>NW_027139329.1:0-332854 GCF_035084215.1 Heptranchias perlo
TAAACACTGCCCGGACCCAGTGAGACCGGACCGGGTGTCACTGTGTGTGAAACACTGCCCGGACCCAGTGAGACCGGACCGGGTGTCACTGTGTGTGAAACACTGCCCGGACCCAGTGAGACCGGACCGGGTGTCACTGTGTGTGAAACACTGCCCGGACCCAGTGAGACCGGACCGGGTGTCACTGTGTGTGAAACACTGTCCGGGCCCAGTGAGACCGGACCGGGTGTCACTGTGTGTGAAACACTGTCCGGACCCAGTGAGACCGGACCGGGTGTCACTGTGTGTGAAACACTGTCCGGACCCAGTGAGACCGGACCGGGTGTCACTGTGTGTGAAACACTGCCCGGACCCAGTGAGACCGGACCGGGTGTCACTGTGTGTGAAACACTGTCCGGACCCAGTGAGACCGGACCGGGTGTCACTGTGTGTGAAACACTGCCCGGACCCAGTGAGACCGGACCGGGTGTCACTGTGTGTGAAAACACTGCCCGGGCCCAGTGAGACCGGACCGGGTGTCACTGTGTGTGAAACACTGTCCGGGCCCAGTGAGACCGGACCGGGTGTCACTGTGTGTGAAACACTGTCCGGACCCAGTGAGACCGGACCGGGTGTCACTGTGTGTGAAACACTGCCCGGACCCAGTGAGACCGGACCGGGTGTCACTGTGTGTGAAACAGTGCCCGGACCCAGTGAGACCGGACCGGGTGTCACTGTGTGTGAAACACTGTCCGGCCCAGTGAGACCGGACCGGGTGTCACTGTGTGTGAAACACTGCCCGGACCCAGTGAGACCGGACCGGGTGTCACTGTGTGTGAAACACTGTCCGGACCCAGTGAGACCGGACCGGGTGTCACTGTGTGTGAAACACTGTCCGGGCCCAGTGAGACCGGACCGGGTGTCACTGTGTGTGAAACACTGCCCGGACCCAGTGAGACCGGACCGGGTGTCACTGTGTGTGAAACACTGCCCGGGCCCAGTGAGACCGGACCGGGTGTCACTGTGTGTGAAACACTGCCCGGACCCAGTGAGACCGGACCGGGTGTCACTGTGTGTGAAACACTGCCCGGACCCAGTGAGACCGGACCGGGTGTCACTGTGTGTGAAACACTGTCCGGACCCAGTGAGACCGGACCGGGTGTCACTGTGTGTGAAACACTGTCCGGACCCAGTGAGACCGGACCGGGTGTCACTGTGTGTGAAACACTGCCCGGACCCAGTGAGACCGGACCGGGTGTCACTGTGTGTGAAACACTGTCCGGACCCAGTGAGACCGGACCGGGTGTCACTGTGTGTGAAACACTGCCCGGGCCCAGTGAGACCGGACCGGGTGTCACTGTGTGTGAAACACTGTCCGGACCCAGTGAGACCGGACCGGGTGTCACTGTGTGTGAAACACTGCCCGGGCCCAGTGAGACCGGACCGGGTGTCACTGTGTGTGAAACACTGCCCGGACCCAGTGAGACCGGACCGGGTGTCACTGTGTGTGAAACACTGGACCCAGTGAGACCGGACCGGGTGTCACTGTGTGTGAAACACTGTCCGCGCCCAGTGAGACCGGACCGGGTGTCACTGTGTGTGAAACACTGTCCGGACCCAGTGAGACCGGACCGGGTGTCACTGTGTGTGAAACACTGTCCGGACCCAGTGAGACCGGACCGGGTGTCACTGTGTGTGAAACACTGTCCGGACCCAGTGAGACCGGACCGGGTGTCACTGTGTGTGAAACACTGTCCGGGCCCAGTGAGACCGGACCGGGTGTCACTGTGTGTGAAACACTGCCCGGGCCCAGTGAGACCGGACCGGGTGTCACTGTGTGTGAAACACTGTCCGGACCCAGGGAGACCGGACCGGGTGTCACTGTGTGTGAAACACTGCCCGGGCCCAGTGAGACCGGACCGGGTGTCACTGTGTGTGAAACACTGCCCGGACCCAGTGAGACCGGACCGGGTGTCACTGTGTGTGAAACACTGTCCGGGCCCAGTGAGACCGGACCGGGTGTCACTGTGTGTGAAACACTGCCCGGACCCAGTGAGACCGGACCGGGTGTCACTGTGTGTGAAACACTGTCCGGACCCAGTGAGACCGGACCGGGTGTCACTGTGTGTGAAACACTGTCCGGGCCCAGTGAGACCGGACCGGGTGTCACTGTGTGTGAAACACTGCCCGGACCCAGTGAGACCGGACCGGGTGTCACTGTGTGTGAAACACTGCCCGGACCCAGTGAGACCGGACCGGGTGTCACTGTGTGTGAAACACTGCCCGGGCCCAGTGAGACCGGACCGGGTGTCACTGTGTGTGAAACACTGCCCGGGCCCAGTGAGACCGGACCGGGTGTCACTGTGTGTGAAACACTGCCCGGGCCCAGTGAGACCGGACCGGGTGTCACTGTGTGTGAAACACTGCCCGGACCCAGTGAGACCGGACCGGGTGTCACTGTGTGTGAAACACTGTCCGGACCCAGTGAGACCGGACCGGGTGTCGCTGTGTGTGAAACACTGTCCGGACCCAGTGAGACCGGACCGGGTGTCACTGTGTGTGAAACACTGTCCGGGCCCAGTGAGACCGGACCGGGTGTCACTGTGTGTGAAACACTGCCCGGACCCAGTGAGACCGGACCGGGTGTCACTGTGTGTGAAACACTGCCCGGGCCCAGTGAGACCGGACCGGGTGTCACTGTGTGTGAAACACTGCCCGGACCCAGTGAGACCGGACCGGGTGTCACTGTGTGTGAAACACTGCCCGGACCCAGTGAGACCGGACCGGGTGTCACTGTGTGTGAAACACTGCCCGGACCCAGTGAGACCGGACCGGGTGTCACTGTGTGTGAAACACTGTCCGGACCCAGTGAGACCGGACCGGGTGTCACTGTGTGTGAAACACTGCCCGGGCCCAGTGAGACCGGACCGGGTGTCACTGTGTGTGAAACACTGTCCGGACCCAGTGAGACCGGACCGGGTGTCACTGTGTGTGAAACACTGCCCGGGCCCAGTGAGACCGGACCGGGTGTCACTGTGTGTGAAACACTGCCCGGACCCAGTGAGACCGGACCGGGTGTCACTGTGTGTGAAACACTGGACCCAGTGAGACCGGACCGGGTGTCACTGTGTGTGAAACACTGTCCGCGCCCAGTGAGACCGGACCGGGTGTCACTGTGTGTGAAACACTGTCCGGACCCAGTGAGACCGGACCGGGTGTCACTGTGTGTGAAACACTGTCCGGACCCAGTGAGACCGGACCGGGTGTCACTGTGTGTGAAACACTGTCCGGACCCAGTGAGACCGGACCGGGTGTCACTGTGTGTGAAACACTGTCCGGGCCCAGTTAGACCGGACCGGGTGTCACTGTGTGTGAAACACTGCCCGGACCCAGTGAGACCGGACCGGGTGTCACTGTGTGTGAAACACTGCCCGGGCCCAGTGAGACCGGACCGGGTGTCACTGTGTGTGAAACACTGCCCGGACCCAGTGAGACCGGACCGGGTGTCACTGTGTGTGAAACACTGTCCGGACCCAGTGAGACCGGACCGGGTGTCACTGTGTGTGAAACACTGCCCGGACCCAGTGAGACCGGACCGGGTGTCACTGTGTGTGAAACACTGTCCGGACCCAGCGAGACCGGACCGGGTGTCACTGTGTGTGAAACACTGCCCGGACCCAGTGAGACCGGACCGGGTGTCACTGTGTGTGAAACACTGCCCGGACCCAGTGAGACCGGACCGGGTGTCACTGTGTGTGAAACACTGCCCGGACCCAGTGAGACCGGACCGGGTGTCACTGTGTGTGAAACACTGCCCGGACCCAGTGAGACCGGACCGGGTGTCACTGTGTGTGAAACACTGCCCGGACCCAGTGAGACCGGACCGGGTGTCACTGTGTGTGAAACACTGCCCGGACCCAGTGAGACCGGACCGGGTGTCACTGTGTGTGAAACACTGCCCGGACCCAGTGAGACCGGACCGGGTGTCACTGTGTGTGAAACACTGTCCGGGCCCAGTGAGACCGGACCGGGTGTCACTGTGTGTGAAACACTGTCCGGACCCAGTGAGACCGGACCGGGTGTCACTGTGTGTGAAACACTGCCCGGGCCCAGTGAGACCGGACCGGGTGTCACTGTGTGTGAAACACTGCCCGGGCCCAGTGAGACCGGACCGGGTGTCACTGTGTGTGAAACACTGCCCGGACCCAGTGAGACCGGACCGGGTGTCACTGTGTGTGAAACACTGTCCGGACCCAGTGAGACCGGACCGGGTGTCACTGTGTGTGAAACACTGTCCGGACCCAGTGAGACCGGACCGGGTGTCACTGTGTGTGAAACACTGTCCGGGCCCAGTGAGACCGGACCGGGTGTCACTGTGTGTGAAACACTGCCCGGACCCAGTGAGACCGGACCGGGTGTCACTGTGTGTGAAACACTGCCCGGGCCCAGTGAGACCGGACCGGGTGTCACTGTGTGTGAAACACTGCCCGGACCCAGTGAGACCGGACCGGGTGTCACTGTGTGTGAAACACTGCCCGGACCCAGTGAGACCGGACCGGGTGTCACTGTGTGTGAAACACTGTCCGGACCCAGTGAGACCGGACCGGGTGTCACTGTGTGTGAAACACTGTCCGGACCCAGTGAGACCGGACCGGGTGTCACTGTGTGTGAAACACTGCCCGGACCCAGTGAGACCGGACCGGGTGTCACTGTGTGTGAAACACTGTCCGGACCCAGTGAGACCGGACCGGGTGTCACTGTGTGTGAAACACTGCCCGGGCCCAGTGAGACCGGACCGGGTGTCACTGTGTGTGAAACACTGTCCGGACCCAGTGAGACCGGACCGGGTGTCACTGTGTGTGAAACACTGCCCGGGCCCAGTGAGACCGGACCGGGTGTCACTGTGTGTGAAACACTGCCCGGACCCAGTGAGACCGGACCGGGTGTCACTGTGTGTGAAACACTGGACCCAGTGAGACCGGACCGGGTGTCACTGTGTGTGAAACACTGTCCGCGCCCAGTGAGACCGGACCGGGTGTCACTGTGTGTGAAACACTGTCCGGACCCAGTGAGACCGGACCGGGTGTCACTGTGTGTGAAACACTGTCCGGACCCAGTGAGACCGGACCGGGTGTCACTGTGTGTGAAACACTGTCCGGACCCAGTGAGACCGGACCGGGTGTCACTGTGTGTGAAACACTGTCCGGGCCCAGTGAGACCGGACCGGGTGTCACTGTGTGTGAAACACTGCCCGGACCCAGTGAGACCGGACCGGGTGTCACTGTGTGTGAAACACTGCCCGGGCCCAGTGAGACCGGACCGGGTGTCACTGTGTGTGAAACACTGCCCGGACCCAGTGAGACCGGACCGGGTGTCACTGTGTGTGAAACACTGTCCGGACCCAGTGAGACCGGACCGGGTGTCACTGTGTGTGAAACACTGCCCGGACCCAGTGAGACCGGACCGGGTGTCACTGTGTGTGAAACACTGTCCGGACCCAGTGAGACCGGACCGGGTGTCACTGTGTGTGAAACACTGCCCGGACCCAGTGAGACCGGACCGGGTGTCACTGTGTGTGAAACACTGCCCGGACCCAGTGAGACCGGACCGGGTGTCACTGTGTGTGAAACACTGCCCGGACCCAGTGAGACAGGACCGGGTGTCACTGTGTGTGAAACACTGTCCGGGCCCAGTGAGACCGGACCGGGTGTCACTGTGTGTGAAACACTGCCCGGTCCCAGTGAGACCGGACCGGGTGTCACTGTGTGTGAAACACTGCCCGGGCCCAGTGAGACCGGACCGGGTGTCACTGTGTGTGAAACACTGCCCGGGCCCAGTGAGACCGGACCGGGTGTCACTGTGTGTGAAACACTGCCCGGGCCCAGTGAGACCGGACCGGGTGTCACTGTGTGTGAAACACTGCCCGGGCCCAGTGAGACCGGACCGGGTGTCACTGTGTGTGAAACACTGCCCGGACCCAGTGAGACCGGACCGGGTGTCACTGTGTGTGAAACACTGTCCGGACCCAGTGAGACCGGACCGGGTGTCACTGTGTGTGAAACACTGTCCGGGCCCAGTGAGACCGGACCGGGTGTCACTGTGTGTGAAACACTGCCCGGACCCAGTGAGACCGGACCGGGTGTCACTGTGTGTGAAACACTGCCCGGGCCCAGTGAGACCGGACCGGGTGTCACTGTGTGTGAAACACTGTCCGGGCCCAGTGAGACCGGACCGGGTGTCACTGTGTGTGAAACACTACCCGGGCCCAGTGAGACCGGACCGGGTGTCACTGTGTGTGAAACACTGTCCGGACCCAGTGAGACCGGACCGGGTGTCACTGTGTGTGAAACACTGCCCGGGCCCAGTGAGACCGGACCGGGTGTCACTGTGTGTGAAACACTGTCCGGGCCGAGTGAGACCGGACCGGGTGTCACTTTGTGTGAAACACTGCCCGGGCCCAGTGAGACCGGACCGGGTGTCACTGTGTGTGAAACACTGTCCGGACCCAGTGAGACCGGACCGGGTGTCACTGTGTGTGAAACACTGCCCGGGCCCAGTGAGACCGGACCGGGTGTCACTGTGTGTGAAACACTGTCCGGACCCAGTGAGACCGGACCGGGTGTCACTGTGTGTGAAACACTGCCCGGACCCAGTGAGACCGGACCGGGTGTCACTGTGTGTGAAACACTGCCCGGGCCCAGTGAGACCGGACCGGGTGTCACTGTGTGTGAAACACTGCCCGGACCCAGTGAGACCGGACCGGGTGTCACTGTGTGTGAAACACTGTCCGGACCCAGTGAGACCGGACCGGGTGTCACTGTGTGTGAAACACTGCCCGGGCCCAGTGAGACCGGACCGGGTGTCACTGTGTGTGAAACACTGCCCGGGCCCAGTGAGACCGGACCGGGTTCACTGTGTGTGAAACACTGTCCGGGCCCAGTGAGACCGGACCGGGTGTCACTGTGTGTGAAACACTGTCCGGGCCCAGTGAGACCGGACCGGGTGTCACTGTGTGTGAAACACTGTCCGGACCCAGTGAGACCGGACCGGGTGTCACTGTGTGTGAAACACTGTCCGGGCCCAGTGAGACCGGACCGGGTGTCACTGTGTGTGAAACACTGTCCGGGCCCAGTGAGACCGGACCGGGTGTCACTGTGTGTGAAACACTGCCCGGGCCCAGTGAGACCGGACCGGGTGTCACTGTGTGTGAAACACTGTCCGGGCCCAGTGAGACCGGACCGGGTGTCACTGTGTGTGAAACACTGCCCGGGCCCAGTGAGACCGGACCGGGTGTCACTGTGTGTGAAACACTGTCCGGACCCAGTGAGACCGGACCGGGTGTCACTGTGTGTGAAACACTGTCCGGGCCCAGTGAGACCGGACCGGGTGTCACTGTGTGTGAAACACTGTCCGGGCCCAGTGAGACCGGACCGGGTGTCACTGTGTGTGAAACACTGTCCGGGCCCAGTGAGACCGGACCGGGTGTCACTGTGTGTGAAACACTGTCCGGACCCAGTGAGACCGGACCGGGTGTCACTGTGTGTGAAACACTGCCCGGACCCAGTGAGACCGGACCGGGTGTCACTGTGTGTGAAACACTGCCCGGACCCAGTGAGACCGGACCGGGTGTCACTGTGTGTGAAACACTGCCCGGGCCCAGTGAGACCGGACCGGGTGTCACTGTGTGTGAAACACTGCCCGGACCCAGTGAGACCGGACCGGGTGTCACTGTGTGTGAAACACTGCCCGGACCCAGTGAGACCGGACCGGGTGTCACTGTGTGTGAAACACTGTCCGGGCCCAGTGAGACCGGACCGGGTGTCACTGTGTGTGAAACACTGTCCGGACCCAGTGAGACCGGACCGGGTGTCACTGTGTGTGAAACACTGTCCGGACCCAGTGAGACCGGACCGGGTGTCACTGTGTGTGAAACACTGCCCGGGCCCAGTGAGACCGGACCGGGTGTCACTGTGTGAAACACTGTCCGGGCCCAGTGAGACCGGACCGGGTGTCACTGTGTGTGAAACACTGCCCGGGCCCAGTGAGACCGGACCGGGTGTCACTGTGTGTGAAACACTGCCCGGACCCAGTGAGACCGGACCGGGTGTCACTGTGTGTGAAACACTGTCCGGACCCAGTGAGACCGGACCGGGTGTCACTGTGTGTGAAACACTGCCCGGACCCAGTGAGACCGGACCGGGTGTCACTGTGTGTGAAACACTGTCCGGACCCAGTGAGACCGGACCGGGTGTCACTGTGTGTGAAACACTGTCCGGACCCAGTGAGACCGGACCGGGTGTCACTGTGTGTGAAACACTGCCCGGACCCAGTGAGACCGGACCGGGTGTCACTGTGTGTGAAACACTGTCCGGACCCAGTGAGACCGGACCGGGTGTCACTGTGTGTGAAACACTGTCCGGGCCCAGTGAGACCGGACCGGGTGTCACTGTGTGTGAAACAGTGTCCGGGCCCAGTGAGACCGGACCGGGTGTCACTGTGTGTGAAACACTGTCCGGGCCCAGTGAGACCGGACCGGGTGTCACTGTGTGTGAAACACTGTCCGGACCCAGTGAGACCGGACCGGGTGTCACTGTGTGTGAAACACTGTCCGGGCCCAGTGAGACCGGACCGGGTGTCACTGTGTGTGAAACACTGCCCGGGCCCAGTGAGACCGGACCGGGTGTCACTGTGTGTGAAACACTGCCCGGGCCCAGTGAGACCGGACCGGGTGTCACTGTGTGTGAAACACTGCCCGGGCCCAGTGAGACCGGACCGGGTGTCACTGTGTGTGAAACACTGCCCGGACCCAGTGAGACCGGACCGGGTGTCACTGTGTGTGAAACACTGCCCGGGCCCAGTGAGACCGGACCGGGTGTCACTGTGTGTGAAACACTGTCCGGACCCAGTGAGACCGGACCGGGTGTCACTGTGTGTGAAACACTGCCCGGGCCCAGTGAGACCGGACCGGGTGTCACTGTGTGTGAAACACTGCCCGGACCCAGTGAGACCGGACCGGGTGTCACTGTGTGTGAAACACTGTCCGGGCCCAGTGAGACAGGACCGGGTGTCACTGTGTGTGAAACACTGTCCGGACCCAGTGAGACCGGACCGGGTGTCACTGTGTGTGAAACACTGCCCGGACCCAGTGAGACCGGACCGGGTGTCACTGTGTGTGAAACACTGTCCGGACCCAGTGAGACCGGACCGGGTGTCACTGTGTGTGAAACACTGCCCGGGCCCAGTGAGACCGGACCGGGTGTCACTGTGTGTGAAACACTGCCCGGGCCCAGTGAGACCGGACCGGGTGTCACTGTGTGTGAAACACTGCCCGGGCCCGGTGAGACCGGACCGGGTGTCACTGTGTGTGAAACACTGCCCGGGCCCGGTGAGACCGGACCGGGTGTCACTGTGTGTGAAACACTGCCCGGACCCGGTGAGACCGGACCGGGTGTCACTGTGTGTGAAACACTGTCCGGACCCGGTGAGACCGGACCGGGTGTCACTGTGTGTGAAACACTGCCCGGGCCCAGTGAGACCGGACCGGGTGTCACTGTGTGTGAAACACTGTCCGGACCCGGTGAGACCGGACCGGGTGTCACTGTGTGTGAAACACTGTCCGGACCCGGTGAGACCGGACCGGGTGTCACTGTGTGTGAAACACTGCCCGGGCCCGGTGAGACCGGACCGGGTGTCACTGTGTGTGAAACACTGTCCGGACCCGGTGAGACCGGACCGGGTGTCACTGTGTGTGAAACACTGCCCGGGCCCAGTGAGACCGGACCGGGTGTCACTGTGTGTGAAACACTGTCCGGACCCAGTGAGACCGGACCGGGTGTCACTGTGTGTGAAACACTGCCCGGACCCAGTGAGACCGGACCGGGTGTCACTGTGTGTGAAACACTGCCCGGACCCAGTGAGACCGGACCGGGTGTCACTGTGTGTGAAACACTGCCCGGGCCCAGTGAGACCGGACCGGGTGTCACTGTGTGTGAAACACTGCCCGGACCCAGTGAGACCGGACCGGGTGTCACTGTGTGTGAAACACTGCCCGGACCCAGTGAGACCGGACCGGGTGTCACTGTGTGTGAAACACTGCCCGGACCCAGTGAGACCGGACCGGGTGTCACTGTGTGTGAAACACTGCCCGGGCCCAGTGAGACCGGACCGGGTGTCACTGTGTGTGAAACACTGCCCGGGCCCAGTGAGACCGGACCGGGTGTCACTGTGTGTGAAACACTGCCCGGGCCCAGTGAGACCGGACCGGGTGTCACTGTGTGTGAAACACTGCCCGGACCCAGTGAGACCGGACCGGGTGTCACTGTGTGTGAAACACTGCCCGGACCCAGTGAGACCGGACCGGGTGTCACTGTGTGTGAAACACTGCCCGGACCCAGTGAGACCGGACCGGGTGTCACTGTGTGTGAAACACTGCCCGGGCCCAGTGAGACCGGACCGGGTGTCACTGTGTGTGAAACACTGCCCGGACCCAGTGAGACCGGACCGGGTGTCACTGTGTGTGAAACACTGCCCGGACCCAGTGAGACCGGACCGGGTGTCACTGTGTGTGAAACACTGCCCGGACCCAGTGAGACCGTACCGGGTGTCACTGTGTGTGAAACACTGCCCGGACCCAGTGAGACCGTACCGGGTGTCACTGTGTGTGAAACACTGCCCGGACCCAGTGAGACCGGACCGGGTGTCACTGTGCGTGAAACACTGCCCGGACCCAGTGAGACCGGACCGGGTGTCACTGTGTGTGAAACACTGCCCGGACCCAGTGAGACCGTACCGGGTGTCACTGTGTGTGAAACACTGCCCGGACCCAGTGAGACCGGACCGGGTGTCACTGTGTGTGAAACACTGCCCGGACCCAGTGAGACCGGACCGGGTGTCACTGTGTGTGAAACACTGTCCGGACCCAGTGAGACCGGACCGGGTGTCACTGTGTGTGAAACACTGCCCGGGCCCAGTGAGACCGGACCGGGTGTCACTGTGTGTGAAACACTGTCCGGGCCCAGTGAGACCGGACCGGGTGTCACTGTGTGTGAAACACTGTCCGGGCCCAGTGAGACCGGACCGGGTGTCACTGTGTGTGAAACACTGCCCGGGCCCAGTGAGACCGGACCGGGTGTCACTGTGTGTGAAACACTGTCCGGACCCAGTGAGACCGGACCGGGTGTCACTGTGTGTGAAACACTGCCCGGACCCAGTGAGACCGGACCGGGTGTCACTGTGTGTGAAACACTGCCCGGACCCAGTGAGACCGGACCGGGTGTCACTGTGTGTGAAACACTGCCTGGACCCAGTGAGACCGGACCGGGTGTCACTGTGTGTGAAACACTGCCCGGACCCAGTGAGACCGGACCGGGTGTCACTGTGTGTGAAACACTGTCCGGGCCCAGTGAGACCGGACCGGGTGTCACTGTGTGTGAAACACTGTCCGGACCCAGTGAGACCGGACCGGGTGTCACTGTGTGTGAAACACTGCCCGGACCCAGTGAGACCGGACCGGGTGTCACTGTGTGTGAAACACTGCCCGGACCCAGTGAGACCGGACCGGGTGTCACTGTGTGTGAAACACTGTCCGGGCCCAGTGAGACCGGACTGGGTGTCACTGTGTGTGAAACACTGTCCGGACCCAGTGAGACCGGACCGGGTGTCACTGTGTGTGAAACACTGTCCGGACCCAGTGAGACCGGACTGGGTGTCACTGTGTGTGAAACACTGTCCGGGCCCAGTGAGACCGGACCGGGTGTCACTGTGTGAGATTCACACACCTCGGGTTGTCCCTCAGTGTTTTAAAGGTGACTCAGTGGGGAGCACTCTTCCCTCTCAATCAGAAGGTCATGGGTTCAAGTCCCATTCCAAATACTCAAGCACATAATTTAGGCTGATACTCCCAGTACCGAGGGAGTGCTGCACTGTCGGAGGGTCAGTACTGAGGGAGCGCTGCATTGTCGGAGGGTCAGTGCTGAGGGAGCGCTGCACTGTCGGAGGGTCAGTACCGAGGGAGCGCTGCACTGTCGAAGGGTCAGTACTGAGGGAGCGCTGCACTGTCGGAGGGTCAGTACTGAGGGAGCGCTGCACTGTCGAAGGGTCAGTACTGAGGGAGCGCTGCACTGTCGGAGGGTCATTACTGAGGGAGCGCTGCACTGTCGGAGGGTCAGTACTGAGGGAGCGCTGCACTGTCGGAGGGTCAGTACTGAGGGAGCGCTGCACTGTCGGAGGGTCAGTACTGAGGGAGCGCTGCACTGTCGGAGGGTCAGTGCTGAGGGAGCGCTGCACTGTCGGAGGGTCAGTACTGAGGGAGCGCTGCACTGTCGGAGGGTCAGTACTGAGGGAGCGCTGCACTGTCGGAGGGTCAGTACTGAGGGAGCGCTGCACTGTCGGAGGTGCCGTCTTTTGGACGAGACGTTAAACCGAGGTCCCATCTGCCCTCTCGGGTGGCGTGAACGATCCCAGTGTTACTATTTCGAGGAGGAGTGGGGGAGTTCTCCCCTGTGTCCTGGCCAATGTTTATCCCTCAACCAACGTCAAAAACAGATGATCTGGTCATTTGTCTCATTACAACAGTGACTACACTTCAAAAAGTACCTCATTGGCTGTAAAGCGATTTGGGACGTCCTGAGGATGTGAAAGGCGCTATAGAAATGCAAGTTCATTCTTTCTTTCTTCACAGCCAATGAAGGACTTTTTTTGAAGTGTAGTCACTGTTGTAATGTGGGAAACGCGGCAGCCAATTTGCGCACAGCAAGATCCCACAAACAGCAATGTGATAAATGACCCGATAATCTGTTTTAATGATGTTGGTTGAGGATAAATATTAACTTCCTGCCGCCATATTGGGACCTTAGTTGGCCGGTTTACGCCTGAGAAACGGAGCCTTGTTGTTGGGCCGGTATCTCGTAGTTTGTATATTTTTTATTCTGTAACTGTGTTTTTTACTCGTGTCCTCTCTCCTTCTCTCCCAATCTGTTCCCTCTCCTGAACTTCTGTTCTCTGATTCTGTTCTCTGATTCAGTATTCAATGTGAGTGGGTGAGTGAGACGGAAAGACTGCAGGGTGAGAATGGATTCAGACTCTGGCTGTAGTGTTGGTGCAAAGACAGCAATTCCTGCACAGATGCTGCAGATTTTAAAATTCTCATCCTCGTGTTCAAATCCCTCCATGGCCTCTCCCCTCCCTATCTCTGTAACCTCGTCAACCCTACAACCCTCCGAGATCTCTGTAACCTCGTCAACCCTACAACCCTCCGAGATCTCTGTAACCTCGTCAACCCTACAACCCTCCGAGATCTCTGTAACCTCGTCAACCCTACAACCCTCCGAGATCTCTGTAACCTCGTCAACCCTACAACCCTCCGAGATCTCTGTCACCTCCCCCAACCCTACAACCCTCCGAGATCTCTGTAACCTCGTCAACCCTACAACCCTCCGAGATCTCTGTAACCTCGTCAACCCTACAACCCTCCGAGATCTCTGTAACCTCCCCCAACCCTACAACCCTCCGAGATCTCTGTAACCTCCTCCAACCCTACAACCCTCCGAGATCTCTGTAACCTCCCCCAACCCGACAACCCTCCGAGATCTCTGTAACCTCCCCCAACCCTGCAACCCTCCGAGATCTCTGTAACCTCATCAACCCTACAACCCTCCGAGATCTCTGTAACCTCGTCAACCCTACAACCCTCCGAGATCTCTGTAACCTCGTCAACCCGACAACCCTCCGAGATCTCTGTAACCTCGTCAACCCGACAACCCTCCGAGATCTCTGTAACCTCCCCCAACCCTCCAACCCTCCGAGATCTCTGTAACCTCCCCCAACCCTACAACCCTCCGAGATCTCTGTAACCTCCCCCAACCGAACAACCCTCCGAGATCTCTGTAACCTCCCCCAACCCAACAACCCTCCGAGATCTCTGTAACCTCCCCCAACCCTACAACCCTCCGAGATCTCTGTAACCTCCCCCAACCCTACAACCCCCCGAGATCTCTGTAACCTCCCCCAACCCAACAACCCTCCGAGATCTCTGTAACCTCCCCCAACCCTACAACCCCCCGAGATCTCTGTAACCTCCCCCAACCCTACAACCCTCCGAGATCTCTGTAACCTCGTCAACCCGACAACCCTCCGAGATCTCTGTAACCTCCCCCAACCCAACAACCCTCCGAGATCTCTGTAACCTCCCCCAACCCAACAACCCTCCGAGATCTCTGTAACCTCCCCCAACCCTACAACCCCCCGAGATCTCTGTAACCTCCCCCAACCCTACAACCCTCCGAGATCTCTGTAACCTCGTCAACCCTACAACCCTCCGAGATCTCTGTAACCCCCCCCAACCCTACAACCCTCCGAGATCTCTGTAACCTCGTCAACCCTACAACCCTCCGAGATCTCTGTAACCTCGTCAACCCGACAACCCTCCGAGATCTCTGTAACCTCCCCCAACCCTACAACCCTCCGAGATCTCTGTAACCTCGTCAACCCTACAACCCTCCGAGATCTCTGTAACCCCCCCCAACCCTACAACCCTCCGAGATCTCTGTAACCTCGTCAACCCTACAACCCTCCGAGATCTCTGTAACCTCGTCAACCCTACAACCCTCCGAGATCTCTGTAACCTCGTCAACCCTACAACCCTCCGAGATCTCTGTAACCTCCCCCAACCCTACAACCCTCCGAGATCTCTGTAACCTCCCCCAACCCTACAACCCTCCGAGATCTCTGTAACCTCGTCAACCCTACAACCCTCCGAGATCTCTGTAACCTCCCCCAACCCTACAACCCTCCGAGATCTCTGTAACCTCGTCAACCCTACAACCCTCCGAGATCTCTGCAACCTCGTCAACCCGACAACCCTCCGAGATCTCTGTAACCTCCCCCAACTCTACAACCCTCCGAGATCTCTGTAACCTCGTCAACCCGACAACCCTCCGAGATCTCTGTAACCTCCCCCAACCCTACAACCCTCCGAGATCTCTGTAACCTCGTCAACCCTACAACCCTCCGAGATCTCTGTAACCTCGTCAACCCTACAACCCTCCGAGATCTCTGTAACCTCGTCAACCCTACAACCCTCCGAGATCTCTGTAACCTCATCAACCCTACAACCCTCCGAGATCTCTGTAACCTCCCCCAACCCTACAACCCTCCGAGATCTCTGTAACCTCCCCCAACCCTACAACCCTCCGAGATCTCTGTAACCTCGTCAACCCTACAACCCTCCGAGATCTCTGTAACCTCCCCCAACCCTACAACCCTCCGAGATCTCTGTAATCTCACCCAACCCGACAACCCTCCGAGATCTCTGTAACCTCCCCCAACCCTACAACCCTCCGAGATCTCTGTAATCTCACCCAACCCTACAACCCTCCGAGATCTCTGTAACCTCGTCAACCCTACAACCCTCCGAGATCTCTGTAACCTCGTCAACCCTACAACCCTCCGAGATCTCTGTAACCTCATCAACCCTACAACCCTCCGAGATCTCTGTAACCTCCCCCAACCCTACAACCCTCCGAGATCTCTGTAACCTCCCCCAACCCTACAACCCTCCGAGATCTCTGTAACATCGTCAACCCTACAACCCTCCGAGATCTCTGTAACCTCCCCCAACCCTACAACCCTCCGAGATCTCTGTAATCTCACCCAACCCTACAACCCTCCGAGATCTCTGTAACCCCCCCCAACCCAACAACCCTCCGAGATCTCTGTAACCTCCCCCACCCTACAACCCTCCGAGATCTCTGTAACCTCCCCCAACCCTACAACCCTCCGAGATCTCTGTAACCTCGTCAACCCTACAACCCTCCGAGATCTCTGTAACCTCCCCCAACCCTACAACCCTCCGAGATCTCTGTAACCTCGTCAACCCAACAACCCTCCGAGATCTCTGTAACCTCGTCAACCCGACAACCCTCCGAGATCTCTGTAACCCCCCCCCAACCCTACAACCCTCCGAGATCTCTGTAACCTCCCCCAACCCTACAACTCTCCGAGATCTCTGTAATCTCGTCAACCCTACAACCCTCCGAGATCTCTGTAACTTCCCCCAACCCTACAACCCTCCGAGATCTCTGTAACCTCATCAACCCTACAACCCTCCGAGATCTCTGTAACTTCCCCCAACCCTACAACCCTCCGAGATCTCTGTAACCTCCCCCAACCCTACAACCCTCCGAGATCTCTGTAACCCCCCCCAACCCTACAACCCTCCGAGATCTCTGTAACCTCCCCCAACCCTACAACCCTCCGAGATCTCTGTAACCTCCCCCAACCCTACAACCCTCCGAGATCTCTGTAACCTCCCCCAACCCTACAACCCTCCGAGATCTCTGTAACCTCCCCCAACCCTACAACCCTCCGAGATCTCTGTAACCTCCCCCAACCCAACAACCCTCCGAGATCTCTGTAACCTCCCCCAACCCTACAACCCTCCGAGATCTCTGTAACCTCCCCCAACCCTACAACCCTCCGAGATCTCTGTAACCTCCCCCAACCCTACAACCCTCCGAGATCTCTGTAACCTCCCCCAACCCTACAACCCTCCGAGATCTCTGTAACCTCCCCCAACCCTACAACCCTCCGAGATCTCTGTAACCTCCCCCAACCCTACAACCCTCCGAGATCTCTGTAACCTCCCCCCAACCCTACAACCCTCCGAGATCTCTGTAACCTCCCCCAACCCGACAACCCTCCGAGATCTCTGTAACCTCCCCCAACCCTACAACCCTCCGAGATCTCTGTAACCTCCCCCAACCCTACAACCCTCCGAGATCTCTGTAACCTCCCCCAACCCTACAACCCTCCGAGATCTCTGTAATCTCGTCAACCCGACAACCCTCCGAGATCTCTGTAACCTCCCCCAACCCTACAACCCTCCGAGATCTCTGTAATCTCGTCAACCCTACAACCCTCCGAGATCTCTGTAACCTCCCCCAACCCTACAACCCTCCGAGATCTCTGTAACCTCGTCAACCCTACAACCCTCCGAGATCTCTGTAACCTCCCCCAACCCTACAACCCTCCGAGATCTCTGTAACCCCCCCCAACCCTACAACCCTCCGAGATCTCTGTAACCTCCCCCAACTCTACAACCCTCCGAGATCTCTGTAACCTCGTCAACCCTACAACCCTCCGAGATCTCTGTAACCTCCCCCAACCCTACAACCCTCCGAGATCTCTGTAACCTCCCCTAACCCTACAACCCTCCGAGATCTCTGTAACCTCCCCCACCCTCCAACCCTCCGAGATCTCTGTAACCTCGTCAACCCTACAACCCTCCGAGATCTCTGTAACCTCGTCAACCCTACAACCCTCCGAGATCTCTGTAACCTCCCCCAACCCTACAACCCTCCGAGATCTCTGTAACCTCCCCCAACCCTACAACCCTCCGAGATCTCTGTAACCTCGTCAACCCTACAACCCTCCGAGATCTCTGTAACCTCCCCCAACCCTACAACCCTCCGAGATCTCTGTAACCCCCCCCAACCCTACAACCCTCCGAGATCTCTGTAACCTCCCCCAACCCTACAACCCTCCGAGATCTCTGTAACCTCCCCCAACCCTACAACCCTCCGAGATCTCTGCGCTCCTCCAATTCTGGCCTTTTGCCCATCCCCGATTTTCTTCACTCCCCCATTGGCGGCCGTGCCTTCAGCTGCCTGGGCCCTGAGCTCTGGAATTCCCTCCCTCGACCTCTCCGTCTCTCCACCTCTCTCTCCTCCTTTAAGACGCTCCATAAAACTTACCTCTTTGACCAAGCTTTTGGTCTCCTGTCCTAATATCTCTTTCTATGACTCGGTATCAATTTTTGTTTGATAATCGCTCCTGTGAAGGGCTTTGGGAAGTTTTACTCCATTAAAGGCGCTATATAAATGCAGGTTCTTGTTGTGGTGATATAATGTTTGGATCCAGTGGTGTCGAGGTTCTGTTACAGGACGAGGAATCAGAGAATGTAACTTCAAATCCCACCAGGACAGTTTGAGAATTTGAATTCAGTTTAAAAATCTGGAAATAAAAATCTGGTCTCAGTAAAAGTGACCATGAAACTGTCGGATTGTCGTAAAAACCCAACTGGTTCATTAATGTCCTTGAGGGAAGGAAACCTGCCGTCCTTACCCGGTCTGGGCCTATATGTGACTCCAGTCTGGGGGCCGAGAGCCCTTTAATATCGGGGCCCAGGTTTTTAAATCTCTACATTTAAAAAAATCTTTTCCTGTGAGCTGTAAAATCAGACTGAACAAAGAGCCAATGATGGACGTGTTTCTCTAAAGTGTGGGAGCTCAGGTTCGAGTTCAGATAATGGGCTATATTTATATAAAAGGCCACGGTTTCACCCAGTCTGACTCACATTCTGGGCTCCACTTCCTGCAATATCACTAATTTTACCAAAGTCTCTCGACAGCAGAATGAAGGGGTTACGATCAATATTTCAGCATCTCCAGGACATGATGTTCAATGTCAGCTGACCAACTGAATCCATGGCCTTGTTACTGATTATATCGCTCACCTTCTCTCCCCGGAAAGTCTGTTAATAATTGATGTAAAGTTGCTTCTCCAGAGAACAAAACATGGTTGAGGTTTGATTGAAATACTGAGGGGACAGTGTGAGGAGACGGGAGGGGAGTATTGGTGAGTGAAGCAAACACTGTCGGGAACATAGGAACAGCAGGAGGCCATTCAGCCCCTCGAGCCTGTTCCGCCATTCAGTTGGATCATGGCTGATCTGTATCTTAACCCCATTTACCCTCCTTTGCTCCGTATCCCTCGATACCCTCACCCAACAAAAATCTATTGATATCAGTCTTGAAAGCTCCAGTTGACCCCCAGCATCGACAGCCTTCTGGTGGAGAGAGTTCCAGATTTCCACTCCCCTTTGTGTGAAGAAATGCTTCCTGACATCACCCCTGAACGGCCGAGCTCTAATTTTAAGATTATTCCCCCTTGTTCTGGACTCTCCCACCAGAGGAAATAGTTTCTCTCTATCTACCCTATCGATTCCCTTTATCATTTTAAACACCTCGATCAGATCTCCCTCAATCTTCTAAACTCGAGGGAATACAAGCCTGGTTTATGCAACCTGTCCTCATAATTTGACCCATTAAGCCCCGAGTGTGCACTGTCAGTGTGCACGTGTTTCAGTCCGAGCAGTCCGGGCCCGCATGCAGCAAGACCTGGACAACATACAGGCTTGGGCTGATAAGTGGCAAGTAACATTCGCACCAGACAAGTGCCAGGCAATGACCATCTCCAACAAGAGAGAGACTAACCACCTCCCCTTGACATTCAACGGCATTGCCATCACCGAATCCCCCACCATCAACATCCTGGGGGTCACCATTGACAACAGATAATCTTTCCAACTGCCAGGCGGCCTTCGAGACACACGACAATGCAAAATCGTCGAGCAGAAATTGATAGCCAAGTTCCGCACCCATGAGGACGGCCTCAACCGGGATCTTGGGTTCATGTCACGCTACGCGTAACCCCACCAGCAGGAAAAAAAGTTATCTGTTTTTCTTACAACGGGTCATTCTCTGTCTTTCTCTTCCTTTTGGATGTTTCTCTCTCTCTGTCTGTCTTTTGTTCTGGCCGTTTGTATATTTGGTGGTCCTGTAGGTAACATCTCTCTGTCTGAACACTTTGATTGCCTTGACAACGGGCAGTTGGAAAGATTATCTGTAATCACCAGGTATTGTTCTCTGACTATAAATGCGGTAACCTTCCATGGAATCCCACACTCACCTAACGAAGGAGAAAGCCTCCGAAAGCTTGTGATTTTCAAATAAAACAGTTGGACTATAACCTGGTGTTGTAAGATTCCTTTCATCTTTAAACCGGGCCAGGTTTCCACTTTAAAGGAGTGATGATCCTTTGTTGCTGGGTTTATTACCCTGTGGGTCAGCATTGAGGAGTGGGGCTGTGGACAGAAGCAGGACTGACTGCCATTTGCTTGTTAATACACGGCCCGTTCTCTGCCCGTTCACCCTTCGACCTCCTGCTGACCTCGTGCCCAGAGTCCACCTTCAGTTCGATTTGGTTCGCGGGTCGATAAACGTGTGTGAAAAGGAGACGGGATAATGTCTGGGCTCACCCTTTCCCTCCTGCATTTTCAGGGTTTCTTTCCACTCACAACAACAACAACCTGCATTTATATAGCACTTTTAACGTAGTAAAACGTCCCAAGGTGCTTCACAGGAGCATAAATCAGACAAAAATTGACACCGAGCCAAAGAAGGAGATATTAGGAGAGGAGACCAAAATCTTGGTCAAAGAGGTAGGTTTTAAGGAGGGTCTTAAAGGAGGAGAGAGAGGGGGAGAGGCGGAGAGGTTTCGGGAGGGAATTCCAGAGCTTGGGGTCTAGACAGCTGAAGGCACGGCCGCCAATGGTGGGCTGAAGGAATTGGGAGATGGACAAGAGGCCAGAATTGGAGGAGTGCAGAGATCTCGGAGGGTTGTTGGGCTGGAGGAGGTTACAGAGATAGGGAGGGGTGTAGGGCTGGAGGAGGTTACAGAGATAGGGAGGGGCGTAGGGCTGGAGGGGGTTACAGAGATAGGGAGGGGCGTAGGGCTGGAGGAGGTTACAGAGATAGGGAGGGGTGTAGGGCTGGAGGAGGTTACAGAGATAGGGAGGGGTTTGGGGCTGGAGGGGGTTACAGAGATCGGGAGGGGGGCGAGGCCATGGAGGGATTTAAACAAGAGGATGAGAATTTTAAAACCGAGATGTTCCTGGACCGGGAGTCGATGTCGGTCAGCGAGCCCAGGGGTGATGGGAGAACAGGACTTGGTGCGAGTTAGGATTCGGGCAGCAGAGTTTTGGATGAGCTGAGCAATGTTACGGAGGTGGAAGTCGGCGGTCTCGGTGATGGAGCCGATAAGATTGTTCATTTAGTTCTTCCCGACCAAAAGGCATCAGTTAATTCCCACCGATCTTGGTGTTGAAAATAGAATATTCCCCAGGCTCTGTAATCCCCAATTTGATTAATCTCTGGCACCAGATCAATGTCATCGTCTCCAATTCCACTTTAGAGCCAATTTGCTGATTGATTTGAGTGTTTCTTGTGCTACAAAGCAAAAGGTCACAGAGGAAGGAAATCGGGGATGGACAGAGATCTCGGAGTGTCATAGGGCTGGAGGAGGTTACAGAGATAGGGAGGGGTGTAGGGCTGGAGGGGGTTACAGAGATAGGGAGGGGTGTGGGGCTGGAGGGGGTTACAGAGATAGGGAGGGGTGTAGGGCTGGAGGGGGTTACAGAGATAGGGAGGGGTGTAGGGCTGGAGGGGGTTACAGAGATAGGGAGGGGTGTAGGGCTGGAGGAGGTTACAGAGATGGGGAGGGGTGTAGGGCTGGAGGGGGTTACAGAGATAGGGAGGGGTGTAGGGCTGGAGGGGGTTACAGAGATCGGGAGGGGTGTAGGGCTGGAGGGGGTTACAGAGATAGGGAGGGGTGTAGGGCTGGAGGGGGTTACAGAGATAGGAAGGGGTGTAGGGCTGGAGGGGGTTACAGAGATAGGGAGGGGTGTAGGGCTGGAGGAGGTTACAGAGATAGGGAGGGGTGTAGGGCTGGAGGGGGTTACAGAGATAGGGAGGGGTGTAGGGCTGGAGGGGGTTACAGAGATAGGGAGGGGCGAGGCCATGGAGGGATTTGAAGAAGAGGAAGAGAATTTTAAAATCAGAATTAAAATCACTGATGATTGAAATCCGAATGTGGGAAGCTTTGCCACAAGTGCTGATCGATACTGAATCATTTATAGTGTTGAAAAGGTCACTGGGTAAATACTGAGAGAGGAATTAAAAAGTGTCCGAGAGCAGGAAAACAGGACCATCGAAAACCAGCCCCAATTGGGGCCGAAATTCAGCCCCGGCAAAACGGGCCAAACACTCGCCTCCTGAGTTAAAATCCCCGTCTCCAATAGAATGGGACCGGGGATGAGGGAATTCAGGTGTGGAGAGACTGGAGAAGCTGGGATTGTTCTCCTTAGAGCAGAGAAGGTTAAGGGGAGATTTAACAGAGGTGTTCAATATAATGAGGGATTTTCACAGAGTAGAGAGGGAGAAACTGTTTCCAGTGGTGGGAGGGTCGGTAACCAGAGGACACAGATTGAAGGGAATTGGCAAAAAAGCCAGGAGGGAGATGAAAATTTTTTTAGGCAGCGAGTTGTTCTGATCTGGAATGTGCTGCCTGAAAGGGCGGTGGAAGCAGATTCAATAATAACTTTCTAAGGAGAATTGGATAAATACTTGAAAAGGAAACAATTGCAGGGCTGTGAAAGAAAGGAAGACAGAGAGACTTGTGTTTCTATCACACCTTTCAGGACCTCAGGATGTCCCAAAGCTTCACAGCCAATTAAATACTTTTTTGAAGTGTAGTCACTGTTGTAATGTAGGAAACACGGCAGCCAATTTGCGCACAGCAAGATCCCACAAACAGCAATGAGATAAATGACCAGATAATCTGTTTTCAGTGTTGGTTGAAGGATAAATATTGACCGGGGAGAACGCCTCTGCTTGTCTTTGAATAGTGCCATGGGATCTTTTACGTCCACCTGAGAGGGCAGGCAGGGCCTCAGTTTAATGTCTCATCCAAAAGACGGCACCTCCGACAGTGCAGCACTCCCTCAGTACTGCCCTGGGAATGTCGGCCTAGATTATGGAGCTCAAGTCTCTGGAGCAGGACTTGAACCCACGACTGTCTGTCTCAGAGGTGAGAGTGCTGCCCACTGAGCCAGTATAACCCCGTGCTGTGACCCCCAATATTCTGATTGTTTGTTTAACAGTCTGGGAACATTGTGCTGATGGTTTCAGTGACCTGTCCACTCAGACCCCGAGATCTCTCTCCTGCTCCAACACCTCAAGTACATTCCCATTTAGCACATAATCCACATCAACCTTCCCTCTGCCCAATCTCATGACCTTTCATTTCTCTGCATTAAACTGGATTTGCCATTTCTCCGCCCATTGATCGAACTTGTCAAGATCCTTTTGAATTTGTTCCCATTGATATTCATCATTTTCCACTGCTCCCAAGTTGGAATCGTCTGAAAATTTGGACACAATTCCTTCCTCTTAATCATTTATAAAAATTATAAACAGCGGCCCCGACACTGAACCTTGTGACACTCCCCTGGTAACTGTCGGCCAATCAGAGACCTGCCCATCCCCCACTACTCATTATCTTCCAATCATATCCCAATCCAGTTTAATCCATTCCCATCTGTCCCATGGGCTTGGACCTTATGTTGTTGCCTATTATTTGGGACATTGTCAAATGTCTTCCTGAATCCTGGGGAGACAACATCCACCGTCTCCCCCGATCTACTCGGTCTGTCATCTCCTCAAAGAAATCCAATCAATAAGTCAAGCACCACCTCCATTGTCTCGAATTAGCTCATGTCTCACAAGATGACCCTTATATTATCCCTCCCAATACTTTCAAACACTTTCCCAACACTGGAAGTAAAGCTTGTGGGTCTGTGATTCGATGGTTCATCCCTCGCCCCTTTCTGGGACTCACATTTGGGATTTTCTGATCCTCTGGGATTTGGTCCGAGTCTCGTCAACTCTGAAAAATATCCACAAGACTCTCAATCGTTTGTGTCGATTCCTTCAGACCCCTGGGATGAAACGTATCAGATCCAGGAGCCTCATCTCCCTTGAGCTTCAACAACCTCCCCAACATGTCCTCTCCACATTTCCCCATCTACATTCACCTTTAAACTGGACCCCAATTCTGACCTTTCTCCCCCCATTTCTTTTGTAAACATTGTTAAAAAATGAACGGTTGGAAGTTTCAGCAATTTCTCTATTTCCGGACGTGACCTCCCCATCGTCACAGTTTGTGACTGTGTGTAAATTTCAGGCTCCCGGTCAATGACTGACTTTATTGTGATTGGATTGTTTTGTGTCTGTAACCGTGCGGAGTCTGCTGTGTGACGGAGTCACGCCAGATGGGAGAAGAATGTAGTATTTCTGTTTGTCTGGGATTGGTTTGATGGCCGTCCATAGGAATTACTGGAGGGGAAAAGACCGAGGTCGATCTCGTTCACCTTCTACCATCCTGGTAATCACATGATCCAATGATAATGGAGTTATTGACCAATCACAGCAATCAATCTCTATCAATGAGTCTCCAACAGACCCAGACATGAGGTGAGGAAAACCCCCAGTGGGGGAGAGCTTTGGGAACCATAGGTCCAAAGTCCCCTGTTCCTCCCGAGCCTGTTACACTCAGCACACGTCATGTCTCAAATTACTCAGATACTGGATCACAAAATATTATTTCTGAATGAAATCGATGTAATTTGTATTTGAGTGAATCAATACTAACTGTTCCCACCGTCTCCCTGGGGAACCTGTTCCATAGATTGACCACTCACTCACTGAAATATTGTTCCCACAGATGAGTTTTGAATTGACCCCCTTCGAGCGCAGGCCGTGTCCTCGGGTTCTACTGTTCTGGACAAGGTCCATGGGGACAGGGCGGGGGAGTGGGACTAGCTGGATCACTCTTGCATAGAGCCGGCGCGGACTCGATGGGCTGAATGGCCTCCTTCCGTGCTGTAACCTTTCTATGATTCGAAGGTGAAACAGCTGGTCATGGTCGACATTATCCAGTCTCTTTAGAATCATAAAAAACTGGAATCAGATCACCTCTCAACCTTCTCTTTCCCAGTGAGAATATTCCCAATTTACATCATCGCTCCTCATAATCCAATCCCTCCATCCCCTCAATCATTCTGGATCCTTTCAATAGCTGCAATATCCTTTTTGTACTGTGGTGACCAGAACTGTACACAGTGTTCTAACATCTGCACACGGTGTTCTAACATCTGCACACGGTGTTCTAACATCTGCACACGGTGTTCTGACATCTGCACACGGTGTTCTGACATCTGCACACGGTGTTCTAACATCTGCACACGGTGTTCTAACATCTGCACACTTTATTCTCCGTGCGGTCGCACCAATGATTTATAAAGTGATGGGATTACCTCACTATTTTGCTCTCTTTAAATTCACTCACTGTCCATGAGTTTGAAGGAGGATGTGGTTAACCAGGAATCCTTGTCTCAGCGAATTCTCTACTTGTGTTGTGAGGTTTGCTCGAACTGTCGACTTAAAGGGAGGAACATCACTACTTCTGGAGAAACACAGTCTGTGTGACTCACTCGGCTAAAAGTCTGACAGCCAATTATTTCTAAATCCGAGCACCAATTATGAAAATCCCAGCGAGTCTCGACAGCTGCAGAATGTGAACAGAAAGTCATAGAGTTATACAGCACGGATAGAGGCCCTTCGGCCCATCGTGTCCGCGCCGGCCATCAAGCCCTGTCTCCTCTAATCCCATATTCCAGCATTTGGTCCGTAGCCTTGTATGCTATGGCATTTCAAGTGCTCATCCAAATGCTTCTTGAATGTTGTGAGGGTTCCTGCCTCCACAACCCTTTCAGGCAGTGAGTTCCAGACTCCAACCACCCTCTGGGTGAAAAAGTTCTTTCTCAAATCCCCTCTAAACCTCCCGCCTTTTATCTTGAATCTATGTCCCCTTGTTATAGAACCCTCAACGAAGGGAAAAAGCTCCTTAGTATCCATCCTATCTGTGCCCCTCATAATTTTGTACACCTCAATCATGTCCCCCCTCAGCCTCCTCTGCTCCAAGGAAAACAAACCCAATCTTCCCAGTCTCTCCTCATAGCTGAAGCGCTCCAGCCCTGGTAACATCCTGGTGAATCTCCTCTGCACCCTCTCCAAAGCGATCACATCCTTCCTGTAGTGTGGCGACCAGAACTGCACACAGTACTCCAGCTGTGGCCTAACCAGTGTTTTATACAGCTCCATCATAACCTCCTTGCTCTTATATTCTATGCCTCGGCTAATAAAGGCAAGTATCCCATATGCCTTCTTTACCACCTTATCTACCTGTTCCGCCGCCTTCAGGGATCTGTGAACTTGCACACCAAGATCCCTCTGACCCTCTGTCTTGCCTAGGGTCCTCCCATTCATTGTGTATTCCCTTGCCTTGTTAGTCCCTCCAAAGTGCATCACCTCGCACTTTTCTGGGTTAAATTCCATTTGCCACTGTTCCGCCCATCTGACCAACCCATCTATATCGTCCTGCAGACTGAGGCTATCCTCCTCGCTATTTACCACCCTACCAATTTTTGTATCATCAGCGAACTTACTGATCATACCTTTTACATTCATATCCAAGTCATTAATGTAGACCACAAACAGCAAGGGACCCAGCACCGATCCCTGTGGTACCCCACTGGCCACAGGCTTCCAGTCACAAAAACAACCTTCGACCATCACCCTCTGCCTTCTGCCACTAAGCCAGTTTTGTATCCAAAGTGCCAAGGCACCCTGGATTCCATGGGCTCGTACCTTCTTGACCAGTCTCCTGTGGGGGACTTTATCGAAGGCCTTACTGAAATCCATGTATACCACATCCACTGCGTTACCCTCATCCACACGCCAAGTCACCCCCTCAAAAAATTCAAACAAATTAGTCAGACATGATCTTCCCTTGACAAAGCCATGTTGACGATCCCTGATTAATCCTTGCTTCTCCAAGTGGAGACTAATTTTGTCCTTCAGAATTTTTTCCAATAATTTTCCTACTACTGATGTTAGGCTCACTGGCCTGTAGTTCCCCGGTTTTTCCCTACTCCCCTTCTTGAATAATGGTACTACATTAGCGGTTCTCCAGTCCTCTGGCACATCCCCTGTGGCCAGAGAGGTTCTGAATACATGTGTTTGAGCCCCCGCAATCTCCTCCTTTGCCTCACACAATAGCCTGGGATACATTTCGTCCGGGCCTGGGGATTTATCCATTTTTAGGCCTGCTAAAACCGCCAATACCTCCTCCCACTCGATGTTAATATGTTCGAGTCTATCACAGTCCCCCTGCCGTATTTCTATGTCTACATCGTCCTTCTCCATCGTGAAAACAGATGCAAAAAATTCATTTAGAACCCCTCCTACATCTGCCGGCTCCACACACAGATTGCCATTTTTGTCCCTAATGGGCCCTATTTTTTCCCTAGTCATCCTCTTACCCTTAATATACTTATAAAACATAAGAACATAAGATTTCTTTATTTTGCTCGCCAGTGTTATTTCATGGCCCCTCCTTGATCTCCTAATTTCTTTTTTAAGTATCCCCCTGCACTTTTTGTACTCCTCTAGGGCTTCCTCCGTCTTTAGCCTTTTGTATCTGCCAAAAGCCCTCCTTTTTTTCCTAATCCATTCTCGTATATCCCCTGACATCCAAGGTTCCCTGGAGTTCTTGGAACCACCCTTGACCTTTACGGGAACATGTTGCCATTGTATGGTCTCAATCTCCCTTCTGAAAGACTCCCATTGCTCCGATGCGGATTTTCCTACAAGCAGCTGATCCCAGTCCATTTTGGCCAGATCCTGCCTTATCCTATTAAAATCGGCCTTCCCCCAATTTAGAACCTTTATTTCCGGCCCCTCCCTGTCCTTTTCCATGACCACCTTAAATCTCACCGAATTATGGTCACTGTCACCAAAGTGCTCACCTACTAGTGACGAACCGGATTCTTTCCCCTCAGTCTGGTTCAGCAAGAACTGATTCGAGTACACCGTAAAGTTCAAACAACTTTAATAGCAGATCTTAGTCTGCAGCTTCAATTCAGATTCCTGAGAGAATCCGAACGATTCTAACAGAATAAGGAGACAAAGACAAAGACAAAGACTCATAACTTTATACAGATCGATAGGGGTTGGAACATCATTAACACAAGAGTCAACACCAATCATAAGCCGGGCACAGGTTGCCATGCGGGGTTACATTATTTCCGGCCAATCATAGACAATCCATGTTGCTATTAGACATGATGTGGAGATGCCGGTGATGGACTGGGGTTGACAATTGTAAACAATTTTACAACACCAAGTTATAGTCCAGCAATTTTATTTTAAATTCACAAGCTTTCGGAGATTTTCTCCTTCCTCAGGCAAATGTTTCAAGATCTCCTTGAAGCCTACGCATTTATACATATTGAACAATAATACATGGTGTTTACAGACTGCCCCTGCAACTGCCCGTTGCCAAGGCAATCACCGTGTTCAGACAGAGAGGTGTTACCTGCAGAACCTCCGAATACACATTCAACAAAAAAACAAACAGGGAAAAAAAACAGAGAAAAAAAAACACAGAGAGAGGCAGAAACATCCGGAAGGCAGAGAGAGCCAGCAAATGACCCATTATATTAAAAACAGATAACATTTGTTCGCTGGTGGGGTAACGTGTAGCGTGACATGAACCCAAGATCCCGGTTGAGGCCGTCCTCATGGGTGCGGAACTTGGCTATCAATTTCTGCTCGACGATTTTGCGTTGTCGTGTGTCTCGAAGGCCGCCTTGGAGTACGCTTACCCGAAGGTCGGTGGATGAATGTCCATGACTGCTGAAGTGTTCCCCGACTGGGAGGGAACCCTCCTGTTTGGCGATTGTTGCGCGGTGTCCGTTCATCCGTTGTCGCAGCGTCTGCATGGTCTCGCCAATGTACCATGCTCTGGGGCATCCTTTCCTGCAACGTATGAGGTAGACAACGTTGGCTGAGTCACAGGAGTATGAACCATGCACCTGGTGGGTGGTGTCATCTCGTGTGATGGTGGTATCTGTGTCGATGATCTGGCATGTCTTGCAGAGGTTACCGTGGCAGGGTTGTGTGGCGTCGTGGACGCTGTTCTCTTGAAAGCTAGGTAGTTTGCTGCGAACGATGGTCTGTTTGAGGTTGGGTGGCTGTTTAAAGGCGAGTAGTGGAGGTGTGGGGATGGCCATAGCGAGGTGTTTGTCCTCATTGATGACATGTTGAAGGCTGCGGAGAACATGGCGTAGTTTCTCCGCTCCGGGGAAGTACTGGACGACAAAGGGTACTCTGTTGGTTGCGTCCCGTGTTAGTCTCCTGAGGAGGTCTATGCGATTTTTTGCTGTGGCCCGTCGGAACTGTCGATCGATGAGTCGAGCGTCATATCCCGTTCTTACTAGGGCGTCTTTCAGCGTCTGTAGGTGTCCATCCCGTTCCTCCTCGTCTGAGCAGACCCTGTGTATTCGCAGGGCCTGTCCATAGGGGATGGCCTCTTTGACGTGGTTAGGGTGGAAGCTGGAAAAGTGGAGCATCGTGAGGTTGTCCGTGGGCTTGCGGTAGAGTGAGGTGCTGAGGTGCCCGTCTTTGATGGAGATTCGTGTGTCCAAGAAAGAAACTGATTCTGAGGAGTAGTCCATGGTGAGCTTGATGGTGGGATGGAACTTGTTGATGTTATCGTGTAGTCTCTTTAGTGATTCCTTGCCGTGGGTCCATAGAAAGAAAATGTCGTCGATGTATCTGGTGTATAGTGTTGGTTGGAGGTCTTGTGCAGTGAAGAAGTCCTGCTCGAACTTGTGCATGAAAATGTTGGCGTATTGGGGTGCGAATTTGGTCCCCATGGCTGTTCCGTGTGTTTGGGTAAAGAACTGGTTATCGAAGGTGAAGACATTGTGATCCAGGATGAAGCGGATGAGTTGTAGGATGGCTTCCGGAGATTGGCTGTTGTTGGTGTTGAGTATTGATGCTGTCGCAGCGATGCCGTCATCGTGGGGGATACTGGTGTATAGTGCCGAGACGTCCATCGTGGTGAGAAGTGTTCCTGGTTCAACTGGTCCGTGGGTACTGAGTTTTTGTAGGAAGTCTGTAGTGTCACGACAGAAGCTGGGGGTTCCCTGTACGATGGGTTTCAGGATGCCCTCGATGTATCCAGAGAGGTTCTCACACAGGGTTCCGTTGCCTGATACGATGGGACGTCCGGGTGTGTTGGCTTTGTGTATCTTTGGGAGGCAGTAGAAGTCTCCCACGCGGGGATTACGTGGGATGAGAATGCGTAGGATGCTTTGAAGGTCTGGATCGAAGGTCTTGATCAGTTTGTTGAGCTGGTGGGTGTGTTCTTTGGTCGGATCTGCGGGTAACCGTCTGTAGTGTTCCTGGTTGTCCAGTTGTCGGTATGCTTCTTTGCAATAGTCTGTTCTGTTCTGTATGACTATGGCTCCTCCTTTGTCCGCTGGTTTGATGACGATGTTGCGGTTGGTCTTGAGAGCGTTGATGGCGTTGCGTTGTCATCGTCATCAAACATCGTCATCAAACCAGCGGACAAAGGAGGAGCCATAGTCATACAGAACAGAACAGACTATTGCAAAGAAGCATACCGACAACTGGACAACCAGGAACACTACAGACGGTTACCCGCAGATCCGACCAAAGAACACACCCACCAGCTCAACAAACTGATCAAGACCTTCGATCCAGACCTTCAAAGCATCCTACGCATTCTCATCCCACGTAATCCCCGCGTGGGAGACTTCTACTGCCTCCCAAAGATACACAAAGCCAACACACCCGGACGTCCCATCGTATCAGGCAACGGAACCCTGTGTGAGAACCTCTCTGGATACATCGAGGGCATCCTGAAACCCATCGTACAGGGAACCCCCAGCTTCTGTCGTGACACTACAGACTTCCTACAAAAACTCAGTACCCACGGACCAGTTGAACCAGGAACACTTCTCACCACGATGGACGTCTCGGCACTATACACCAGTATCCCCCACGATGACGGCATCGCTGCGACAGCATCAATACTCAACACCAACAACAGCCAATCTCCGGAAGCCATCCTACAACTCATCCGCTTCATCCTGGATCACAATGTCTTCACCTTCGATAACCAGTTCTTTACCCAAACACACGGAACAGCCATGGGGACCAAATTCGCACCCCAATACGCCAACATTTTCATGCACAAGTTCGAGCAGGACTTCTTCACTGCACAAGACCTCCAACCAACACTATACACCAGATACATCGACGACATTTTCTTTCTATGGACCCACGGCAAGGAATCACTAAAGAGACTACACGATAACATCAACAAGTTCCATCCCACCATCAAGCTCACCATGGACTACTCCTCAGAATCAGTTTCTTTCTTGGACACACGAATCTCCATCAAAGACGGGCACCTCAGCACCTCACTCTACCGCAAGCCCACGGACAACCTCACGATGCTCCACTTTTCCAGCTTCCACCCTAACCACGTCAAAGAGGCCATCCCCTATGGACAGGCCCTGCGAATACACAGGGTCTGCTCAGACGAGGAGGAACGCGATGGACACCTACAGACGCTGAAAGACGCCCTAGTAAGAACGGGATATGACGCTCGACTCATCGATCGACAGTTCCGACGGGCCACAGCAAAAAATCGCATAGACCTCCTCAGGAGACTAACACGGGACGCAACCAACAGAGTACCCTTTGTCGTCCAGTACTTCCCCGGAGCGGAGAAACTACGCCATGTTCTCCGCAGCCTTCAACATGTCATCAATGAGGACAAACACCTCGCTATGGCCATCCCCACACCTCCACTACTCGCCTTTAAACAGCCACCCAACCTCAAACAGACCATCGTTCGCAGCAAACTACCTAGCTTTCAAGAGAACAGCGTCCACGACGCCACACAACCCTGCCACGGTAACCTCTGCAAGACATGCCAGATCATCGACACAGATACCACCATCACACGAGATGACACCACCCACCAGGTGCATGGTTCATACTCCTGTGACTCAGCCAACGTTGTCTACCTCATACGTTGCAGGAAAGGATGCCCCAGAGCATGGTACATTGGCGAGACCATGCAGACGCTGCGACAACGGATGAACGGACACCGCGCAACAATCGCCAAACAGGAGGGTTCCCTCCCAGTCGGGGAACACTTCAGCAGTCATGGACATTCATCCACCGACCTTCGGGTAAGCGTACTCCAAGGCGGCCTTCGAGACACACGACAACGCAAAATCGTCGAGCAGAAATTGATAGCCAAGTTCCGCACCCATGAGGACGGCCTCAACCGGGATCTTGGGTTCATGTCACGCTACACGTTACCCCACCAGCGAACAAATGTTATCTGTTTTTAATATAATGGGTCATTTGCTGGCTCTCTCTGCCTTCCGGATGTTTCTGCCTCTCTCTGTTTTTTTTTTCTCTGTTTTTTTTCCCTGTTTGTTTTTTTGTTGAATGTGTATTCGGAGGTTCTGCAGGTAACACCTCTCTGTCTGAACACGGTGATTGCCTTGGCAACGGGCAGTTGCAGGGGCAGTCTGTAAACACCATGTATTATTGTTCAATATGTATAAATGCGTAGGCTTCAAGGAGATCTTGAAACATTTGCCTGAGGAAGGAGAAAATCTCCGAAAGCTTGTGAATTTAAAATAAAATTGCTGGACTATAACTTGGTGTTGTAAAATTGTTTACAGCTATTAGACATCAAAGGGGATACTTCCTCACCTTCCAACCTGGAATGTTCTTCCCTGTTCCTTCTGTTCCTTATCTCCCAACCTGGAATGTCTTTCAACTTTGGCTAAGCTCGTTCCCTATATTGATCTGCCATAAACATGGAGACATTCAGACCAGTCCTTGACTCACATCAAAGACCTTTCATTGATAAGACAATGCAGGCCTGCTGACTAAGCAAACATATGGCCCAGCAGGAGGGCCAGGCCACCTGTATCAATCTCAGTTACTGACTAATTAACCCTTTCTAACCATTTTGCATTCTGCTTCTTTGCCACGTAGGCATTTTAATATTTTACTAAAAACTGACCACGTAGGGATTCTCATTAGCACTTCTTCCACTTGGCCGGCCACATTCCCTAGAATTAGGTCCAGTACCGCCCCCTCTCTTGTAGGACTTTCTACATGCTGGCTCAAAAAGCTCTCCTGGATGCACCTTAAGAATTTTATACCCTCTAAGCCTTTTACACTCTGAGTATCCCAGTTAATATTGGGGAAGTTGAAATCCCCCACTATTATTACCCTATTATTTGCACAATTTTCTGAGATTTGCCTACATATCTGTTCCTCTATCTCCCCCTGACTGTTTGGGGGCCTATAGCACACTCCCATCAAAGTGCTTGCCCCCTTTTTGTTTTTAAGCTCCACCCATATGGCCTCATTTGAGGTACCTGCTAATATATCATCCCTCCTTATGGCAGTAATTGATTCTTTAATTAATATTGCGACCCCCCCTCCTCTTATACCTCCCCCTCTGTCTCGCCTGAAGATTCTGTACCCCGGAATATTGAGCTGCCAGTCTTGCCCCTCCCTCAATCATGTCTCTGTGACAGCAACAATATCATACTCCCATGTGTTTATCAACACCTTCAGTTCATCCACCTTATTCGCAAGACTCCTTGCATTAAAATAGATGCCATCCAGCCTTGCCCTCACATATTTGCCCTGTCTTCCAAGCTGACTTGTTTTTTTCTCTATATTTGGCTGCACATCACCCCCTATTGTAGCTCCACTCTGTATCCCATCCCCCTGCCAAGTTAGTTTAAACCCCCCCAACAGTGCGAGCAAACCTCCCCGCAAGGATATTTGTCCCGCTCTGGTTCAGGTGCAACCCGTCCGACTTGTACAAGTCCCACCTTCCCCAGAAGCAGGCCCAGTGATCCAGGAAACTGAAACCCTCCCTCCTGCACCAACTCTTTAGCCACGCATTCATCTGTTCTATCCTCCTATTTCTATACTCACTAGCCCGTGGCACTGGGAGCAATCCAGAGATTACAACCTTTGAGGTCCTGCTCTTTAATCTGCTACCTAGCTCCCTAAATTCTTGATGCAGGACCTCATCTCCCTTCCTACCTATGTCGTTGGTCCCAATGTGGACCACGACCTCTGCCTGCTCACCCTCCCCCTTGAGAATGCCCTGTAGCCGCTCAGTGACATCCATGACCCTGGCACCAGGGAGGCAACAAACCATCCTGGAGTCACGTTTACGGCCACAGAAACGCCTGTCTGTTCCCCTTACGATAGAATCCCCGACCACTATAGCTCTTCCACTCTTTGTGGAAGTGTCGGCTTCTCTTCTTTGAGCCGAGTCAAGTGATTCGGTTCCGTGTTCTCCAGAAATTTCTCCCAGAAAAGGGGTCCGGTGATGTGGTGATTTTGTTCCAAACATGGAAATGACGGGCAGGAAAGGACCAGCTGGTCCATCAAGCCTGTTATTGGCCGAATAATCCAGAGATCGTGAGTTCAAATCCCACCATGGGCAGTTTGAGAATTTGAATTCATAGAATCGTAGAATCTTACAGCACAGAAGGAGGCCATTCGGTCCATCGTGCCTGTGCCGGCTCTTTGAAAGAGTTTTCCAATTAGTCCCACTCCCCCTGCTCTTTCCCCATAGCCCTGCAAATTTTATACTTTTCAAGTATTTCTCCAATTCCCTTTTGAAAGTTATTATTGAATCTGCTTCCACCGCCCTTTCAGGCAGCGCATTCCAGATCAGAACAATTCGCTGTGTAAATTGTTTTTTCCTCATCTCCACCTTGGCTTTTTTGTAGATTTCTGGACATAAAAGGCATCAAGGGGTTTGGGGAGAGAGCGGGAATATGGTATTGAGATGGAGGATCAGCCATGATCATATTGAATGGCTCAAAGGGCTGAATTCTAACCGGACGGTGTTTTAAGAGGCTGTTTCCAGATATTGAGGTAATGACTGACTGACCTTGTGACCCTGTCATCAGGGGATGGATTTTTCTATCGACCAGTTTGAATGATGAGGAGTCTCGGGGCCATCTCCTGTTATTCTCTGTTTCCAGTTCTCTGTATTGCCCACATTCATATTTAATTATAAACACAGATAGAGACAGACAGGCAAGGTCATGGGTACAAGGCCCACTCCAGAGACTCGAGCTCATAATCCAGGCCGACACTCGCAGTGCAGTACTGAGGGAGTGCAGCACTGTCGGAGGGTCAGTACTGAGGGAGTGCAGCACTGTCGGAGGGTCAGTACTGAGGGAGTGCTGCACTGTCGGAGGGTCAGTACTGAGGGAGTGCCGCACTGTCGGAGGGTCAGTACTGAGGGAGTGCTGCACTGTCAGAGGGGCAGTACTGAGGGAGTGCTGCACTGTCGGAGGGGCAGTACTGAGGGATCATTGCACTGTCGGAGGGTCAGTACTGAGGGAGTGCTGCACTGTCGGACGGTCAGTACTGAGGGAGTTCTGCACTGTTGGAGGATCAGTACTGTGGGAGAGCTGCACTGTCGGAGGGTCAGTACTGAAGGATCATTGCACTGTCGGAGGGTCAGTACTGAGGGAGTGCTGCACTGTCGGACGGTCACTACTGAGGGAGTTCTGCACTGTTGGAGGATCAGTACTGTGGGAGAGCTGCACTGTCGGAGGGTCAGTACTGAAGGATCATTGCATTGTCGGAGGGTCAGTACTGAGGGAGTGCTGCACTGTCAGAGGTGCCGTCTTTTGGATGAGATGTTAAACCGAGGCTCCGCCTGCCCCGGTTTCCCAGACAGGCCCCGGGTGACCTGATCACCTGCTCACAGCCCTGAGTCTGACTGAGGCCCACACTGGGGGACGTTAGTTTGGGGAGAAGGCCCTTTATTGGAGGCCTTTAATTAGAAGGAGGTGGTCTATTGGACAAGGTGGTTTTAAGGTTGGAAGCTCGGTGTTGAATGAAACCTGATTGTGTTTCTATAAGGAGCAATCGACACAGGGCCCTGTCAGTAATGTGGGATTACACCACATGCCCATCACTGGGAGTCAAGTCAGAGAGAACTTCAGATCAAAGGATCAGCCTGTTACCTGGGAGACTGAAAACCATCGAAAGTAGAAGGTTAATGGGATGTTGGCCTTTATCTCGGGGGCTGGGATACAAAGGGGAGGAAGTGATGTTCCAGCTGTACAGAGCTCTGGTCAGACCACATCTGGAGACTGGGTTCAGTTCTGGGCACCGCACCTCAGGAAGGATATATTGGCCCTGGAGAGGGTGCGGTGCAGATTCAGCAGAATGATACTGGGGATTAAAGGGTTAAATTATGAGGACAGATTGCATAAACGTGGCTTTTATTTTCGAAGATTAAGGGGTGATCTAATTGAGGTGTTTGAAAGGATTTGATAGAGTAGATAGAGAGAAACTATTTCCTCTGGTGGGAGAGTCCAGAACAAGGGGGAATAATCTTAAAATTAGAGCTCGGCCGTTCAGGGGTGATGTCAGGAAGCATTTCTTCACACAAAGGGGAGTGGAAATCTGGAACTCTCTCCCCAAAAGGCTGTGGCTGCTGGGGGTCAATTGGAGCTTTCAAGACTGAGATCAATGGATTTTTGTTGGGTGAGGGTATCGAGGGATACGGAGCAAAGGCGGGTAAATGGGGTTAAGATATAGATCAGCCATGATCTAATTGAATTGCGGAACAGGCTTGAGGGGCTGAATGGCCTTCTCCTGTTCCTGTGTAACAGGCTCGAGGGGCTGAATGGCCTCCTGCTGTTCCTATGTAACTGGTTCGAGGGGCTGAATGGCCTCCTGCTTGTTTAATATTTGCTGGAGATTCTCATTCTTTCTCCAGTCAGGTTTCCGTTCTCTTGAAACCTCCCTGTGCTCGGCTCATTACTGAAATGTTTAAACACAAACACCAGGTGCAGAGTTCTGGGTTTTATTAACTTGAACAAACATTCATTTCCACCAGCTCAGATTCTCTGTAATTACATTTCGACGCTTAGAATCCCATCGAGCTCCCTGGGAAGATGTGGACTTAAAAATGCAATTCTTTTATTAAATTCATTCTGGGGATGTGGGCGTCGCTGGCAAGGCCGGCATTTATTGCCCATCCCCAGTTGCCCTGAGAAGGTGGTGCTGGGCCTTCTTCTTGAACCACTGGGAGCGGGTTTGATACAAACTGAGTGTCTCGCTCGGCCACTTCAGAGGGAGGTTAAGGGTCAGCCACATTGGTGGACTGGAGTCACATATAGGCCCAGACCGGGTAAGGACGGCAGGTTTCCTTCCCTAAAGGACATTAATGAACCAGTTGGGTTTTTACAACAATCCGACAGTTTCATGGTCACTTTTACTGAGACCAGATTTTTATTTCCTGATTTAAACTGAATTCCAATTCTCAAACTGCCCTGGTGGGATTTTTACTCCCGTTCTCTGGATTATTTGTCCAGTAACACACCCACTACACGACCGTATCTTATTCTGCTGTATCCGACTGGTTTACACTGACATGAACCCAACACAGTGCAGCTTTCAGAAGTCGGAAGTCTCTCGTGACGAAGCTGCTCCTTTACTACAATGGACGAGTGTTGGTAAAAACCTCCTTAAACGTCACACAGGGTTAGAGAGAAAGAATTTGCATTTTTTAGCGCCTTTCACAACCTCAGGACATCCCAAAGCGCTTCACAGCCAATGGGGGAAACATGGCGGCCAATGTGCGCACAGAAAGATCCCACAAAGAGCAATCTGATAATGACCAGAGAATCCGTTTTCCTGATGGTGGTTGAGGGATAAATATTGACCAGGACACCAGGGAGAACTCCCCTGGACTGATTTGAATAGTGCCATGGGATCATTTACATCTACCTGAGAGGACAGACGGGGCCTCGGTTTAACGTCTCATCTGAAAGACGGCACCTCCGACAGTGCAACACTCCCTCAGTACTGCCCTTCCGACAGTGCGGCACTCCCTCAGTACTGACCCTCCGACAGTGCTGCACTCCCTCAGTACTGACCCTCCGACAGTGCAGCACTCCCTCAGCACAGACCCTCCGACAGTGCAGCACTCCCTCAGCACAGACCCTCCGACAGTGCAGCACTTCCTCAGCACAGACCCTCCGACAGTGCAGCACTCCCTCAGCACAGACCCTCCGACAGTGCAGCACTCCCTCAGCACTGACCCTCCGACAGTGCAGCACTCCCTCAGTACTGACCCTCCGACAGTGCAGCACTCCCTCAGTACTGACCCTCCGACAGTGCAGCACTCCCTCAGTACTGCACTGTGAGTGTCGGCCTGGATTATGTACTCGAGTCTCTGGAGTGGGCCTTGTACCCATGACCTTGCCTGTCTGTCTCTATCGGTGTTTATAATTAAATATGAACGTGGGCAATACAGAAAACGGGAAAGAGAATAACAGGAGACGGCCCCGAGACTCTTCATCATTCAAACTGGTCGATAGAAAAATCCATCCCCTGATGACAGGGTCACAAGGTCAGTCAGTCATTACCTCAACATCTGGAAACAGCCTCTTAAAACACCGTCCGGTTAGAATCAGGTCTGTGTGCAGCTGCTGACGGACTCACTCCATAAATATCTTGTAATATTTTCATGTACACAGAGTATTTTTATAATTCATTCTGGGGATGTGGGCGTCGCTGGCAAGGCCGGCATTTATTGCCCATCCCTAGTTGCCCCTTGAGAAGGTGGTGATGGGCCTTCTTCTTGAACCGCTGCAGTCCGTGTGGTGAAGGTTCTCCCACAGTGCTGTTCGGTCGGGAGTTCCAGGATTTGGACCCAGTGACGATGAAGGAACGGCCGATATATGTCCAAGTCGGGATGGTGTGTGACTCGGAGGGGAACTTGGAGGTGACGGTGTTCCCATGCACCTGCTGCCCTTGTCCTTCTCGGTGGTGGAGGTGGTGGGTTTGGGAGGTGCTGTTGAAGAAGCCTTGGCGAGTTACTGCAGTGCATCCTGTGGATGGGACACACTGCAGGCACGGTGCGCACAGGGGGAGGGAGTGGGTGTTTAAGGTGGGGGAGGGAGTGGGTGTTTAAGGCGGGGGTGGGAGCGGGTGTTTAAGGTGGGGGAGGGAGTGGGTGTTTAAGGTGGGGGAGGGAGTGGGTGTTTAAGGCGGGGGAGGGAGTGGGTGTTTAAGGTGGGGGAGGGAGTGGGTGTTTAAGGCGGGGGTGGGAGCGGGTGTTTAAGGTGGGGGAGGGAGTGGGTGTTTAAGGCGGGGGATGGGCTGCCGATCGAACGGACTGCTTTGTCCTGGATGGTGTTAAGGTTCTTGATTGTTGCAGCTTCACATCCACTTCCTGTCACGTACATATGCATCGAGCCACATAAGGAGATATTAGGACAGGTGAAGAGGTAGGTTTTAAGGAGCATCTTAAAGGAGGGGAGAGCGGCGGAGAGGTTTAGGGAGGGAATTGCAGAGTTTTGGGCCTAGGCAGCTGAAGGCACGGCCACCAACAGTGGAGCGATGAAAATCAGGGATGTGCAAGAGGCCAGAATTGGAGGAACGTAGTGGACTAGTAATCCCGAGGCCTGGACTAGTTATCCCAAGGCCTGGACTAGTAATCCCGAGGCCTCGACTAGTAATATTGATGTCTGGACTAGTAATTCTGTGAGTCATTGGAGGACGGGAGAGAGAGGGAGGGTACTCATTGGAGGAGGGGAGAGAGAGAGAGGGTACCCATTGGAGGAGGAGAGAGAGAGAGAGGGTACCCATTGGAGGAGGAGAGAGAGAGGGAGCGTACCCATTGGAGGAGGGGAGAGAGAGGGTATCCATTGGAGGAGGGGAGAGAGAGAGAGGGTACCCATTGGAGGAGGGGAGAGAGAGGGTACCCATTGGAGGAGGGGAGAGAGAGGGAGGGTACCCATTGCAGGAGGGGAGAGAGAGAGTGGGTACCCATTGGAGGAGGGGGAGAGAGGGAGGGTACCCATTGGAGGAGGGGGAGAGAGGGAGGGTACCCATTGGAGGAGGGGAGAGAGAGAGAGGGTACCCATTGGAAGAGGGGAGAGAGGGAGGGTACCCATTGGAAGAGGGGGAGAGAGGGAGGGTACCCATTGGAAGAGGGGGAGAGAGGGAGGGTACCCATTGGAAGAGGGGGAGAGAGGGAGGGTACCCATTGGAGGAGGGGAGAGAGGGAAGGTACCCATTGGAGGAGGGGGAGAGAGGGAGGGTACCCATTGGAAGAGGGGAGAGAGAGAGGGTACCCATTGGAGGAGGGGAGAGAGGGAGGGTACCCATTGGAGGAGGGGGAGAGAGGGAGGGTACCCATTGGAGGAGGGGGAGAGAGAGAGGGTACCCATTGGAAGAGGGGAGAGAGAGAGGGTACCCATTGGAGGAGGGGGAGAGAGGGAGGGTACCCATTGGAGGAGGGGAGATAGGGAGGGTACCCATTGGAGGAGGGGAGAGAGGGAGGGTACCCATTGGAAGAGGGGAGAGAGAGAGGGTACCCATTGGAGGAGGGGGAGAGAGGGAGGGTACCCATTGGAGGAGGGGAGATAGGGAGGGTACCCATTGGAGGAGGGGAGAGAGGGAGGGTACCCATTGGAGGTGGGGAGAGAGGGAGGGTACCCATTGGAGGAGGGGGAGAGGGAGGGTACCCATTGGAGGAGGGGGAGAGAGGGAGGGTACCCATTGGAGGAGGGGGAGAGAGGGAGGGTACCCATTGAGGGGGAGGGGACAGAGAGTATTCCTGATATTGGGATCTGAAGGAACGATTTATCGCTGATAGTTTGACAGAAGCATGAGATTGAGATCAGGCAAAGAAGATAAAAAACCCTCTAAATTATCCTTTTATTCACTTTCTGAACTGTATTTATCAGAAACAATCGATCCCCTAAAATAGTCAAATTTATGAAAAAGTGAGACATCCCCATAATTAATAGCAGGATTTCCATTTGCTGTTGGGGGTTTTGTGAATGAGTCGGTGTAAAAGTCTCCAGGTTTGGAGTCTGATTTATTGTCTCTTTAACCCTCAGACAGTATAAAAGGATGGGGGTGAATTTCTGACCCGTTTTATCCTCTCGCTGCCTCTGTCCTGTCGAGATTACTGGAGAATATTTCAGCTCCTCTCTGGGACACTAAACGCTGCTCATTTTATTCTCTGTCCGATCATTAACCTCCGAACTGAGCAACTCTGCTCTAAAATTAACTGTAACAAAGGAGCTGATTACTTGGTGATGGGGAGTGACCGCAATCTGTGGGATTGTACTTTATGGAGCCACTAACTCCTGTACTTAATAATACCCTAATTAACATAATTAACCAGGGGACTGAACCGTGCAGATAGCGAGAGGTTTAGTTAGTGATAATGACAGGCTGTTACTCACACAACACATTGTAAATCCAAGATAGAAACACTTAAAGCCCTGAAATAAATGTCAAGTGGTGAGTGGATTTGGAGAAGTAACAATGATTCATAAGATGCTCCGTTTACACTCCAGTGTGGCAGGAACAGTTCCTGGAATATATGATCCGTGTATTGAAATATCTTCCCTTCCCACGTTGATGCAGCTGCACAGAGCAGGAGCCTGTTGTTTCTCTCCCTCCCTGGGCTGTGTGGTGATGTTTAAAAAATCGGAGAGCAAGTTATTATCTTAATGGCGAGCAACTGGAAAGTACTGCAGTACAAAGGGATCTGGGGGTCCAAGTACAAGAAAATCAAAAAGTTAGTTTGCAGGTGCAGCAGGTGATCAAGAAGGCCAACGGAATGTTGGATTTTATTGCTAGGGGGATAGAATATAAAAACAGGGAGGTATTGCTGCAGTTATATAGGGTATTGGTAAGACCGCACCTGGAATACTGCATACAGTTTTGGTCTCCATACTTAAGAAAAGACATAATTGCTCTCGAGGCAGTACAAAGAAGGTTCACTCGGTTAATCCCGGGGATGAGGGGGCGGACATATGAGGAGAGGTTGAGTAGATTGGGATTCTACTCATTGGAGTTCAGAAGAATGAGAGGCGATCTTATTGAAAATATAAGATTGTGAAGGGGCTTGATCGGGTGGATGCGGTAAGGATGTTCCCAAGGATGGGTGAAACTAGAACTAGGGGGCATAATCTTAGAATAAGGGGCTGCTCTTTCAAAACTGAGATGAGGAGAAACTTCTTCACTCAGAGGGTGGTGGGTCTGTGGAATTTGCTGCCCCAGGAAGCTGTGGAAGCTACATCATTAAATAAATTTAAAACAGAAATAGACAGTTTCCTGGAAGTAAAGGGAATTAGGGGTTACGGGGAGCGGGCAGGAAATTGGACATGAATTTAGATTTGAGGTTAGGATCAGATCAGCCATGATCTTATTGAATGGCGGAGCAGGCTCGAGGGGCCGATTGGCCTACTCCTGCTCCTATTTCTTATGTTCTTATGTTCTTATGTACTGTTTCAACAACAACAACTTGCATTTATATAGCGCCTTTAATGTAGTAAAACGTCCCAAGGTGCTTCACAGGAGCGTAATCGGAAAAATTTAACATCGAGTCACACAAGGAGATATTAGGATAGGTGACCAAAAGCTTGGTCAAAGAGGTAGGTTTTAAGGAGCGTCTTAAAGGAGGAGAGAGAGGGGGAGAGGTTTAGGGAGGGAATTCCAGAGCTTCGGGCCCAGGCAGCTGAAGGCACGGCCGCCAATGGTGGAGCGATTAAAATCGGGGATGCACAAGAGGCCAGAATTGGAGGAGTGCAGAGATCTCAGAGGGTTGTAGGACTGGAGGAGGTTACAGAGATAGGGAGGGGCGAGGTCATGAAGGGATTTGAACATGAGGATGATAATTTTAAAATCGAGGCATTGCTGGACTGGGAGCCAATGTGGGTCAGTGAGCACAGGGGTGATGGGTGAACGGGCGAGTTAGGATACGGGAGGCAGAGTTTTGGATGAGCTGAAGTTTACGGAGGGTGGACGGTGGGAGGCCGGGCAGGAGAGTATTGGAAGAGTCGAGCCTGGAGGTGAGAAAGGCATGGATGGTGCAGTGAAACAGTAAACAAGAAACCTGGTCCAGAAATGTGAGAATCAGAGAGAGCTCGAGCGAGTGGTGGAGAGAGACAGTCGCTCAGTCTCTCTCTTCACTCCCGCTGTGGTTTCACACTGAACTCCCACCACTGATTGCCCCTCGAGTTTCCTCACCGTTTACACACTGTCATTCCATAGAATGGTGAGTTGTAGCACTGGGACAAGGGGCTGTTAATTATGGACCGAGGACACGGCAATTCAGGAGCACTTAACATCTGGACAGTGTGATTATTCATTCATACTTTTGACAGCTTTAGGATTCTGTTACTAATGGACACTCGTTTCATTCTAAATAGAGACATTAAAATAATCGATTCCAATATCCAGCTTTAGTCAGTGCCTTTAGAAAGATGCTGTGAGAATTGTAGATTCATTAATAGGAACATAAGAACATAAGAAATAGGAGCAGGAGTAGGCCATTCGGCCCCTCGAGCCTGCTCCGCCATTCAACAAGATCATGGCTGATCTTCTACCTCAATGCCATTTTCCTGCACCATCCCCATATCCCTTGATGCCTTTAATATCTAGAAATCTATCGATCTCTGTTTTGAATGTACTCAATGATTGAAGCCTCTTTGCATCCTCCTCACAACTCACATTCCCACCTAGTTTTGTGTCATCAGCAAACTTGGAAATGTTGCATTTGGTCCCTGCGTCCGAATCATTGATAGAGATTGTGAATAGCTGGGGCCCAAGCACTGATCCCTGCGGTACCCCACTAGTCACAGTCTGCCAACCTGAAAAAGACCCGTTTATTCCTACTCTCTGTTTTCTGTCTGTTAACCAATTCTCAATCCATGCCAATAAATTACCCTCAATTCCATGTGCTCTAACTTTGTTCACCAACCTCCGGTGTGGGACCTTATCGAAAGCCTTCTGAAAATCCAAATACACCACATCCACTGGTTCCCCCTTATCTATTCTACTAGTTACATCCTCAAAGAACTCCAATAGGTTTGTCAAACATGATTTCCCTTTCGGCCTTTCATAAATCCATGTTGACTCTGCCAAATCCTATTATTATTTTCTCAGTGTCCTGTTATCACATCCTTTCTAATAGATTCTAGCATTTTCCCTACGACTGTTGTCAGGCTAACAGGTCTGTAGTTCCCTGTTTTCTCTCTTCCTCCTTTCTTAAATAGTGGGGTTACATTTGCCACCCTCCAATCTGCAGGAACCATTCCAGAATCTATCGAATTTTGGAAGATGACAACCAATGCATCCACTATCTCTGTCGCCACCTCTTTCAAAACCCTGGGATGGAGATCATCAGGTCCTTGGGATTTATCGACTTTCAGTCCCATTAATTTCTCTAATACTATTTTTTTACTAATACTAATTTCTTTCAGTTCCTCATTCTCACCAAACCCTTGGATCTCTAGTATTTCTGGGAGGTTTTTTGTGTCTTCTTCCATGAAGAGACACAAAGTATTTGTTTAATTTCTCTGCCATTTCCTTTTTCCCCGTTATAAATTCTCCCCTCTCTGTGTGTAAGGGACCCACATTTGCCTTCACCAGTCTTTTCCTTTCTACATTCCTATAGAAGCTTTTACAGTCCGTTCGTATGTTTCTCGCTAGTTTACTCTCATATTCTATTTTCCCTCTTTATCAATTTCTTGGTCCTCCTTTGCTGAATTCTAAAATGCTCCCAATCCTCAGGCTTACTGCTTTTTCTGGCGTCTTTCTCTGCCTCTTCCTTTGATTTAATACTATCTTTAATTTCTCTTGTTAATCTCTATTATCCAGCTTTAGTCAGTGCCTTTAGAAAGATGCTGTGAGAATTGTAGATTCATTAATCTCGATTCTCTCTGTATACAGCCCCCTCTCCATCTTTCTCACACATTAGTTTTATTGATTGCTGCAACAGCCACTTTCTGAAGATTGCGGTCTAACAGGCGAGCTGTGTGATCATTTGGAAAAGGATGTTGGTCTGATTCTGTGTTGCCGATGTTGGGGAGAGTATCAGTGTGTCCCATCCACAGGATGCACTGCAGCAACTCGCCAAGGCTTCTTCGACAGCACCTCCCAAACCCACCACCTCCACCACCGAGAAGGACAAGGGCAGCAGGTGCATGGGAACACCGTCACCTCCAAGTTCCCCTCTGAGTCACACACCATCCTGACTTATAATCAGAGAATTGTAGAATCTTACAGCACAGGAGGCCATTCGGCCCATCATGCCTGTGCCAGCTCTTTGAAAGAGCTATCCAATTAGTCCCACTCCCCCGCTCTTTCCCCATAGTTCTGCAGATTTTTCCTTTTCAAGTATTTATCGAATTCCCTTTTGAAAGTTATTATTGAATCTGCTTCCACCGTCCTTTCAGGCAGCGCATTCCAGATCAGAACAACTCGCTGCGAAAAAAATTCTCCACATCTCTCCTCTGGTTTTTTGGCCAATTACCTTAAATCTGTGTCCTCTGGTTACCGACCCTCCTGCCACTGGAAACAGTTTCTCATTATTTACTCCATCAAAAACCCTTCATAATTTTGAACACCTCTATTAAATCTCCCCTCAACCTTCTCTACTCTGAGGAGAACAACCCCAGCTTCTCCAGTCTCTCCACATAACTGAAGTCCCTCATCCCTGGTCCCATTCTGGTAAATCTCCTCTGCACCCTCTCCGAGGCCTCGTCTGTCCTTCACCCGACTGTCGGAATCATCAGAGAATCTGGGAACATTGTGATGGGAGAATACGACCCACATAAAAGCTGATGTGTGACCTCTGATTGTCTGCGGGCCGTCGACTCATTCCCGAAACGCACCTTGTGTGAAATATGTGGAGCTGCCGCTGTCTCTGTCGCTGCTTCACTGCGGAAGGACCCTGACCTGAAGTGAGCCCGAGGGAGCCCTGCCATCTCCTACTGCTTCCTCGCAAACCAGCCGCAGATAAAGCATCATTAGGACCACAGGCTGGGCTGTGGTCTGACACCCAGAGCCCAGGATTATGGCCTGGTCGGAAATAAGGGATTGTTTTAACAACGGACTGTAAAAAGACAACTGCCCCTCGATCATTCCGCCCGGAAAACTCTCCTCCTTTCTCTCTCTCTCTCCTTTTGGGCAATAAATGCCGGCCTCACCAGCGACGCCCACATCCCGAGAATTAATAAACACAAATGATTCTTTCAGAACAACATTCCTGAGAAATTGGCTGATGATAAATTCTGTGATCCAGATATTCCGAATTCTGATACAACAAACTGCACAGTGACGGGGAATCACTCCCGGTGACGGGGAATCACTCCCGGTGACGGGGGATCACTCCCGGTGACGGGGGATCACTCCCGGTGACGGGGAATCACTCCCAGAGACGGGGAATCACCCCCGGTGACGGGGAATCACCCCCAGTGACGGGGAATCACCCCCAGTGACGGGGAATCACCCCCAGTGACGGGGAATCACCCCCAGTGACGGGGAATCACTCCGAGTGACGGGGAATCACCCCCAGTGACGGGGAATCACCCCCAGTGACGGGGAATCACCCCCAGTGACGGGGAATCACCCCCAGTGACGGGGAATCACCCCCAGTGACGGGGAATCACTCCCAGTGGACAGGGAATCACCCCCAGTGGACAGGGAATCACCCCCAGTGACAGGGAATCACCCCCGGTGACGGGGAATCACTCCCGGTGACAGGGAATCACTCCCGGCGACGGGGAATCACCCCCAGTGACGGGGAATCACCCCCAGTGACGGGGAATCACCCCCAGTGACGGGGAATCACCCCCAGTGACGGGGAATCACCCCCAGTGACGGGGAATCACTCCCAGTGAGGATAAGGTGGGATCTTACAGTTGTGTTTCCAATTCCTGTGTAGTTTTACAATTCAGGTCTCTAAATATTTTAGAGGTGTGAAGCTATTTTTAGTTAGACAGAGCGAGAATCATTCCTCGACACTACAGCGATATAATTAACCAGCTGTCTAACTGTCCAGCACAGAGTGCAGTGAGATGGAGCGCGTACAGTTTAATCAAAACTTATCCCTGAGAAAATCAGAGTGGATGGATATTCCTGGATTCCAAGACAGTGCAGAGGGAGCTTTACTCTGTATCTAATCCGTGCTGTACCTGCCCTGGGAGTGTTTGATGGGACAGTGCAGAGGGAGCTTTACTCTGTATCTAACCCGTGCTGTACCTGCCCTGGGAGTGTTTGATGGGACAGTGTAGAGGGAGCTTTACTCTGTATCTAACCCGTGCTGTACCTGCCCTGGGAGTGTTTGATGGGACAGTGTAGAGGGAGCTTTACTCTGTATCTAACCCGTGCTGTACCTGCCCTGGGAGTGTTTGATGGGACAGTGTAGATGGGGCCTAACTCTGTATCTAACCCGTGTTGCTCTGTGCCCAATTCCAGGAGAACCCCTACATGTGCAACAACGAGTGTGACGCTCGCACGCCCGAGCTCGCACACCCCCCCGAGCTGATGCTGGATCACGAGGGCCGGATCCCAAACACCTTTTGGCAAAGCGTCTCCTGGAGGAGTTTCCCCGAGCCCCTCCTGGTCAATATCACCCTGTCCTGGGGCAAGACCATCGAGCTGACCGAGGATATCGTCATCACCTTCGAGTCGGGCCGGCCGGAGCAGATGGTCCTGGAGAAATCTCTGGACCACGGCCGGACGTGGCAGCCCTACCAGTTCTACGCTGCCGACTGCCTCAACTCCTTCGGGATGGAGCGGAGAACGGTCCGGGATCTGAGCCCAGCCTCGGTGCTGGACATCATCTGCACGGAGGAGTACTCCAGGGGCTACGTGTGGAAGGTGGACAAGACGGTCCGCTTCGAGATCAGGGAGCGGTTCGCCCTGTTCGGGGGGCCCCTTCTCCGCAACATGGCCTCGCTCTACGGCCAGCTGGACACCACCAAGGACCTGAGGGACTTCTTCACCCTGACCGACCTGCGGGTCAGGCTGCTCCGGCCGGCCACCGGGGCCACCAGCGTCGACCAGCTCAACCTCTCCAAATACTTCTACGCCATCTCCAACGTGGAGATTCACGGACGGTGAGAGGTCCTCGTCACCTCTGCTCAGGGTCACTGATCCCACACTTCACATCCAGGGGGCGCTGTATCAGGGCAAACATCTGGGGTACGGTCCATTAGGGCAAACATCTGGGGGATAACATCAATTGACATCTGCAGGTCATTCTATCAGGGCTAACATCTGGGGGACGGTCCATTAGGGCAAACATCTGGGGGACGGTCCATTAGGGCAAACATCTGGGGGACGGTCCATCAGGGCAAACATCTGGGGGATGGTCCATCAGGGCAAACATTTTGGATATACTATCAATTGACATCTGGAGGGCATTCTATCAGGGCTAACATCTGGAGGGAATACTATCATCAATAAGAACAACAACTTGCATTTATATAGCCCTTTTAACGTAGTAAATCATCCCAAGGCGCTTCACAGGAGCGATTATCAAACAAAATTTGACACTGAGCCACATCTGGAAATATAGGGACAGGTGAGCAAAAGCTCGGTCAAAGAGGGAGGTTTTAAGGAGCGTCTTAAAGAAGGAGAGAGAGGTGGAGAGGTCGCGAGGTTTCGGGAGGGATTTCCAGACCTTCGGGCCTAGACAGCTGAAGGCACGGCTGCCATTGGTGGAGCGATTAAAATTGGGGATGCGTAAGAGGCCAGAATTGGAGAGATCTCGGAGGGTTGTCGGGCTGGAGGAGGTTACAGAGATAGGGAGGGGGTGAGGCCATGGAGGGATTTGAACACAAGGATGAGAATTTTAAAATCGAGGCGTTGCCAATGTTGGTCAGCGAGCACGGGGGTGATGGGAGAACGGGACTTGGTGTGAGTTAGGATACGGGCAGCAGAGTTAGCCTCAGACTGTGGCCGGGGAGAGGGATGGAGTCGGTGTCTGGGGAACGGAGTTTGAGGCGGGGACTGAAGACAATGGCTTCGGTCTTCCCAGTATTTATTTGGAGGAAATTTGTGCTCCTCCAGTACTGGCTGTTGGAAAAGCAGCGTGACAAATCAGAGAGAGTGGAGGGGTCGAGAGAGGTGGGGGTGAGGTGGAGCTGGGTGTCGTCAGTGTACATGTGGAACCTGACGTTGTGTTTTCAGATGATGTCACCGGGGGGCAGCCTGTAGATGAGAAATTCTACACTCAGCATCTGGGAGACTCACTCGAGCTTTTAGTCCAGGAGAATCTTCAGACACTAATTAGAGAACAGGAACAGGAAAATGTTTACGCTGAGGTTAATTTGCCTCCAAGGAACTGTCTGGGTTTCTGCTTAGTTCAGCAAAAAGTGCCGAGAACAGCAAATGTGCTGAATGTGTGAGGACCAATCTGCAGATTTTGAAGCTTCACCTTCCCAGTGAGTTAAACAGCGGCCCGATGCTGTTAGCACAGAATCCCCGAGACCAGCGATCTCACACTTTACAACACAGAAACCCTCACAACACACTGGGCCTTTCCACATCGTATTTACTAAAGGGAAATCTTCATCACAGTCACTGTTAATGTCAGCGATGCGATTGTGTCCTTTAGAACATTAAAATATATATTTCACAAGGAGGTGATCCCAGACCGACCTTCCCCAGAAACTGTAAACTCCCATCACAGCGACTAAACCCTCTTCAATGTGATAATCACCAAATAATCTGTTTCATGATGTTGGTTGGTGGATAAACATTGGTCAGGACACCGGGGAGAACTCCCCCACTCTTCTTTGAAATAATGGCTGTGGGATAAGAACATAAGAACATAACAAAAGAAATAGGAGCAGGAGTAGGCCAATCGGCCCCTCGAGCCTGCTCCGCCATTTAATAAGATCATGGCTGATCTGATCCTAACCTCAAATCTAAATTCATGTCCAATTTCCTGCCCGCTCCCCGTAACCCCTAATTCCCTTCACTTCTAGGAAACTGTCTATTTCTGCTTTGAATTTGTTCAATGATGTAGCTTCCACAGCTTCCTGGGGCAGCAAATTCCACAGACCCACCACCCTCTGAGTGAAGAAGTTTCTCCTCATCTCAGTTTTGAAAGAGCAGCCCCTTATTCTAAGATTATGCCCCCAAGTTCTAGTTTCACCCATCCTTGGGAACATCCTTACCGCATCCACCCAATCAAGCCCCTTCACAATCTTATATGTTTCAATAAGATCGCCTCTCATTCTTCTGAACTCCAATGAGTAGAGTCCCAATCTACTCAACCTCTCCTCATCCCCGGGATTAACCGAGTGAACCTTCTTTGTACTGCCTCGAGAGCAAGTATGTCTTTTCTTAAGTATGGACACCAAAACTGTATGCAGTATTCCAGGTGCGGTCTCACCAATACCTTATATAACTGCAGCAATACCTCCCTGTTTTTATATTCTATCCCCCTAGCGATAAACACCAACATTCCGTTGGCCTTCTTGATCACCTGCTGCACCTGCATACTAACCTTTTGATTTTCTTGCACTTGGACCCCCAGATCCCTTTGTACTGCAGTACTTTCCAGTCTCTTGCCATCAAGAAAATAACTTGCTCTCTGGTTTTTCCTGCCAAAGTGCATAACCTCACATTTTCCAATATTGTATTGCATCTGCCAAATCTCCGCCCACTCACCCAGCCTGTCTATATCCCCCTGCAGGTTTTTTATGTCCTCCTCACTCTCTACTTTCCCTCCCATCTTTGTATCATCTGCAAACTTTGATATGTTGCACTCGGTCCCCTCCTCCAAATCGTTAATATAGATTGTAAAGAGTTGGGGACCCAGCACCGACCCCTGCGGAACACCACTGGTTACTGGTTGCCAGTCCGAGAATGAACCATTTATCCCAACTCTCTGCTTCCTGTTAGATAACCAATCCTCCACCCATGCCAGAATATTACCCCCAATCCAGTGATTCTTTATCTTGAGCAATAATCTTTTATGTGGCACCTTGTCGAATGCCTTCTGGAAGTCTAAATACACTACGTCCACTGGTTCCCCTTTATCCACCCTGTACATTATGTCCTCAAAGAACTCAAGCAGATTTGTCAGACATGACTTCCCCTTCGTAAAGCCATGCTGACTTTGTCCTATTAAATTATGTTTGTCCAAATGTTCTGCTACTGTCTCCTTAATAATAGACTCCAAAATTTTACCCACCACAGATGTTAGGCTAACTGGTCTATAATTTCCAGCCTTCTGCCTACTACCCTTTTTAAATAAGGGTGTTACATTGGCAGTTTTCCAATCTGCCGGGACCTTTGCCGAGTCCAGAGAATTTTGGAAAATTATTACCAAAGCATCCACAATCCCCACTGCCACTTCCCTCAAGACCCGAGGATCTTTTACCCCCACCTCGGGTTAACATCTCTTCCAAAAGACAGCATCTCCGACAGTGCAGCACTCCCTCAGTACTGACCCTCCCAACAGTGCAGCACTCCCTCAGTACTGACCCTCCGACAGTGCAGCGCTCCCTCAGTACTGACCCTCCGACAGTGCAGCACTCCCTCAGTACTGACCCTCCGACAGTGCAGCGCTCCCTCAGTACTGACCCTCCGACAGTGCAGCACTCCCTCAGTACTGACCCTCCGACAGTGCAGCACTCCCTCAGTAATGCCCCTCCGACAGTGCAGCACTCCCTCAGTACTGACCCTCCGACAGTGCAGCGCTCCCTCAGTACTGACCCTCCGACAGTGCAGCGCTCCCTCAGTACTGACCCTCCGACAGTGCAGCGCTCCCTCAGTACTGACCCTCCGACAGTGCAGCGCTCCCTCAGTACTGACCCTCCGACAGTGCAGCGCTCCCTCAGTACTGACCCTCCGACAGTGCAGCGCTCCCTCAGTACTGACCCTCCGACAGTGCAGCGCTCCCTCAGTACTGACCCTCCGACAGTGCAGCGCTCCCTCAGTACTGACCCTCCGACAGTGCAGCGCTCCCTCAGTACTGACCCTCCGACAGTGCAGCGCTCCCTCAGTACTGACCCTCCGACAGTGCAGCGCTCCCTCAGTACTGACCGTCCGACAGTGCAGCGCTCCCTCAGTACTGACCCTCTGACAGTACAGCACTCCCTCAGTACTGACCCTCTGACAGTGCAGCATTCCCATAATACTGACACCGGGGAGTGCCGGCCTGGATTATTTGCTCAAGTCTCTGGAGCGGGGCTTGAACTTATGACCTTCTGACTCAGAGGCGAGATCTCAATATCACATTGCTGTTTGTGGGATCTTGCTGTGCGTAAATTGGCTGCTGTGTTTCCTACATTACAACAGTGACTACACTTCAAATTTACTTAATTGGCTGTAAAGCACTTTGGGACGTCCTGAGGTGGCGAAAGGCTCTGTAGAAATGGGAGTTCTTTCTCTTTTTAGGGTTGACCCATGTTCCTGGTCTCTGCTGCTCCAGTCAGTGGGAATTGCCCTGTGCTGGGAATTGCCCTGTGCTGGGAATTGCCCTGTGCTGGAATTGTCCTGTGCTGGGAACTGCCCCGTGCTGGGAACTGCCCTGCCCTGTGTGCCCTGTGCTGGGAATCACTCTGTACTGGGTTTGTCGTCCTGTGCAGTTCGGGCCTGAGATCTTGTCACTGGGTCCAGTTTGGGGAAAGGGGAGACTGTGTGAGGGGATCACAGGCTGCCCATGTTCTGCAGGAAGGGGTTTGCATCAGTTTAAAATTCTGCAATGACCTTTAACTGGGATCCAGGACCTTCCTGTGATGGAGACACCAGGAACCTAAGCTGGTAAAGGGAGAGCTGAGCCCCGGAGCAGAGAGTCCGGTGTGTAACGGAGCTGCTCGGGGTCATTTTAAACCAGCTTGTCCCCTTGTTTTTTTGCCAGGTGTAAGTGCAATCTTCACGCCAACAACTGTGTCCTGGAGAAGGGGAAGCTGAGTTGCGAGTGTGAGCACAACACGACGGGGCCGGACTGCGGGAGATGCAAGAAAGGCTTTCAAGGCCGGCCGTGGAGAGCCGGCTCGTACCTCCCGATCCCCAAAGGGACGGCCAATATCTGTGAGTAACGAGGGCTTCTCCGGCCCCGCCTGATACCGGCGGCACCTTGGGTTTCGGTTCAGATTTCATTCTAATTCCAACTCCCGGCAATGCACCGATTCCAAAATAGAAGCAAATGGATGTTTGTGAATGAATTAATGTGTAAACAGAGACTCAGAGCGGGAGATTGGACAGAGACAGAGAACAGGAATAAGGACTGACTCCAGGGGGAGGGAACCACGAGGGGGAGGGGAAGGGGGTCAGGAGGGGGGAGAAGGGGTTCAGGAGGGGGAGAAGGGGGTCAGGAGGGGGGGAGAAGGGGTTCAGGAGGGGGGAGAAGGGGTTCAGGAGGGGGGAGAAGGGGTTCAGGAGGGGGGAGAAGGGGTTCAGGAGGGGGGGAGAAGAGGTTCAGGAGGGGGAGAAGGGGTTCAGGAGTGGGGAGAAGAGGGTTCAGGAGGGGGAGAAGAGGTTCAGGAGGGGGAGAAGGGGTTCAGGAGGGGGAGAAGGGGTTCAAGAGGGGGGAGAAGAGGTTCAGGAGGGGGGAGAAGGGGTTCAGGAGGGGGAGAAGGGGTTCAGGAGGGGGGAGAAGGGGTTCAGGAGTGGGGAGAAGGGGTTCAGGAGGGGGAGAAGGGGTTCAGGAGGGAGGGAGAAGGGGTTCAGGAGGGGGGAGAAGGGGTTCAGGAGGGGGGAGAAGAGGTTCAGGAGAGGGGGAGAAGAGGTTCAGGAGGGGGGGAGAAGGGGTTCAGGAGGGAGGGAGAAGGGGGTTCAGGAGGGGGGAGAAGGGGTTCAGGAGGGGGGAGAAGAGGTTCAGGAGGGGGGAAAGGGGTTCAGGAGGGGAGGAGAAGGGGTTCAGGAGGGGGGAGAAGGGGTTCAGGAGGGGGGAGAAGAGGTTCAGGAGGGGGGGAAAGGGGTTCAGGAGGGGGGAGATAGTCGGTCCCCAGGGTGTGAATTTCCCCCCCGGCCCCTTTCTCTGTCGGTTCCCCGATTCCAGGAGCCGGTTGAACGGAGGCGGCGATGGCGGCCCCATCGAGAGCCCAGGCCACACTGCACTCTGGGAGATTGAGTCCCATGACCCTGTGACCCCGGGGGCTATTTGACCCCGTGACTCTGGGAGCCTTGTGACCCCGTGACCCCAGGGTCCGGTGTGACCCCGTGACCCCAGGGGCCGTGTGTTGGCCGCTGATTCTCGGTATCCGGGGGGAGGGGCGGAGCATCAATTCCTCAAGGTGGGGCTCAGTCTGTGATTGTGACTCCTGGATTATCCCCAAACCCCCTCCCCAACCGACAACCCCTCCCCCCCAAACCCCCTCCCCCCCCAAACCCCCTCCCCAACCGACAACCCCTCCCCCCAAACCCCCTCCCCAACCGACAACCCCTCCCCCCCAAACCCCCACCCCAACCCGACAACCCCTCCCCCCCAAACCCCTCCCCAACCGACAACCCCTCCCCCCCAAACCCCCTCCACCCCAAACCCCCTCCCCAACCGACAACCCCTCCCCCCCCAAACCCCCTCCCCAACCGACAACCCCTCCCCCCCAAACCCCCCTCCCCAACCGACAACCCCTCCCCCCCAAACCCCCCTCCCCAACCGACAACCCCTCCCCCCCCAAACCCCCTCCCCAACCGACAACCCCTCCCCCCCAAACCCCCTCCACCCCAAACCCCCTCCCCCAACCGACAACCCCTCCCCCCCCAAACCCCTCCCCAAACCGACAACCCCTCCCCACAAACCCCCTCCCCCAACCGACAACCCCTCCCCCTAAACACCCTCTCCAACCGACAACCCCTCCCCCCAAACCCCCTCCCCAACCGACAACCCCTCCCCCCCAAACCCCCTCCCCAACCGACAACCCCCTCCCCCCCAAACCCCCTCCCCAACCGACAACCCCTCCCCCCCAAACCCCCTCCACCCCAAACCCCCTCCCCAACCGACAACCCCTCCCCCCCCAAACCCCTCCCCAACCGACAACCCCTCCCCCCAAAACCCCCTCCCCAACCGACAACCCCTCCCCCCTAAACACCCTCTCCAACCGACAACCCCTCCCCCCAAACCCCCTCCCCAACCGACAACCCCTCCCCCCAAACCCCCTCCCCAACCGATAACCCCTCCCCCCAAAACCCCCTCCCCAACCGACAACCCCTCCCCCCCAAACCCCCTCCCCAACCGACAACCCCTCCCCCCCAATCACCCTCCCCAACCGACAACCCCTCCCCCCCAAACCCCCTCCCTAACCGACAACCCCTCCCCCCCCAAACCCCCTCCTCAACCGACAACCCCTCCCCCCAAACCCCCTCCCTAACCGACAACCCCTCCCCCCCCAAACCCCCTCCTCAACCGACAACCCCTCCCCACCAAACCCCCTCCCCAACCGACAACCCCTCCCCCCAAACCCCCTCCCTAACCGACAACCCCTCCCCCCCAAACTCCCTCCCCAACCGACAACCCCTCCCCCCCAAACCCCCTCCCTAACCGACAACCCCTCCCCCCCAAACCCCCTCCCCAACCGACAACCCCTCCCCCACAAACCCCCTCCCCAACCGACAACCCCTCCCCCCCAAACCCCCTCCCTAACCGACAACCCCTCCCCCCCAAACTCCCTCCCCAACCGACAACCCCTCCCCCTCAAACCCCCTCCCCAACCGACAACCCCTCCCCCCCAAACCCCCTGCCCAACCGACAACCCCACCCCCCAAACCCCTCCCCAACCGACAACCCCACCCCCAAACCCCCTCCTCAACCGACAACCCCTCCCCCCAAAACCCCCTCCCCAACCGACAACCCCTCCCCACAAACCCCCTCTCCAACCGACAACCCCTCCCCCCCAAACCCCTCCCCAACCGACAACCCCACCCCCAAACCCCCTCCCCAACCGACAACCCCACCCCCAAACCCCCTCCCCAACCGACAACCCCTCCCCCACAAACCCCCTCCTCAACCGACAACCCCTCCCCCCCAAAACCCCCCTCCCCAACCGACAACCCCTCCCCACAAACCCCCTCTCCAACCGACAACCCCTCCCCCCCAAACCCCTCCCCAACCGACAACCCCACCCCCAAACCCCCTCCTCAACCGACAACCCCTCCCCCCAAAACCCCCTCCCCAACCGACAACCCCTCCCCACAAACCCCCTCTCCAACCGACAACCCCTCCCCCCCAAACCCCTCCCCAACCGACAACCCCACCCCCAAACCCCCTCCCCAACCGACAACCCCACCCCCAAACCCCCTCTCCAACCAACAACCCCTCCCCCCCAAACCCCTCCCCAACCGACAACCCCTCCCCACAAACCCCCTCTCCAACCAACAACCCCTCCCCCCCAAACCCACTCCCCAACCGACAACCCCTCCCCCCCCAAACCCACTCCCCAACCGACAACCCCTCCCCCCCCAAACCCCTTCCCCCCAAACCCCCTCCCCAACCGACAACCCCTCCCCCCCAAACACCTGAACTCAGGCCCTGATTTTTGTTTCCGTTTCCCTCTCCAGGCCTCCCGAACACCGTCGCCAGTGACCGTAAGTAGGACCTACGCTCTCTGACCTGCGACCTGCTGACCCTGAGCCCATTTCTGTATCTGGAGCGAACCTTCCCCTCGACCCCCCCTCGTGTTTCACTGACCGTGGAACAGGTGTAGGTGTGAACAGGGAGTGAGTGTGGAACAGGTGTAGGTGTGAACAGGGACTGAGTGTGGAACAGGTGTCGGTCGGAACAGGGACTGAGTGTGGAACAGGTTTCGGTGTGAACAGGGACTGAGTGTGGAACAGGTTTCGGTGTGAACAGGGACTGAGTGTGGAACAGGTGTAGGTGTGAACAGGGACTGAGTGTGGAACAGGTGCAGGTGTGAACAGGGACTGAGTGCGGAACAGGTGTAGGTGTGAACAGGGAGTGAGTGTGGAACAGGTGTAGGTGTGAACAGGGAGTGAGTGTGGAACAGGTGTAGGTGTGAACAGGGACTGAGTGTATTTGTGGAAAGCTGTCTGGTTCCTGATACCGAGATCAATCGGGACCTGTTGTAATCCCGTTCTCCCAGATACAGAAATGGGAACTGGACGAGTGTCTCTCGGCCTCAATCTCTTCTCCTTCGTTTCCCGTATTTTGCATGAACTCGTTCCCGTTTATTTAACCCTTCGCATGCTGTCCATGTCATTCCAAACCATCGGCTGCATTGAGCACCCAAATCAACACCCATACTGACGGGGAGCAGAGTGTCCATAACTCCCCGTACTGACCGGGAGCAGAGTGTCCATAACTCCCCGTACTGACCGGGACAGAGTGTCCATAACTCCCCGTACTGACCGGGAGCAGAGTGTCCATAACTCCCCGTACTGACCGGGAGCAGAGTGTCCATAACTCCCCGTACTGACCGGGAGCAGAGTGTCCATAACTCCCCGTACTGACCGGGACAGAGTGTCCATAACTCCCCGTACTGACCGGGACAGAGTGTCCATAACTCCCCGTACTGACCGGGACAGAGTGTCCATAACTCCCCGTACTGACCGGGAGCAGAGTGTCCATAACTCCCCGTACTGACCGGGACAGAGTGTCCGTATCACAGTCCGATACTGGACAGGAACATGTGCGATGCTGGGACTGGGACTGGGACTGGGACACCCTGGGTTTCTATGAAACGTTACACTTTGGACCCAAACCTGCCCCTTTCCTGCCCAGGTACAGCCAGAACCAACATGTAAAAACAGACCATCAAAACCTTCATCACTGGCACAAACTTAACTAAAGATAAACTCGTTCGAATGTCTTCAATGGTTATCTATTTTGTCCTTAATGACTGACCGTGATTGTTACTGGATTCAGTCTCGCTGAATAATAACAGGGAGACTCAGTCAGATACTGGATTACACAGTTTGTCTTTCAAACACTCAACCTACTCGAATTACTGAAATCCCATAATAACAGCCTGTCACCGGCCTCCCCCCATTAAATCATCGGCTCCACAGACCAGATTCCAGCTAATTAGCGTTCGCTCGGCTTCGAGCTCCAACTCGGGCAGTGATTCGACCCGGAGAAGCGATTGATTGAACCGACATTGGCTCCCGGTCCAGCAACGCCTCGCAATTAAAATTCTCATCCTCACCTTCAAATCCCTCCCTGGCCTCGCCCCTCCCTACCTCTGTAACCCCCTCCAGCCCCACACCCCTCCCCATCTCTGTAACCTCCTCCAGCCCCTCGCCCCTCCCTATCTCTGTAACCTCCTCCAGCCCCTCGCCCCTCCCTATCTCTGTAACCCCCTCCAGCCCCTCCCTATCTCTGTAACCTCCTCCAGCCCCACACCCCCCCTATCTCTGTAACCTCCTCCAGCCCCACACCCCCCCCCTATCTCTGTAACCTCCTCCAGCCCCTCGCCCCTCCCTATCTCTGTAACCTCCTCCAGCCCTACACCCCTCCCTATCTCTGTAACCCCCTCCAGCCCTACACCCCTCCCTATCTCTGTAACCACCTCCAGCCCCACACCCCTCCCGATCTCTGTAACCTCCTCCAGCCCCTCACACCCCTCCCTATCTCCGTCACCCCCTCCAGCCCCTCACACCCCTCCCTATCTTTGTAACCTCCTCCAGCCCTACAACCCTCCCTAATCTGTAACCCCCTCCAGCCCTACACCCCTCCCTATCTCTGTAACCTCCTCCAGCTCTACAACCCTCCGAGATCTCTGCGCTCCTCCAATTCTGGCCTCTTGTCCATCCCCGATTTCCTTCGCTCCACCATTGGCGGCCGTGCCTTCAGCTGCCGAGGCCCTGAGCTCTGGAATTCCCTCCCTAAACCTCCTAAACCTCTCCACCTCTCCCCCTCTCTCTCCTCCTTTAAAATGTTCCTTAAAACCCACCTCTTTGATGAAACTTTTGGTCACCTGTCCCAATATCTCCTCATGTGGCTCGGTGTTAAATTCTGTTTGATAATCGCTCCTGTGAAGGGCCTTGGGATGTTTTACTACGTTAAAGGCGCTATAGAAATGCAGGTTGTTGTTATTATCTGTGGGCGAGGGTCAGAAACTGTGACCGTTTGTTCAGATTGAATAAAATCATCAGCAAAAAATATATTTTCAACTGAGCAACTTGACCCTTGCAAGAAGGAGTTTGTTTTTATTGAAGTTTGTGAGACTCAGTTCGGAGACACAGTCAGTCGTGGGGATGGGAGCAGGAAGTTACAAAGGGACATAGACAGACTGAGTGAGTGGGCAAAACTGAGGCAGATGGAGTTCAACGTGGACAAGATATATTGGCCCTGGAGGGGGTTCAGCGCAGATTCACCAGAATGATACCGGGGCTAAAAGGGTTAAATTATGAGGTCAGGTTACATAAACCAGGCCTGTATTCCCTCGAGTTTAGAAGATTGAGGAGTGATCTGATTGAGGTGTTGAAAATGATTAAATGATTTGATAGGGTGGATAGAGAGAAACTATTTCCTCTGGTGGGAGAGTCCAGAACAAGGGGGAATAATCTTCAAATTAGAGCTCGGCCGTTCAGGGGTGATGTCAGGAAACATTTCTTCACACAAAGGGGAGTGGAAATCTGGAACTCTCTCCCCCAAAAGGCTGTGGATGCTGGGGGTCAATTGGAGCTTTCAAGACTGAGATCGATAGATTTTTGTTGGGTGAGGGTATCGAGGGATACGGAGCAAAGGCGGGTAAATGGAGTTGAGGTACAGATCAGCCATGACCTTATATGAACAGCAGAACAGGCTCGAGGGGTTAAAAGGCCTCCTCCTGTCCCTATGTCACAGGCTCGAGGGGCTGAATGGCCTCCTCCTGTCCCAATGTCACAGGCTCGAGGGGCTGAATGGCCTCCTCCTGTCCCGATGTCACAGGCTCGAGGGGCTGAATGGCCTCCTCCTGTTCCTGTGTAACAGGCTCGAAGGGCTGAATGGCCTCCTCCTGTTCCTGTGTAACAGGCTCGAGGGGCTGAATGGCCTCCTCCTGTTCCTGTGTAACAGGCTCGAGGGGCTGAATGGCCTCCTCCTGTTCCTGTGTAACAGGCTCGAGGGGCTGAATGGCCTCCTCCTGTTCCAATATCCTGTGGATAGTGAGGTTTCACTGCTGACATCATCTTTTAAAAAATCTATCAGCTGAAAAGTTACTTCTGGCAGGAAATCATTACAAACATCTGTCTGACCCCAGCAGATTGAAATCATTACAAACATCTGTCTGACCCCAGCAGATTGAAATCATTACAAACATCTGTCTGACCCCAGCAGATTGAAATCATTACAAACATCTGTCTGACCCCAGCAGATTGAAATCATTACAAACATCTGTCTGACCCCAGCAGATTGAAATCATTACAAACATCTCTCTGACCCCAGCAGATTGAAATCATTGCAAACATCTGTTGAACACAGCAGATTGAAATCATTACAAACATCTCTCTGACCCCAGCAGATTGAAATCATTGCAAACATCTGTTGACCCCAGCAGATTGAAATCATTACAAACATCTGTCTGACCCCAGCAGATTGAAATCATTACAAACATCTGTTGAACACAGCAGATTGAAATCATTACAAACATCTGTCTGACCCCAGCAGATTGAAATCATTGCAACATCTGTCTGACCCCAGCAGATTCAAATCTGTGACGATTTTCAGAAATATTTGTTGGGTTTTGATGGAAGTGTCTGGTTGCTTGTCTCTCGGACCCACTTACTGTTCCGTGCAGTCTCGAGTCGATGTGTTTGTGCGCACAGTACAGATGTTCTGTTCAGACCGCGCGTTGTTCTCCATCTGGGATTAATCTTTGCTGATTTCTCCTGATGCAGCTCATCCAAAGCAAGGTCAGACACAGCCAAGTATCTCATCACTAGAGGTCACCAACACAAAGCAAGGTCAGACACGGCCAAGTATCTCATCACTAGAGGTCACTGACACAAAGCAAGGTCAGACACGGCCAAGTATCTCATCACTAGAGGTTACTAACACAAAGCAAGGTCAGACATGGCCAAGTATCTCATCACTGGGGGTCACTAACACAAAGCAAGGTCAGACACGGCCAAGTATCTCATCACTAGAGGTTACTAACACAAAGCAAGGTCAGACATGGCCAAGTATCTCATCACTAGGGGTCACTAACACAAAGCAAGGTCAGACACGGCCAAGTATCTCATCACGAGAGGTCACTAACACAAAGCAAGGTCAGACACGGCCAAGTATCTCATCACTAGAGGTTACTAACACAAAGCAAGGTCAGACACGGCCAAGTATCTCATCACTCGAGGTTACTAACACAAAGCAAGGTCAGACATGGCCAAGTATCTCATCACTGGGGGTCACTAACACAAAGCAAGGTCAGACACGGCCAAGTATCTCATCACTAGAGGTTACTAACACAAAGCAAGGTCAGACATGGCCAAGTATCTCATCACTAGGGGTCACTAACACAAAGCAAAGTCAGACACGGCCAAGTATCTCATCACTGGAGGTGATAGTCAGTGTTGTAATGTAGGAAACGTGGCAGCCAATTTACGTACAGCAAGATCCCACAAACAGCAATGAAATAAATGAGGTTGGTTTAGGCATAAATTTTAGCCAAGGACACCGGAGAGAATTCCCTTCTCTTCAAAATAGTGCCATGGGATCTTTTCCATCTGCCTGAGAGGGCAGACAGGGCCTCGGTTTAACGTCTCATCAGGAAGACGGCACCTCCGACAGTGCAGCACTCCCTCAGTACTGACCCTCCGACAGTGCAGCACTCCCTCAGTACTGACCCTCCGACAGTGCAGCACTCCCTCAGTACTGACCCTCCGACAGTGCAGCACTCCCTCAGTACTGACCCTCCGACAGTGCAGCACTCCCTCAGTACTGACCCTCCGACAGTGCAGCACTCCCTGAGTACTGCTCTGGAGTGTCAGCCTGGATTTTCTGCTCAAGTCTCTGGAGTCGGACTTGAACCCACGTCCTCCTAACTCAGAGGTGAGAGTGTTACCCTCTGAGCCACAGTTGAAAGGCCCCTAACTTGGAAGCCCTGTATAAAACCCACCACCGGACTCTATAAACCCTGGAACGTTCCCATCCATCGCCATCTGCCTGATTCAATGTGACCGTATCGAGCCAGGAGTCTGATGTTCTCCCCTCACTGCTAAAAGTCTCAGTGTCTCCCCTCCCTCCCATTCCAGACATTTCCTCTCCGCCTCTCATTCCTGCAGCATGTGACCCGCTAGCAGTTTACGACCCGTCTACGTCCTGTCTACGTCCCGTCTACACTTTCTGTCTTTTCCTTGCAAGACTGTGAATGTTTCGGCCACTCGAACCGGTGCAGTTACATCGAGCTGCTCACCACCACCATTTGCGTGAGCTGTAAGCACAACACGAGAGGCCGACACTGCCAGTTGTGCCGACTGGGCTATCACCGAAACCCGTCAGCAGAGCTGGACCATCACAACGTTTGCCTAGGTCAGTTCCTGTTACAATCTCCGCTCTCGCCTCCTTCCTTCACCCTTCAGATTTCAGCCCAAAACAAGATAAAGAAACAAAAAGGAACCTTCGATAGGGCTGAGCAAAAGGAATCAGCTCCCCTTTCCCCAGAGATTAGACCCGGTCCGACCTTTCCCCAGAGATCAGACCCGGTCCGACCTTTCCCCGGAGATCAGACCCGGTCCGACCTTTCCCCGGAGATCAGACCCGGTCCGACCTTTCCCCAGAGATCAGACCCGGTCCGACCTTTCCCCAGAGATCAGACCCGGTCCGACCTTTCCCCGGAGCTCAGACCCGGTCCGACCTTTCCCCAGAGATCAGACCCGGTCCGACCTTTCCCCAGAGATCAGACCCGGTCCGACCTTTCCCCGGAGATCAGACCCGGTCCGACCTTTCCCCGGAGATCAGACCCGGTCCGACCTTTCCCCGGAGATCAGACCCGGTCCGACCTTTCCCCGGAGATCAGACCCGGTCCGACCTTTCCCCGGAGATCAGACCCGGTCCGAGCTTTCCCCGGAGATCAGACCCGGTCCGACCTTTCCCCGGGGATCAGACCCGGTCCGACCTTTCCCCGGGGATCAGACCCGGTCCGACCTTTCCCCGGGGATCAGACCCGGTCCGACCTTTCCCCAGAGATCAGACCCGGTCCGACCTTTCCCCAGAGATCAGACTCGGTCCGACCTTTCCCCCGAGATCAGACCCGGTCCGACCTTTCCCCGGAGATCAGACCCGGTCCGACCTTTCCCCGGAGATCAGACCCGGTCCGACCTTTCCCCGGAGATCAGACCCGGTCCGACCTTTCCCCGGAGATCAAACCCGGTCCGACCTTTCCCCGGAGATCAGACCCGGTCCGACCTTTCCCCGGAGATCAGACCCGGTCCGACCTTTCCCCGGAGATCAGACCCGGTCCGACCTTTCCCCGGAGATCAGACCCGGTCCGACCTTTCCCCGGAGATCAGACCCGGTCCGACCTTTCCCCGGAGATCAGACCCGGTCCGACCTTTCCCCGGAGATCAGACCCGGTCCGACCTTTCCCCGGAGATCAGACCCGGTCCGACCTTTCCCCGGAGATCAGACCCGGTCCGACCTTTCCCCGGAGATCAGACCCGGTCCGACCTTTCCCCGGAGATCAGACCCGGTCCGACCTTTCCCCGGAGATCAGACCCGGTCCGACCTTTCCCCGGAGATCAGACCCGGTCCGACCTTTCCCCGGAGATCAGACCCGGTCCGACCTTTCCCCGGAGATCAGACCCGGTCCGACCTTTCCCTTGCGATGAGGCCTGGCCCTGAGGTAAATTGAAAGCCCAGTGTTGTGACGATATAATCATTGCTTCCCTGTCTCCATTGTTTTTCTGGAATTTGTATGTTGTTTGTTCTCTCGGCAAACGAACATCCTTCATTGTAGCAGCATCACTCGCCTCTGCTCAATGTTACCCTCCCCCCATTGTCCAACATCAATGTTCTCTCTCCATTTCCTCATCTCCTTCCCATTCTCCACACATAGAATTACAGAGAATGGACAGCACAGAAACAGGCCATTCGGCCCAACTGGTCTATGTCGGTGTTTATGCTCCACACGAGCCTCCTCCCACCCTACTTCATCTCACCCTATCAGCATATCCTTCTATTCCTTTCTCCCTCATGTGTTTATCCAGCTTCCCCTTAAATGCATCGACACTATTCGCCTCAACTACTCCATGTGGGAGCGAGTTCCACATTCTTACCACTCTCTGGGTCAAGAAGTTTCTCCTGAATTCCCTATTGGATTTATTAATGACAGTCTTATATTTATGGCCCCTAGTTTTGGTCTCCCCCACAAGTGGAAACATCTTCTCTCCGTCCATCTTATTAAACCCTTTCATAATTTTGAAGACCTCAATCAGGTCACCCCTCAGTCTTCTCTTTTCTTGAGAAAAGAGCCCCAGCCTGTTCAATCTTTCCTGATATTTATAACCTCTCAGTTCTGGTATCACCCTGATGAATTTTTGCACCCTCTCCAGTGTCTCTCTATCCTTTTTATAATATGGAGACCAGAACTGTGCACAGTTCTCCAAGTGTGGTCTAACCAAGGTTCTGTACAAGTTTAACATAACCTCTCTGATTGTGAATTCTCTCCCTCTAATAATGAACCCCGGAGCTTGGTTTGCTTTTTATGGTCTTGTTAACCTGCGTTAATTGTGTGCAGTCGCCCCAAGGAGTGGAACACGGGCCGTGTCCAATCAGTGTGTGGACGATTGACGCTGTTTGTAAACTGTTGGAGACTTGTTTCCCCCCAGAGTCGGCTCGTCCCCTGTCCTGGGCCCGAGTCATTTGTGTCCCTGAGGTTGTGTGGATGGGTTTTATTGGGAACAGCCATGTGCAGTGTGTGTGTTGTCTTGTTTCTGCAGACTGTCAGTGTCACCCCTATGGCTCACTCCATGATCGCTGTAATGAGACGGGATATTGTGACTGTAAGGAGGGGACAGCAGGGCCCAAGTGTGACAAGTGCCTGCCCGGATATTACTGGCACAGGGGCTGCCGAGGTAAGTAACCGTTCCAGCACCAGACCCTCCCTCACTCCGCCTGGCTCCTGTGTGTCAGGGTCAGCAGTGGATCCGATAGCAGAGATACCAGGGGGGGAAACACAAAGGCTTTTAGACAAGGAACCCTCCTGGGTTCCCCCATCACCCTGAGAAACAATTAGTGGCACAGCTCCTCGCAAAGGGAGGGACTGGAGTTCAGTGAGGAGCATTTCATAGAATCAGACAGCACACAAGGAGGCCATTCAGCCCATCAAGGCAGTGCTGGCTCTTTGAGTGAGCGATCCTATTAGTCTCACTCCCCCAGCTCTTTCCCCATAGTCCTGCAAATTTTTCCCCTTCAAGTATTTATACAATTCCCTTTTGAAAGTTATTATTGAATCTGCTTCCAGATCAGAACAACTCACTGTGTAAAAACATTCTCCTCATCTCCCCTCTGGTTATTTTGCCAATTACCTTAAATCTGAGTCCTCTGGTTATTGACCCTCCTGCCAGTGGAAACAGTTTCTCCTTATTTACTCTATTAAAACCCCTCATAATTTTTAACCCCTCCATTAAATCTCCCCTTAACCTTCTCTGTTCTGAGGAGAACAATCCCAGCTTCTCCAGTCTCTCCACATAACTGAAGTCCCTCATCTCTGGTACCATTCTGGTAAATCTCCTCTGCACCCTCTCCAAGGCCTTGACATCCTTCCTAAAGTGCGGTGCCCAGAATTGAACACAATAATTTGACACAGAATTTAACCCTCAGTCTCTCCTTCAGTATTTAATCATCAATTTAGTCCCATTCACCCATCACCCCTGTGCTCGCTGACCTACATTGGCTCCCAGTCCAGCAACGTCTCAATTTTAAGATTCACATCCTCACATTCAAATCCCTCCGTTGCCTCGCCCCTCCCTATCTCTGTAAGCTCCTTCAGCCCTACACCCCTCCGAGATCTCTGCGCTCCCCCAATTCTGGCCTCTTGCACATCCCCCATTTCCTTCACCCCACCATTGGCGGCCGTGCCTTCAGCTATCTGGACCCTAAACTCTGGAATTCCCCCCAAACCTCTTTGCTTCTACCCCTCTCTCTCCTCCTTTAAGACGCTCCTTAAAATCTACCTCTTTGACCAAGCTTTTGGTCTCCTGTCCTAATGTCTCCTTATGTGGTTCAGTGTTAATTTTGGTCTGATTTACGCTCCTGTGAAGCACCTTGGGCCGTTTTACTGCGTTAAAGGCGCTATATAAATGCAAGTAGTTGTTGGTGTAAAAGTGAAACACTGGGAGCGGTGACAGTTCAAACAATCTCTGAGGTCAGGAGATTTTCAGTGACCTGACGTTTCTTTTCTCTGACCTCTTGCAGCCGGCGTGTGCGATAACTTGCTGACGCGGTGTCAGAACGGAGGAGTGTGCGAGGACAATGGGAGGTGTCGCTGTCCCGCTCCCTACACCGGGCTCCTGTGTGAGAAAGGCCAGTGTGGGAAGGAAGCAGGAGGGTGTGTCTCCCAATCCCCCCGGGACCCCACCTTACACCGGGTGCTGCTGTCACTCACTGCGCTGCTAACCACCGCTAACGGACGCCCGGCGCTCTGACCCGCTTCCAGCGACACGGACGCTCACGGGAAGGTGCAAAGAGCGGAGGAGAATCCAGCGTTTACTGCGTCCCCGTTAAACACGGTCCCCGCCCTCCGGCCCGGGAAAGGCAAACTGTAACCCAGGCCTGAGCCCACCCACCCACCCACCGAGCCCGACTGTATCTCCGAGCCCTGAAGGAATGGGCAGTCAGTGGGGACTGTACTTTCAGACCCCCCGCCGGAGGGAGGGAGGGAGGGAGGGAGGGAGGGAGGGAGGCAGCTGCTAATATTCATTCTCCAATCGCCAGCCTGGCCTCGGATGGCCAGCTTTGGGAAAGAAGAAAGAAAGAAAGACTTGCATTTATATAGCGCCTTTCACCACCTCAGGACGTCCCAAAGAGCTTTACAGCCAATGAAGTACTTTTGAAGTGTCGTCACTGTTGGAATGTAGGAAACACGGCAGAAAATTTGTGGAGCTCAGAGGAGGCCGTTCCCCGCTCTGGTGCAGCCCTCGCTCGCTCGCCCCTCACTCACTCACTCCCTCCCTTCCTCACTCTCCCTCACACGCTCATTCACTCCTCAATCCCTCCCTCCACTCACTACATTCATTCACTCCGTCACTCCACTCATGCTCACTCATCAATCACTTGCCCTTCACTCACTCCCTCCATCCCTCACTCCCAACACTCAGTCACACTCACTCATTCACTCCCTCACTCACTCCTTCCCATTCCCTCCCTCACTCCTTCCATTCCTCATTCCTTCCCTCACTCACTCCACCCTCACTCCCTCCCTTCACTCCACTCCCTCACTCCTTCCCTCCCTCAAACATTCCTTCACTCACTCACTCCTTCACTCACTCCTTCCCTCTCACTCCCTCCCTCACTCACTGCGAGGGATTGCTGTTGGTACATCGTGACCTGAGGAAATCTGTGGGCCGGCTTCGAGCGTCCTACAACCTGGGCTTTAGTGCCCGTTGTGTGTAATCCTGGAGCGCATCAGAGCGATGGGGGAATAATCCTGAGCAGTGAGTGGAGAGTGTTAGTGCGTTTATCGATTCTTTTGTATTAAGATGAAGTTATTTTCTTGCAATCCCACAATGTTCCATGTAGTTTTTGTATGAATCGCGGTTTGTGTTGATGAATATATCTCTCACTGTGTAATTCCCAGCGACGGGGGGAATGAGACGGTTTTATTTTATTTGTATGATTTTCCTGTGCACAGATTTCTCTGTAACTGCAACGTGCTGACATCAAAGAATCTGAGTTTACAGCTCTGGAAAGTGTCATAAGATCCAGGAAAGGATTTGATGCTTTACTCTGGACAACAATAAAAGCTGCTGCAGAAAGTGTCCTGGTCTCCTGATCTGGGTCCTGACTGTGTGTCTGTGGGGAGGGGTTCAGGGGGAGGGGGAGGGGTTCAGGGGGGAGGGGGAGGGGTTCAGGGGGTTAGGAAGGGGCTGAGGGGGTCAGGAAGGGGGCTCAGGGTGGAGCGGAAGGGCTTGAGAGGAAGGGGTTGAGGGGGAGGGGAAGGTGTTGAGGGGGTGATGAAGGGGGTTCGGGGGGAGTGTTCGGGGCTGGTTCCTGTCCGGGGCCAGTTCCGGTCCTGGGTTCCCCGATTCCAGGAGTCGGTTGAACGGGAGCCATCGACAGCTCGAGCCGCATTGCATTCTGGGAGATTGAGTGACCTGACCCCGTGACCCCGGACAGGCGGTGGAGGGGGAGGGGGGCGAGGAGGGGGAGGGGGAGAGCTGTGTCTGTTTCGGCCAGAGACGGTGGCCAGGGAGGGGGGGAGGGGATGGAATCAGCAGCGAGGGATCGGAGTTTGTGGCGGGGATCGAAGACAATGGCCTAAATTTTCACTCCAAGCCAAGAAGTCAGCGGGGGGAGAATTCCCTGAGTCCGGGTTTCCCGGACGTCCTTCGGATTTTGACGTCAGAACGTCTTTTAGGTTTTTTTTGAGAGTTTTCCACCCGAGAGGCCGTCCGGATTGACAGGCTGGTCTCAGTCGGACGGGAGAAGAGCAAGGAAGATGATGCGAGCAGCGAAATGATGTGAGCAGGTAAATGTTAGACAGGGGGCGGGGTTGGGGGGTCACCGGGGGGGTGGGGGGGGAGGGTTGGCAGTCATCGGGGGGTTCGGAGATCGTGGGTCGGGTTGGAATTCATGGGGGGTAGGAGATCGTGGGGGGCTCGGAGATTGTATGGGGGTCGGAGATTGTATGGGGGTCGGAGATCGTGGTGGGGTTGGAGATCGTGGTGGGGTTGGAGATCGTGGTGGGGTTGGAGATCGTGGTGGGGTCGGAGATCGTGGTGGGGTCGGAGATCGTGGTGGGGTCGGAGATCGTGGTGGGGTCGGAGATCGTGGTGGGGTCGGAGATCGTGGTGGGGTCGGAGATTGTATGGGGGTCGGAGATTGTATGGGGGTCGGAGATCGTGGTGGGGTCGGAGATCGTGGTGGGGTCGGAGATCGTGGTGGGGTCGGAGATTGTATGGGGGTCGGAGATTGTATGGGGGTCGGAGATCGTGGTGGGGTCGGAGATCGTGGGGGCGGTCAGAGATCGTGGTGGGGTCGCAGATCGTGGGGGTGTCGGAGATCGTGGGGGTGTCGGAGATTGTAGGGTCAGGTCGAAGATCGTGGGGGGTCGGAGATCGGTGGGGGGCTCGGAGATCGTGGTGGGGTCAGAGATCGTGGGGGGGGTCGGAGATCGTGGGGGGGGGGTCGGAGATTGTGGGGGCAGGTTGGTGATTGTGTGTAGGGCGGGTCAGAGATCGTGGGGGGGGGGTCGGAGATAGTGGGGGGGGGTCGGAGATTGTAGGGGCAGGTTGGTGATTGTGTGTAGGGCGGGTCAGAGATCGTGGGGTGGAGGGGTTGCCCCAGGGAAGCTTGTTGGGCCTGGGGGAAGCACTCCTGCTCCTCCGGGCCCACAAGCCCTGCGATAAAGGCACTCACCTGCTGTTTGGGGCCTTCTCACCTCCTCTCACGAGGTGTGAAGGAGAAGGCCTGGGAATCCAGACAAAGCAGCACTCCCTCCGCACTGCCCTGGAGTGGCAGCTTGGATCATGAGCTCAAACTCCCGAGCCACAGCAAGTGGCACAACTCTCTAGTCCCAGAATAGAACATGTTACCAACTGAGCTCTGCACCGGTCAGGCAGCATCTGAGGGGCAACGTTTTGGGTGGGATCCTGAGTCAGTTCTGCTGTTTATTGCCAGCAATTTGTTTTATTCAAAGTACAGATGCCATTTTGTCGAAATGTCTTTAATCTAAAAACGGAGAAACAGTGTACACAAGCTCACACTAAAGGAATTGAAGGTGAAATATTAGTGAGCATTCCTGGTTCCTTTCAGAGACCGAGCAATCAGTTATTGAAGCCCCCCTGCCCATGGTTTAGTGGGTAAAGTGTAACTGGTCTGATGTGTTGACCGTGGGCTCCACATGGTCTCGGTCTCATTAAACTGGGGCAGGACAAAGAATCAGTCAGGGTTAAATTTATATTTATCAGTGACTTGGATGAAGGAATAGAGAGCCGTGTATCTCAGTTTGCTGACGACACTAAGTTAGGTGACACAGTAAATAGTGTAGATGGGAGGAGAAAGTTGCAAAGGGACATTGGTCGATTCAGTGAGTGGGCAAAACTGGGGCAGATGGAGTTCAATGTGGGGAAATGTGAGGTCATTCACTTTGGACCGAAGAAAGATCGATCAGAGTATTTTCTAAATGGTAACAGGCCGGGGACTGTGGAGGAGCCGAGAGATTTAGGGGCCCAAGCACAGAAATCACTAAAAAAATAATTTAAAAGACGAATGGAATGTTGGCCTTTATCTCAGGGGCTGGAATACAAAGGGGAGGAAGTGATGTTCCAGCTGTACAGAGCTCTGGTCAGACCACATCTGGAGACTGGGTTCAGTTCTGGGCACCGCACCTCAGGAAGGATATATTGGCCTTGGAGAGGGTGCAGCACAGATTCACCAGAATGTTCTCATTTGGGCGGGAAAGTGGAGTTGAGGTAAAAGATCAGCCATGATCTGATTGAATGGCGGAGCAGGCTCGAGGGGCCGTATGGCCTACTCCAGCTCCTAGTTCTTATGTTCTTATATCGGGGCTGGAAAGGTTAAATTATGAGGCCAGGCTGCACACACTCGGCTTATATTCCCTGAGTCTCGAAGATTAAGGGGTGATCTAATTGAAGTATTTAAAATGATTAAAGGATTTGATAGGGTAGATAGAGAGAAACTATTTCCTCTGGTGGGGGAGTCCAGAACAAGGGGGAATAATCTTAAAATTAGAGCTCAGTCATTCAGGGGTGATGTCAGGAAGCGTTTCTTCACACAAAGGGGAGTGGAAATCTGGAACTCTCTCCCCCAAAAAGCTGTTGAGGCTGGGGGTCAATTGAAAATTTCAAAACTGAGATTGATAGATTTTTGTTCGGTAAGGATATTAAGGGTTACGGAACCAAGGCGGGTAGATGGAGTTAAGATACAGATCAGCCATGATCTAATTGAATGGTGGGACAGGCTGGAGGGGCCGAATGGCCTCCTCCTGTTCCTCTGTTCGTATGTCCATAACTGGACACAGTACTCGAGGTTGGTCTGACCAGAACTGGACACAGTACTCAAGTGGGTCTGACCAGAACTGGACACAGTACTCGGGGTGGGTCTGACCAGAACTGGACACAGTGCTCGGGGTGGGTCTGACCAGAACTGGACACAGTGCTCGGGGTGGGTCTGACCAGAACTGGACACAGTGCTCGGGGTGGGTCTGACCAGAACTGGACACAGTGCTCGGGGTGGGTCTGACCAGAACTGGACACAGTGCTCGGGGTGGGTCTGACCAGAACTGGACACAGTGCTCGGGGTGGGTCTGACCAGAGCCCTGTACAGTTTGACCATGACTTCCTCTGACTGTATTCTCCTGATTTGGATTTGTTGTCCAACATTCCTTTGTCTTTGTTGGTTTCCAGCTCTGTGTTGGTCGGACATGTTTCGTGTCGAGTTTACTAAGACTTGTAGCCTCTGCTGCTTTGCTTTTTCTCATCTCTCTTTCCCCACTGATAAACCTTTTAACTTTTTCTGTATATTTCTCCATTCCTCCCAGAGAGCTCCTTCCCTTTCCTCTCTGGGGGATTTGTAAAGGTTATTGTTCCTCTTTATATCAGTTTTAAATCATTTGTTAAACTGTTTAGGGTCTGGTCTGAGCTGATCAGTTTTCGGTTTGTGTTTACTGAGCCCAGCTTGCTGTATTCTGGCTCCGGATTGTAATATTGCAATCTTGTTTTTCTGACTTTGGTTTCTGAGCAGCTATTGCAGGCCTGAAAGGGTTAATCTTCACCCAAAGTGAGTCATGAATCCACTTCCTGCACTGAGTGTTTGTAAGAATTTCACTTCCTGCTCTGGTTCCTCGCTCTCTCTCTCTCTTTTGTGTGAAAACTCTTTCAGGTGCTGCAGGAATGGAGCCTGGAGCTTTAGAGGATGAATTAACCTGTGCTGTGTGTCTCCAGGTGTACCAGGACCCGGTGATATTACCCTGTGTGCACAGTTTCTGTTTGAAATGTATTGAGGGAGTTTGGGCCCAGACAGCAGGCCCAGAAGGGTTTGAGTGCCCTCAGTGTCGCCGGAAATTCAACCCCAGGCCCAGTCTGGAGAGAAACTTCACGCTGTGTAATATCGTGGAGAAATACAATCGCTCACAGCCTCCTGCTGATTCAGGCCGTGTCATGTGTGAGTATTGTGATGGGAATCGAACTCCGGCTGTGAAGACGTGTCTGAAATGTGAAACTTCCTTTTGCTCCCTTCATTTAAAACCACATTTAATGAAAGAGGCCTTGAAAGATCACACCCTAATCGAGCCTACGGCTGATCTTACAGAGAGACAGTGCCTTGACCATAAGAAGGTCTTTGAAAACTACTGTAAAGATGATGCAGAGAGTGTGTGTGTTTCCTGCATAACAGGGAAACATAAATCCCACACACTGCTGAGCCTCGATCAGGCACAAGCTGCAATTAAGGTGAGTGACATAATTTCTGATATTAAATACAGTGAGGGAGAGTTTTCCTGTTGATGACGAACATTAATTAGAACTGATTGCAGACAGTGCTGATTTAGCCCAGAGTTTTCATGCTGCCCTGGGTCTGTGCTAGTGAGTATAGGAACAGGAGAATGGACCAGATGAATGCGTGGCTGCAGGGATGGTGTAGGAGGGAGGGATTTAGATTCCTGGGACAATGGGACCGGTTCTGGGGAAGGTGGGACCTGTACAAGCGGGACGAGTTACACCCGAGCAGGACCGGGACCGATGTCCTTGCGGGGGTGTTTGCTAGTGCTGTTGGGGAAGGTTTAAACTAGAATGGCAGGGGGATGGGAACCTGAGCAGGGAGACAGAGGAGGGGGAAACAAGCATAGAAACAAAAGACAGAAAGGGAAGAAGCAATAGTGGAAGGCAGAGTAAACAAGGGCGAGAAACAAATAGGGCCATAGTGCAAAATAAAACTAAGATGACTAGCAATCTTAAAAAGACAAGTCTAAAGGCATTGTGTCCAAATGCGCGGAGCATTCGCAATAAGTTAGTTGAATTAACAGCGCAGATAAATATTAACGGTTATGATATAGTTGCGATTACAGAGACATGGCTGCAGGGTGACCAAGGATGGGAACTGAACATCCAGGGGTATTCAATATTTAGGAAGGACAGGCAAAAAGGGAAAGGAGGTTGGGTAGCATTGCTAGTAAAGGAGGAAATCAATGCAATAGTGAGGAAGGATATTGGCTCGGAAAATCACGATGTGGAATCTGTATGGGTGGAGCTAAGAAACACCAAGGGGCAGAAAACGTTGGTGGGGGTTGTCTATAGGCCCCCAAACAATAGTGAAGATGTAGGGGATGGCATTAAACAGGAAGTTAGAGATGCATGCAAGAAGGGTACAACTACAATCATGGGTGACATTAATTTACATATAGATTGGTCAAACCAAATTAGCAATAATACTGTGGGGGAGGAATTCCTGGAGTGTGTACATGATGGTTTTGTAGACCAATACGTTGAGGAACCAACTTGAGAGCAGGCGATCCTAGACTGGGTATTGTGCAATGAGAAAGGATTAATTAACAATCTTGTTGTGCGGGGTCCCTTAGGGAAGAGCGACCATAACATGATAGAATTCCTCATTAAGATGGAGAGTGAAGTAGTTGAATCTGAAACTAGGGTCCTGAATCTAAATAAAGGAAATTACGAAAGTATGAGTTGCGAGTTGGCTATGACAGATTGGGGAACTTTACTAAAAGGGACGACGGTGGATAGACAATGGCGAATATTTAAAGAACATGTGCAGGAATTACAACAATTATTCATTCCTGTCTGGCGCAAAAATAAAACAGGAAAGGTGGCTCAACCGTGGCTTACAAAAGAAATTCGGGATAGTATTAAATCCAAAGAGGAGGCATATAAAATTGCCAGAAAAAGCGGCAAGCCTAAGGATTGGTAGCAGTTCAGAATTCAGTAAAGGAGGACAAAGAGATTGATTAAGAGGGGAAAAATAGAGTATGAGAGTAAACTAGCAGGGAACATAAAAACTGACTGTAAAAGCTTCTATAAATATGTCAAGAGAAAAAGATTGGTGAAGACAAATGTAGGTCCCTTACAGTCAGAAATGGGAGAAATTATAATGGGGAACAAAGAAATGGCAGAACAATTAAACATATACTTTGGTTCTGTCTTCACAAAGGAGGACACAAATGTTAGGGAACCAAGGATCGAGTGAGGGAGGAACTGAAGGAAATCAGTATTAGTAAAAAAAATAGTGCTCGGGAAATTAATGGGGCTAAAGGCTGACAAATCCCCAGGGCCTGATAATCTACATCCCAGAGTACTAAAGGAAATGGCCCTGGAAATAGTGGATGCATTGGTGATCATCTTCCAAAATTCTATAGATTCTGGAATAGTTCCTACAGATTGGAAGGTGGCAAATGTAACCCCACTATTTAAAAAAAAAGGAGGCAGAGAAAAAACAGAGAATTACAGACCAGTTAGCCTAACATCAGTAATGGGGAAAATGCTAGTCTATTATAAAAGATGTGATAACAGAACACTTGGAGGGCATTAATGGGATTGGACAAAGTCAGCATGGGTTATGAAAGGGAAATCATGCTTAACAAATTACTGGAGTTTTTTGAGGATGTAACTAGTAGAATAGATAGGGGAGAACCAGTGAATGTGATGTATTTTGATTTTCAGAAGGCTTTTCATAAGGTCCCACACAAGAGGTTAGTGTGCAAAATTAAAGCACATGGGATTGGGGGGAATATACTGGCATGGATTGAGAATTGATTGACAGAGAGTAGGAGTAAACGGGTCTTTTTCCAGGTGGCAGGCAGTGACTAGTGGGGTACCACAGGGTTCAGTGCTTGGACCCCAGCTATTCACAATATATATCAATGATTTGGATGAGGGAACGAAATGTAACATTTCCAAGTTTGCAGACAACACAAAGCTGGGGTGGAATGTGAGCAGTGAGGAGGATGCAACGAGGCTCCAATGTGATTTAGACAAGTTGGGTGAGTGGGCAAGAACATGGCAGATGCAGTATAACATGGATAAATGTGAAGTTATCCACTTTTGTTGTAAAAACAGAAAGGCAGATTATTATCTGAATGGTGACAGATTGGGAAAGGGGGAGGTGCAACGAGACCTACACCCAGGTCTTGTTGCACCTCCCCTTTTCCCAATCTATCACCATTGTACACCAGTCGCTGAAAGCGAGCATTCAGGTGCAACAAGCAGTTAGGAAGGCAAATGGTATGTTGGCCTTCATTGCAAGAGGATTTGCGTACAGGAGCAGGGATGTCTTACTGCAGTTATACAGGGCCTTGGTGAGACCACATCTGGAGTATTATGTGCAGTTTTGGTCTCCTTATCTGAGGAAAGATGTCCTTGCCATGGAGGGAGTGCAACAAAGATTTAGCAGACTGATTCCTGGGATGACGTATGAGGAGAGATGGGGTCGACTAGGCCTATATTCACTAGAGTTTAGAAGAATGAGAAGTGATCTCATTGAAACATATAAAATTCTAACAGGAATAGACAGACTACATGCAGGGAGGATGTTCCCGATGGCTGGGGAGTCCAGAACCAGGGGTCACAGACTCAGGATACGGGGTATGCCATTTAGAACCGAGATGAGGAGAAATTTTTTCACTCAGAGGGTGGTGAGCCTGTGGAATTCTCTACCACAGAAGGCAGTGGAGGCCAAGTCATTAGATATATTCAAGAAGGAGATAGATATATTTCTTAATGTTCAAGGGGTCATGGGAAATGGGGAAAAAGCAGGAATAGGGGACTGAGTTAGACGATCAGCCATGATCATTTTGAATGGCCGAATGGCCGACTCTTGCTCCTATTTTCTATGTTTCTAGGTTTACTGCTATTTGTTTTTTTTGTCAGTCAGATGCTCCCTCCCCTTTCTCTTACAGTCTGTCTGAGAGAACAGGGTGGGCACTGGGAGGGGTGTGAGAGTGGCCCAGGGTGACTGCCCCTCACCCACACTCAGCCCCTCCTGGTGAGGGCATTGTGGAGCTCAGTAATTCACTGTGTGGGCACCTGTGAGAACTGGCACTCTGTGGCATAGGGCTGGAGAGCAGAGCATGTTGGAGCCCTGTGTAACACTGGGGTATTCTGACATCTGACCATCAGGGAGAGGACCATCACCGGTGGGGGGAGTGAGGGACACCCACGGGGAGTGACTCAGGGGCTGGGGGGAGAAACTGTTTCTCACAACAAGAGGGAATTGGTGTTTGAGAAATGCTGGTGTGACTGAGTCTGTCTCCCTTTCCCCTCGGCTGATTCCTGGAAATGGAGGAGCTGAGTCCGTGTGAAAATGCAGCACACGGTGTGTCAGTGTGAAAAGAAGCCGGTGTGTGTGGTCACTCAGTTTATACAGGGCAGGGAGCGCCTCTTTACTGAGAGCCACAGAAGGGAATATTTCTGCTCAGGGCCCAGACACTGAGAATCCCCCAAACCACTTTCTATCCACACCCAGTGGGGTCACTCCTGGAACGGAATCATTTCCCCTTTAAATCCCAGTTTGAATCCCTTTTGAAAACTTTCCAATTGCCTTTACAGGAAGAATTGGAGAGAGAAATCGAGAGGCTTCGGGGAATCCAGCAGAATTGTTCCAGCAAACAGCGAGACTTGGAGAGATCAGAAGCTGAAATAAAGGTAGGGAAAAATGGGACTGGATTTACTCTGGAATCTGCAGCCAATTCAGGACAAACTCTGGGAAATTCCTCCCCAGCTCCCTTTTAAAGGGTGGGAGTGACTCCAAACCCCCCACATGTTCAGGGAGTCTGTTCCAGATATCGAGGACTCTGGTGTCCAACCTAACTCTGTGCCTATGGATTTTATACACAGACCCTCTGGTCCTACCATCCCGATCCATCTCAATACCTCACCCAACCAGTGAGTCCAATAATTCCTCGATCGTTTTAAAAACATCAATCCTGTCCCTCCCGGCCTGCTTTTCTCTAAATCGCCCTCCCTCTTGGAGCCAATCCTCAGAATTAAATCCATCGGACTACGTGTCATTCTGGCCACCGTCCTCTCCAGTCTTGATCTCCTTCACCAGGTGTGGGCACCAAAACTGGACCCATCACTCCAGGTGTGGATGGACCAGGTGGCAGTGCCATACACAGTCCAAATACAGTGCTCTTTCTTTTAAACTCAAGGCTCAAGGCAACACTCATTAAACTCTGTTTTCTCTCCTAGTAGACACCCCCCACTGCTCGTCTATCTTTAACGGGTGATCGAGTAGTGATCGAAACAAACTGTCCCGTCCCTGGAAAGTGTCGTGTGCTCAGGGTAAGAGCTGTGTGGAAGGGCCGTTTGTAATGAGAGTTGGTTTGGGTTTCAGACACGAATCAATGAGCTGAAAGGAAAGCTATCGAAGAGCTACTCTGACTGGAGGAGACAGCTGGAAGAAGATGAAGAATACGCACTGAAACTGATCGATGAGGAGGGGCTCCGAGCTCTCTCTCAGATTAGAAGCTGTTCTGAAGCATTAAACAAGAGGATGGAACAGATGACATTAATAGATGGAGAATACCAGAGTCTGCTACAGAGGGACCCTCTCTCCTTTATTCAGGTACATCTTCAATATAAACAGGGCCATGTCTGGGGAATGGGGCGTTTCTGTGAGGCTGGTGTGGGGCTGAATTGTTTGAAGATTGTTGGTGGGGCCCAGCAATGGTGCTGCCCCCTCAGCCCTGCCCCAGGAGTGTTGGTGCTGCCCCCTCAGCCCTGCCCCAGGAGTGTTGGTGCTGCCCCCTCAGCCCTGCCCCAGGAGTGTTGGTGCTGCCCCCTCAGCCCTGCCCCAGGAGTGTTGGTGCTGCCCCCTCAGCCCTGCCCCAGGAGTGTTGGTGCTGCCCCCTCAGCCCTGCCCCAGGAGTGTTGGTGCTGCCCCCTCAGCCCTGCCCCAGGAGTGTTGGTGCTGCCCCCTCAGCCCTGCCCCAGGAGTGTTGGTGCTGCCCCCTCAGCCCTGCCCCAGGAGTGTTGGTGCTGCCCCCTCAGCCCTGCCCCAGGAGTGTTGGTGCTGCCCCCTCAGCCCTGCCCCAGGAGTGTTGGTGCTGCCCCCTCAGCCCTGCCCCAGGAGTGTTGGTGCTGCCCCCTCAGCCCTGCCCCAGGAGTGTTGGTGCTGCCCCCTCAGCCCTGCCCCAGGAGTGTTGGTGCTGCCCCCTCAGCCCTGCCCCAGGAGTGTTGGTGCTGCCCCCTCAGCCCTGCCCCAGGAGTGTTGGTGCTGCCCCCTCAGCCCTGCCCCAGGAGTGTTGGTGCTGCCCCCTCAGCCCTGCCCCAGGAGTGTTGGTGCTGCCCCAGGATGGAGTGCAGTGAAATGTTGGATTATTCCCCATTCCTGTGACTGGCCCCACCTACTGTTATACACTGAACTCTTTACTCTCAATCCCAAATTCACGGTTTGGTTTCATTGGGTGTTGATTTGTTTGTTGTATGAACAATCGAATAGTGATAATGGGGGAGTTCAATTCTCCGAATATAGACTGGGGAAAAAACAGAGTAAAGGGCAAAGAGGGGGAGGAATTCCTCAAATGTGTTCAGGAAAACTTTCTTCAATATGTTTCCAGCCCAATGAGGAAGGAAGCAGCGCTGGATCTAGTTCTGGGGAATGAAGTGGGGAAGTGGAGCACATTTCAGTGGGGGAGCATTTGGGAAACAGTGATCACAATATCATTAGGTTTAGAAAAGTAATGGAAAAGGACAAGAAACAATCAAATGTAAAAATACTCAACTGGAGAAGGGCTAATTTCAGCAAGTTGTTGAAAAGGGATCTGGCCCAGGTGAATTGGAAACAAAAACTGGCAGGTAAAATAGTAAATGAGCAATGGGAGGCCTTCAAAGAGGAGATAGTTCGGGTACAGACTAGACACATTCCTGTGAGGGGAAAAGGAAGGGCATCCAGAGCTAGAGCTCCCTGGATGATTGAAGAAATAGAGATTAAAATGAAACAGAAAAAGGAGGCTTATGATAAATGTCAGGTTCTAAATAGACAGTAATCACAGTAGAGAATCAAACAGAATACAGAAAGTGCAGAGGAGAACTGAAAAAGGAAATGAAAGGGGCAAAGATAATGTATGAGAAAAGATTAGCGGGTAACATAAAGTCTTTTAGAAACTTACAAAGTGTAAAAAGGTAGTTAAAGGAAAGGTGGGGCCGATGAAGGACCATAAAACTCCACAGGAAAAGTGATCCAACCGTGGCTATCCTGAGAAGTTAAGGATGGTATTCGATTAGAAGAAGAGGCTTACAATGTTACCAAAAAGAGCAGTAAGCCTGAGGATTTGGAGGGTTTTAGAAATCAGTCAGGGATGACCAAGAAATTGATAAAGAGGGAGAAAATTGAATATGACAGTAAACTAGCAAGAAATATAAAAACAGATTGTAAGAGCTTCTACAGGTATGTAACAAGGAAGAGATTAGTTAAAGTAAACATGGGTCACTTAGAGGCAGAGACAGGAGAAATTATAATGGGGATTAAGGAAATGGCAGAGATGTTAAACAAATATTTTGTATCTGTCCTCACCGTTGAAGAGACAAAAACATACCGGAAATAGTGGGGAACCAAGGGGCAAATGAGAGTGAGGAACATAAAGTAATTATGATTCGTAAAGAAAAAGTACTGGAGAAATTAATGGGACTAAAAGCTGACAAATCCCCTGGACCTGATGGTCTACATCGTGGGTTTTTTGGCTGCAGAGATAGTGGATGCATTGGTTTTGATCTTCCAGAATTCCCTCAATTCTAGAACAGTACCTGTTGATTGGAAGGTAGCAAATGTAAACCCGTATTCAAGATAGAAGAGAGAGAGAAAACAGGGACCTATAAGCCAGTTAGCCTGACATCAGTGGTGGAGAAAATCCTAGAACCTATTATTAAGGACGTAGTAACAGGGCACTTAGAAAATCGTAATATGATTAGGCAGAGTCAGCACGGTTTTATGAAAGGGAAATTGTGTTTGACAAATCTACTAGAGCTTTTTATGGGTGTAACTAGCAGGGTAGATGAAGGGGAACTGGTGGATGTAGTATATTTGGATTTTCAAAAGGCATTCGATAAGGTGCCACAGAAGATTAGGGCCCATGTGATTGGGGGTAATATATTAGCATGGATTGAAGATTGCTTAATGGACAGAAAACAGAGAGTAGGAATAAACGGGTCATTTTCGGGTTGACAGGTTATTACTAGTGGGGTGCCACAAGGATCAGTGCCTGGGCCTCAGCTGTTTACAATCTATATCAATGATTAGATTAGTGGACCGAGTGTAATGTATACAAGTTTGCTGACAATACAAAGATAGGTGGGAAAGTAAGCTGTGAGGAGGATGCAAAGAGGCTGCAAATGGATATAGACAGGTTAAGTGAATGGGCGAGACGGTGGCAGGTGGAGTATAATGTGCAGAAATGTGAAATTATCCACTTTGGCAGGAAGAATAGAAAAGCAGAATATTTTTTAAAAGGTGAGAGACTAAAAAATGTTGGCAGTCAGAGGGATTTGGGTGTCCTTGTACAAGAATCACAGAAAGTTAACATGCAGGTACAGCAAGCAATTAGGAAGGCAAATGGTATGTTAGCTTTTATTGCAAGCGGGTTGGAGTATAACAGTAAGGAAGTCTTGCTGCAATTATACAGGGCTCTGGTGAGACCACACCTGGAGTCCTGTGTACAGTTTTGGTCTCCTTATCAAAGGAATGATATACTTGCCTTAGAGGGGGTTCAATGAAGGTTCATTGGATTGATTCCTGGGATGAGAGGGTTGTCCTATGAGGGGAGATTGAGTAGAATGAGCTTATATTCTCTGGAGTTTAGAAGAATGAGAAGTGATCTCATTGAAACATATAAGATTCTGAGAGGGCTCGACAGGGTAGATGCTGAGAGGCTGTTTCCCCTGGCTAGAGAGTCTAGAACTAGGGGGCATAGTCTCAAGATAAGGAGAAATTAGCCTATTTAGGACCAAGATGAGGAGAAATTTCTTCACTTCGAGGGTTGTGAACCTTTGGAATTCTCTACCCAGAGGGCTGTGGATGCTCAGTCGTTGAGTATATTCAAGACTGAGATTGACAGATTTTTGGAAACTAACGGAATGAAGGGATATGGGGATCGTGCGCGTGCGGGAAGTGGAGTTGAGGTCGAAGATCAGCCATGATCTGATTGAATGGTGGAGCAGGCTCGAGGGGCCGAATGGCCGACTCCTGCTCCTTTTCTTATGTTCTTCAAAAGAAACTCTTCTCGTGGAGGCAAAGGGCATGACTGAGGTACGAAATGAATACTTTGCATCGGTCTTCACTAAAGAAGAGGATGCTGCCAATCTTCCAGTAAAGGAGGAGGGGTAGAGAAACTGGAGAGGATTAAAATAGATAAAGAGGAAGTACTAAAAGGGTTGACAGCTCTCAAAGTAGAAAAGTCACCCGGTCCGGGTGGGATGCATCCTCGGTTGCTGAGGGAAGTAAGGATGGAAATAGTGGAGGCTTTGTCCACAATATTTCAATCCTCCTTGGATATGGGAATGTTGCCAGAGGACTGGAGGATTGCAAATGTTACACCTCTGTTCAAAAAAGGGGAGAGGGATAAACCCGGCAACTACAGGCCAGTCAGCCTAACGTCGATGGTGGGGAAATTTCTAGAGACAATAATCCGAGACAAAATTAATTGTCACTTGGAAGAAAATGGGATAATAAACAACAGACAACACAGATTTATTAAAGGCAAATCGTATCTGACTAACTTGATTGACTTCTTTGATGAAAACTTGTGAGCAAAATTGAAGCCCATGGGATTAAAGGGACAGTGGCAGTGTGGACACGAAATATGCTCAGAGACAGAAAGCAGAGAGTAGTGGTGAACGGTTGTTTTTCAGACTGGAGGGAAGTTTACAGTGGTGTTCCCCAGGGGTCAGTATTAGGACCACTGATCTTTTTGATATATATTAATGACCTGAACTTGGGTATCCAGGGCATAATTTCAAAGTTTGCAGATGACACAAAACTCGGAAATGTAGTAAACGATGTGAAGGATAGTAACAGACTTCAGGAGGACAGAGACAGACTGGTGAAATGGGCAGAAACATGGCAGATGCAATTTAATGCAAAGAAGTGTGAAGTGATGTATTTTGGTGGGAAGAATGAGGAGAGGCAAAATAAACTAAATGGTACAATTTTAAAGAGGGTGCAGGAACAGAGAGACCTGGGGGTGTACGTACACAAATCTTTGAAGGTGGCAGGACAAGGTGAGGAGGCTGTTAAAAAAGCACACGGGATCCTTGGCTTTATAAACAGAGGCATAGATTACAAAAGCAAGGAAGTTATGCTAAACCTTTATAAATGACTGGTTAGGCCCCAGCTGGAGTATTGTGTCCAATTCTGGGCACTGAACTTTAGGAAGGATGTCAAGGCCTGAGAGAGGATGCAGAAGTGATTTACGAGAATGGGACCAGGGATGAGGTACTTCAATTATGTGGAGAGACTGGAGAAGCTGGGGTTGTTCTCCTTCGAGCAGAGAAGGTTAATGGGAGATTTAATAGAGGTGTTCAAAATCATGAAGGGTTTTGATAGAGTAAATGAGGAGAAACTGTTTCCATTGGCAGAAGGTTGGCCTTTACTTCTAGGGGGATGGAGTATAAAAGCAGGGGAGTCATGCTACAACTGTACAGGGTGCTGGTGAGACCACACCTGGAGTACTGCGGACAGTTCTGGTGCCCTTATTTAAGGAAGGACATACTTGCATTGGAGGCAGTTCAGAGAAGGTTCACTAGGTTGATTCCGGGTATGGAAGGGTTGTCTTATGAGGAAAGATTGAACAGGTTGGGTCTATACTCATTGGAGTTTAGAAGAATGAGAGGAGATCTTATTGGAACACACAAGATTCTGAGGGGACTCGATAGGGTAGATGCTGAGGGGATGTTACCCCTCGTGGGGGAATCTAAAATGAGGGGGTATGGTCTCAGAATAAGGGGTCACCCGTTTAAGACGGAAATTAGGAGGAATTTCTTCTCCCAGAGGGTCGTGAGTATTTGGAATTCTTTAGTCCAAAAAGCTGTGGAGGCTGAGTCATTGAATACATTCAAGGCTGAGTTAGACACATTTTTGATCAGCAAGGGAGTCAAAGGATATGGGGAAAGGGCGGGAAAGTGGAGTTGAGGTAAAAATCAGATCAGTCATGATCTCATTAAATGGTGGAGCAGGCTCGAGGCGCCGAATGACCTACTCCTGCTCCTATCTCTTATGGTCTTATAAGGTTCTGTAACCATTAGACACAGATTTAAGATGGAAGAAGAATCAGAGGTGAGAAGAGGAGAATTTTTTGACACAGCGAGTTGTTCTGATCTGGAATGCGCTGCCTGAAAGGGCGGTGGAAGCAGATTCAATAATAACTTTCAAAATGGAATTGGATAAATACTTGGAGGGGTAAAATTTACAGGACTATGGGGAAAGAGCGGGGGAGTTGGACTAATTTGATAGCTCTACCAAAGAGCCAGCACAGACACGATGGGCTGAACGGCCTCCTTCGGTGCATTAATACTATGATTCTATGATTCAAAAATAATTGAGAGATCTGATGAGGGTTGTGCAGTTGATGTTGTGTATATGGACTTTCAGAAGACATATGATAAATCATAGAATCATCGAATCATAGAAAGGTTACAGCACGGAAGGAGGCCATTCAGCGCATCGAGTCCACACCGGCTCTATGCAAGAGCAATCCAGCTAGTCCCGTTCCCCCGCCCTTTCCCTGTAGCCCTGCAATTTTTTTCCTTTCAAGTAGTTATCCAGTTCCCTTTTGAAGACCATGATTGAATCTGCCTCCACCACCCCCTCGGGCCGTGCATTCCAGATCCTAACCACTTGCTGTGTAAAAAAGTTTTTCCTCATATCACCTTTGGTTCTTTTGCCAATCACCTTAAATCTAAGTCCTCTCATTCTTGACCCTTCCACCAATGGGAACAGTTTCTCTCGATTTACTCTGTCTAGACACTTCATGATTTTGAATACCTCGATCAAATCTCCTCGCAACCATCTCTGTTCCAAGGAGAACAACCCCAGCTTCTCCAGTCTATCCATGTAACTAAAGTCCTTCATCTCTGGAATCGTTCAAGAAAATCTCCTCTGCACCCTCTCTAAGGCCTTCACATCTTTCCTAAAGTGCGGTGCCCAGAACTGGACACAATACTCCAGTTGTGGTCGTACCAGTGTTTCATAAAGTTTCATCATGACTTCCATACTTTTGCACTCTATGCTTCGCTTTATAAAGCCCAGGATCCCGTTTGCTTTTTTAACCGCTTTCTCATCTTGCCCTACCACCTTCAACGATTTGTACACATAAACCCCCAGATTTCTCTGTTCCCGTACCCCTATTGGAATTATGCCCTTTAGTTTGTATTGCCTCTCCTCGTTCTTCCTACCGAAATGTATCACTTTGCATTTTTTTGTGTCCCACATAATGGACTTGTTAGCAAAATTAAAGCCCATGGGATTAAAGGGACAGTGGCAGCGTGGATACATATTGGCTAAGGGACAGAAAGCAGAGAGTAGTGGTGAACGGTTGTTTTTCAGATTGGAGGGAAGTATACAGTGGTGTTCCCCAGGGGTCAGTATTAGGACCACTGATCTTTTTGATATATATTAATGACCTGGACTTGGGTATATGGAACATAATTTCAATGTTTGCGGCTGACACAAAGCTTGGAAATGTAGTAAATAGTGAGGAGGATAGTAACAGACTTCAGGAGGACATGGACAGACTGGTGAAATGGGCGGACACATGGCAGATGCAATTTAATGCAGAGAAGTGTGAAGTGATGCATTTTGGAAGGAAAAATGAGGAGAGGCAATATAAACTAAATGGTACAATTTTAAAGGGGGTGCAGGAACAGAGAGATCTGGGGAATCATCCACAGAAATCTTTGAAGGTGATCAGGACAATTTGATCAAGCTGTTAAAAAAGAATACGAGATCCTGAGCTTTATAAACAGGCTTGGAGTACAAAAGCAAGGAAGTTATTCAAAACCTTTATAAATCACTGGTTAGGCCTCAGCTGGAGTATTGTGTCCAGGTCTGGGCACCGCACTTTAGGAAGCATGTGAAGGCCTTATAGAGGGTGCAGAGGAGATTTACTAGAATGGGACCAGGGATGAGGTACTTCAATTATGTGGAGAGACTGGAGAAGCTGGGATTGTTCTCCTTAGAGCAGAGAAGGTCAAGGGAGATTTAATCGAGGTGTTCAAGTCATGAAGGGTTTTTATAGAGTAAATAAGGAGAAACTGTTTCCACTGGCAGGGAGGCCAGTAACCAGAGAACACAGATTTAAGGTAATTGGTAGAAGAACCAGAGGCGGCGTGAGGAGAATTGTTTTTACGGAATGAGTTGTTCTGATCTGGAATGCGCTGCCTGAAAGGGCGGTGGAAGCAGATTCAATAATAACTTTCAAAACGGAATTGGATAAATACTTGAAGGGGAAAAATTTACAGGGCTATGGGGAAAGAGAAGGGGAAATGGACTAATTGGACAGCTCTTTCAAAGAGCCGGCACAGGCACGATGGGCCGAATGGCCTCCTCCTGTGCTGTGTGATTCCATGATTCTATTGACTGATTTGATCTCCTCTCTTTATTCACAGAACTCGAAGCAGCTCCTTTCCAGGTAAGTTCCTCTCAGTCATACAGTACCTGCTGCTGATAGGGAACCTTCACCTGTATCTGGGAGAAGAGTGAAAGTAGAATCACCGCTTGGAAACCTCCCCAGATCAGGGGCTTTCAAATGGGGCGAATATTGAGTGATGTTTAACTGTGGTTTGAGGGGTTCTTGGCTCAGGCAGCCTGTGGGAAATGGGAGTGAGATGGGCTGTTCCATCGGTGTGTAGAGCTTCTCAGGAACCTGTTAGACAGGAATTGAGAGTGAGAGAAACCTGCAGTGACCTGTATCTAACCGAGGCTTCCTAAAGGCTCCATGTGTGTCAGTGACAGCTTTATTCCATTGGGTCAGTAAGTGCTGTGTGATTGGCTTGTTCTATCAACCAGCCCATGGAGAAATGAGGAGAGGGGCAGGTCCCAGTGTCAGAGTGACAGTAAAATGTCTTGTGATTGGCTCATTCTATCCACTAACAGAGAAATGAGTGTGTGCTGAAATGTCCCAGTAATGTCAGTGTGACTGGACACTCTGTGAGGGAATCCCACCGATCCCAGGTCCCTGGGAGGCTGTTCCTTCTCCTCTCCTCACTTCACATGATCGTAGTGAGTGTGTTCCTGCAGAGAGGGGGGAGCACAGACTGGAGACCCTCGGGATAATAATAATTAATAATGGAAAGGTAAGGGCTCCAGTACAGAGAAACTGGACTGAACACAGACGGCTTTGAAAATCACAAACTGAGCTGAAATGACAGCAAACCAGGATCCCACTGCTCGTGTGGAGATCAGTGTGAATGCGGGGAGACTGCAAATCCCGGGATTCTGCCATTCTCAGGATGGGTTGCTGTGGGGTGTCAGTACGAGCATTAGAAGGGGTGCAGGTTTTTTTTTATTCGTTCACGGGATGTGGGTGTCGCTGGCAAGGCCGGCATTTATTGCCCATCCCTAATTGCCCTCGAGAAGGTGGTGGTGAGCCGCCTTCTTGAACCGCTGCAGTCCGTGTGGTGACGGTTCTCCCACAGTGCTGTTAGGAAGGGAGTTCCAGGATTTTGACCCAGCGACAATGAAGGAACGGCGATATATTTCCAAGTCGGGATGGTGTGTCACTTGGAGGGGAACGTGCAGGTGGTGTTGTTCCCATGCGCCTGCTGCCCTTGTCCTTCTCGGTGGTAGAGGTCGCGGGTTTGGGAGGTGCTGTTGAAGAAGCCTTGTCGAGTTGCTGCAGTGCATCCTGCAGCCACAGTGCGCCGGTGGTGAAGGGAGTGAATGTTTAGGGTGGTGGATGGGGTGCCAATCAAGCGGGCTGCTTTACCTTGGATGGTGTCGAGCTTCTTGAGTGTTGTTGGAGCTGCACTCATCCAAGCAAGTGGAAAGTATTCCATCACACTCCTGACTTGTGCCTTGTAGATGGTGGAAAGGCTTTGGGGAGTCAGGAGGTGAGTCACTCGCTGCAGAATACCCAGCCTCTGACCTGCTCTCGTAGCCACAGTATTTATATGGCTGGTCCAGTTAAGTTTCTGGTCAATGGTGACCTCCAGGATGTTGATGGTGGTGGGTTCGGCGATGGTAATGCCGTTGAATGTCAAGCGGAGGTGGTTAGACTCTCTCTTGTTGGAGATGGTCATTGCCTGGCACTTATCTGGCACGAATGTTACTTGCCACTTATGAGCCCAAGCCTGGATGTTGTCCAGGTCTTGCTGCATGCGGGCTCGGACTGCTTCATTATTTGAGGGGTTGCGAATGGAACTGAACACTGTGCAGTCATCAGCGAACATCCCCATTTCTGACCTTATGGTGGAGGGAAGGTCATTGATGAAGCAGCTGAAGATGGTTGGGCCTGGGACACTGCCCTGAGGAACTCCTGCAGCAATGTCCTGGGGCTGAGATGATTGGCCTCCAACAACCACTACCATCTTCCTTTGTGCTAGGTATGACTCCAGCCACTGGAGAGTTTTCCCCCTGATTCCCATTGACTTCAATTTTACTAGGGCTCCTTGGTGCCACACTCGGTCAAATGCTGCTTTGATGTCAAGGGCAGTCACTCTCACCTCACCTCTGGAATTCAGCTCTTTTGTCCATGTTTGGACCAAGGCTGTAATGAGGTCTGGAGCCGAGTGGTCCTGGCGGAACCCAAACTGAGCATCGCTGAGCAGGTTATTGGTGAATAAGTGCCGCTTGATAGCACTGTCGACGACACCTTCCATCACTTTGCTGATGATTGAGAGTAGACTGATGGGGCGGTAATTGACCGGATTGGATTTGTCCTGTTTTTTGTAGACAGGACATACCTGGGCAATTTTCCACATTGTCGGGTAGATGCCAGTGTTGTGGCTGTACTGGAACAGCTTGGCTGGAGGCGCAGCTAGTTCTGGAGCACAAGACTTCAGCACTACAGCTGGGATGTTGTCGGTCTGCAAAGGGATATAGACAGTTTAAGTGAGTTGGCAAGAAGGTGGCAGATGGAGTATAATGTGGGGAAATGTGAGGTTATTCACTTTTTGGTACAAAGAATAGAAAAACAGAATATTTTTTTAAATGGTGAGAAACTATTAAATGTTGGTGTTCAGAGAGACTTAGGTGTCCTCGTACAAGAAACACAAAAAGTTAGCGTGCAGGTACAGCAAGCAATTAGGAAAGCAAATGGCATGTTGGCCTTTATTGCAAGGGGGTTGGAGTACAAGAGTAAGGAAGTCTTACTACAGTTGTGTAGGAATTTAGTGAGACCTCACCTGGAATACTGCGCACAGTTTTGGTCTCTTTATCTAAGGAAGGATATACTTGCCTTAGAGTCGGTGCAACGAAGATTCACAAGATTGATTCCTGGGATGAGAGGATTGTCCTATGAGGAGAGGTTGAGTAGAATGGGCCGATTCTCTCTGGAGTTTAGAAGAATGAGAGATGATCTCATTGAAATATATAAGATTATGAGGGGGCTTGTCAGGGTAGAAGCTGAGGGATTGTTTCCCCTGGCTGGAGAGTCTAGAACGAGGGAGCATAGTCTCAGGATAAGGGGTCGGCCATTTAAGATTGAGATGAGGAGGAATTTCTTCACACAGAGGGTTGTGAATCTTTGGAATTCTCTACCCCAGAGGGCTGTGGATGCTGAGTCATTGAACATATTCAAGGATGAGATGGATCGAGTTTTGGACTCTCGGGGAATCAAGGGTTATGGGGATCGGGCGGGAAAGTGGAGTTGAGGTCGAAGATCAGCCTTGATCTGATTGAATGGTGGAGCAGGCTCGAGGGGCTGTCTGGCCGACTCCTGTTCCTATTTCTTATGTCCTTATGGTCTTACAGACTGTCACACTACAGTCCTTCACACTACAGACATTAAGTACAAACATCACCCGACAGACTGTCACAGTACAGACTGTTAAAGTGCAGACTGTCACACCATATACCGTTGCATTATAGACTGTCACATAATAAAATGTCACATTACAGACTGTCACATTACAGACTGTCACACTGTAGATTGTGAAACTATGGATTGTCACACTACAGACTGTCACCCTACAGACAAACAGCAGTGAGTCTGCAGATATTTCCCTTTATGGTCTTTAGGATCGTGGGGCAAAATTCAGTGGAATACAATTAAACTTTAATATCACATCGGATTCCCTTCCCATCTTTGTTCTCGGTGTCCTCTCCCTGTCTGTCCCCACGCCCTCCCCTGAACACTCCCACCCCTCTGTCCAGACTCGGCTGTAATCACCTCCGCTCCCCCTGAACCCCTCCCCCTCTTTCCAGACTCCACTGTAATCCCCACCCCCTCCCCTGAACTCACCCACCCCCTCTGTCCAGACTCGGCTGTAATCATCTCCCCTCCCCCGAACCGCTCCCCCTGAACCCCTCACCCTTTGTCCAGCCACGACTGTAATCCCCTCCCCCACCCCTCCCCTGATCCCCTCCCCCCTGTGTCTACATTTGACTGCAATCGTTTTCTCATTTTCTAAATAAGATAATCTGTGTATTTATAATAATCCACAGATACATTGGGAGAGAGAATTGAGGCAAACTTCCATCTTCTTACAAACACAAATAATCTCATCGAAACGTTTGCTCCATTATTGCCCCTTATTATCCTGGACCATTATATTAATGTGTGTATTATATTAATATTGGGGGTATTGCCCCTTATTATCCTGGACCAGCCTTGTCCTGTATTATATTAATATTGGGGTTGAGATTGGGGTTGGGGTCATTGCCCCTTATTATCCTGGACCAGCCTTGTCCTGTATTATATTAATATTGGGGTTGAGATTGGGGTTGGGGTTATTGCCCCTTATTATCCTGGACCAGCCTTGTCCTGTATTATATTAATATTGGGGGTGAGATTGGGGTTGGGGTTATTGCCCCTTATTATCCTGGACCAGCCTTGTCCTGTATTATAACTTTACTCGCAGTGACCCTGGATACTGAACCCACGATTAGAATCTGATTTCTTTCCACATTTAACGAGAGGTGGAATCCTGAACTCTGCTCCCTGCAGTTCCACAAATCAATGTGGCCATTTTCCAATGACGGGGAGATTGGTCGGAAGGAGTTCCCGAGCTGTAAAACCCAAGGAGTAAAGTGAGAAAGTGTGGGAGCCGCTTTGATCTGAGGTTTCTATCGGGGAAAGGGGGCTGGTTTGGAATGCTGGAGCTCTCTGATCTCAGGCCCATCATTAGATTAGTGAGGGGGAGAAATCTTTCATTCAAAAATACCAGGAGAAATTAAACAGAAAACACATTCCGGCCTCTGAGACCAAACAGGGGACAGAAGGAGCAAAGATTGGGGCCATCGAGACCCAACTTATTACTGAGATTTAATATTTGGGGAAAGAGGATCAGGTTTTTATAATCCTGTGATATCGGAAAGGATTAGATATTGGAGGGGGGATTATATCAGTAATTTTGATAAGGAATAAAATTAATTGTGAAGAAGTGATGGATATTTATTGGGGGTGAAGAGGATTTAATTATTTTTCGAGGATTAATTTTCTGGGCCTGTGTCCCTTGTGTTGATGATCCACAGACAGTTTTAGATATCGTTTCCTGCCCAGCTCATTGCCCTTTTACACTGCAGTTATGCTGTGATGCTGATTAAATTTACCTTCTGTCGATGTAATGTAAAACTAGTGTGATTCTAATATTACAATCGAGCTGTACGATGTCTTTAACAGACAGGGGACGTTTGGAAACAATCTTTCACAGAATTTTCCCATAACATTCAGTGATTTTAAATCCAATCTTCTGACGTCATGAAGAAATATCAGATGAGAGATTAATATTTTGGAAAGCTTGTTTCTAAACATTGCCCGAGGATTAAACATATATCTGTGTAAAAGGGAAGGGCTTTTGATCAAGGTAACCTTGCCTCTTCACAAAGTGGAGTCAGTGCTGATTGTAAATCTTCCAAAACTCTCCTCTGATTTTGTGCTCAAGTTTCTGGAGTGGGATTTGAACCCATGACCTTCTGACCCAGAGGTGGAGAGAACGACCCACTGAACCACACTGACACCTCAGGGGATTTCCCCTCTGAATTGTCCTCTAATGTTGAGTGTGAATCTGTCACTGGCCATTCTCAGAGGGGTCAGGACCTTCACTGGTCAAAGGTTTCCCGTCCTCTTCTCTGAGCCTCTGACAGCGAGACTCCAGGATAAAAAGGTACTTTGTCTCTCAGGCCCCAAGTCCTGGGTTCATCGAATCATAGAGTGGGCCCAGGACTGGTGTGTGTAGTCTGAGCTCCCTCTTCATTAAACCTCCCCCAGTGTGTCCCCGGGGACAGAGATACTGAATCATAGAGCGGGTCCAGGACTGGTGTGTGTAGTCTGAGCTCCCTCTTCATTAAACCTCCCCCAGTGTGTCCACGGGGACAGAGATACTGAATCATAGAGCGGGTCCAGGACTGGTGTGTGTAGTCTGAGCTCCCCCTTCATTAAACCTCCCCCAGTGTGTCCCCGGGGACAGAGATACTGAATCATGGAGCGGGTCCAGGACTGGGGCTGAGGACACAGAGTGAGGGACCCAGGACCCTGGCCTTTTATTACACTCGACATGGAACGATATAATGGCTGAATTTAAAGTAAGGCGATGGTCCACATTCGATACAAACAGTTCCCAAAGCTGGGCTGTGTCTCCCGAGAGTGACTGTGAGATTCCCACTCATCATCTCCTCGATTAAAAGGCACATTGTTTTCATTAAATGGATAGTTTCTAGAAAATGGATTTTGATCCTCGAGGGATTCCTGGATTTTAATTTGTTTTTGTCACTTGCCGGAGATCGAGAGAACAGGGAGTGACCCTGTTAGTGTCGGGGAGGGCAGATTCTGGTCTGACAGTGTGAGTGTGAACAGGGAGTGACCCTGTTAGTGTCGGGGAGGGCAGATTCTGGTCTGACAGTGTGAGTGTGAACAGGGAGTGACCCTGTTAGTGTCGGGGAGGGCAGATTCTGGTCTGACAGTGTGAGTGTGAACAGGGAGTGACCCTGTTAGTGTCGGGGAGGGCAGATTCTGGTCTGACAGTGTGAGTGTGAACAGGGAGTGACCCTGTTAGTGTCGGGGAGGGCAGATTCTGGTCTGACAGTGTGAGTGTGAACAGGGAGTGACCCTGTTAGTGTCGGGGAGAGCAGATTCTGGTCTGACAGTGTGAGTGTGAACAGGGAGTGACCCTGTTAGTGTCGGGGAGGGCAGATTCTGGTCTGACAGTGTCAGTGTGAACAGGGAGTGACCCTGTTAGTGTCGGGGAGGGCAGATTCTGGTCTGACAGTGTGAGTGGGAACAGGAACACCAGGAATAACTATTCTGAAATACACTTTCCTCATTGCTGCAACCTTTGAATCCGATCGTTGCAGAAACCATTCTCCCCTCGACACACCAACCTCCCGACAGTTACTGTAATTCCTGGCCCAGAATTAGTGTCAATTCATCAATAAAGAATATTCGAGCTGGGTTTGTTTACATTACAGTTATTGGATTAAAAGAAGGCAGGAATTCACAGAGTAACACTGGGAGGGGCAGTAGTTCGGGGAGGAGTGGCGGTGGTTCGGGGAGGAGTGGCGGTGGTTGGGGGAGGAGTGGCGGTGGTTGGGGGAGGAGTGGCGGTGGTTCGGGGAGGAGTGGCGGTGGTTGGGGGAGGAGTGGCGGTGGTTGGGGGAGGAGTGGCGGTGGTTGGGGGAGGAGTGGCGGTGGTTGGGGGAGGAGTGGCGGTGGTTCGGGGAGGAGTGGCGGTGGTTCGGGGAGGAGTGGCGGTGGTTCGGGGAGGAGTGGCGGTGGTTCGGGGAGGAGTGGCGGTGGTTCGGGGAGGAGTGGCGGTGGTTCGGGGAGGAGTGGCGGTGGTTCGGGGAGGAGTGGCGGTGGTTCGGGGAGGAGTGGCGGTGGTTCGGGGAGGAGTGGCGGTGGTTCGGGGAGGAGTGGCAGTGGTTCGGGGAGGAGTGGCAGTAGTAACAGCGGTTCTAATGTAATGAGTGCAGCTAAAATCAACTAATAAGGACAGGTTTTAATTGTGAATGAAGAGCTGTGAATATAATTTCCTCCATTAATAATTCACCAGCTGGATACGATTGATGCCAATCACTCGCGCTCATTACTGGAGATTATTTGATGAGATTTTAATTGATTGGAATTGAAGCCCTAATTCTCGTATTAATCAGATTATTTTATCCTGACTCCACCAGACAACTGATCCAATGAATCTCCCCTCTGCTCACTGCAAAAAGTGCGATTAACATTTGTACATTATTCGAACTCTTACAGAGGACATGGTATAAGATTTCCAGCAGATCTCCCATGGCATCACTCGATACGTTGCTTTATAAACTCAGGAGTGTTGTACCAAGTGTTACAAATTTCACATCCACCTTAGACATTCCCCAGGGTTCTGGGTTCAAGGTTTATGGGTTCAGAGTTCAGGGCTTCACCAGGTCTGGTCACTCCCATTGGTGGTCCCGATTTCTTATGTTCAGGAGTGTGCCCATAGTATTATTGAGGACAGAATCATAGAATGATAGAATCATCCATCGGAGAAGGAGGCCATTCAGCCCATCGTGTCTGCGCCGGCTCTTTGAAAGAGCTATCCAATCAGTCCCACTCCCCCGCTCTTTCCCCATAACACTGCAAATTTCTCCTTTTCAAGTACTTATCCAATTCCCTTTTGAAAGTTACGATTGAATCTGCTTCCACCGCCCTTTCAGGCAGCGCATTCCAGATCATAACAACTCGCTGCGTAAAAAAATTCTCCTAATTTCTCCCCAAACCTTTTGCCAATTACCTTAAATCTGTGACCTCTGGTTACCGACCCTCCTGCCACTGGAAACAGTTTCTCCCTCTCTGCTCTATCAAAGCCACTCATCATTTTGAACACCTCTATTAAATCTCCCCTTAACCTTCTCTGCTCTTAGGAGAACAATCCCAGCTTCTCCAGTCTCTCCCCATAACTGAAGTCCCTCATCCCTGGTCCCATTCTGGTAAATCTCCTCTGCATTGTGTTTGAATCACATTCTACCCTCACCCTCAGTGAGAACCGTAATAATCAGCCCGGGTTTAACATTGGTGGTTGTGGTCAGTGAGTCTGGAGATCTGGAACTGGTTCCCGGACTTTGACTGATTTTACCCCACAAGATTCTACTGGAATATGAAGAATAATGTTGGGAACAGGAGAAATTACAAAGTGATGAACCTGCGGCCGGTATTAACTCGAGTGTGTGATTTATATTCACATATTTCAGCAGGAAATCTGAAACTCCCTCAGATCGGAGTTGATTCTCTTGGGCTTTGCCTCCTCCGCAGTTTTAACCCTTCGATGACAGCGGAATTTCCAGAAAATTCCAGAGATAAATCCAAGCTGCTGTCGGTGCCTGATTTTATTCAAAGGTTTTCTGAACATAGAAATATTACAAAACGGACGGACAGGAAAAGACCCTCTGGTCCATCCAGCCTGTCCCATATAGTCACGGTGCCCAATGCTTCACAATACAGACACTCCCCACCCACCCGGAATCCATGGGATCTCCTGGGAGAGACGAGAAAACAGATAAAAACCCAGGACAATTAGGGGAAAAATCTGGGAAATTCCTCTCCGACCCCCCTTGGTGATTGAAACTAGTCCAGGAGGTCACTCTGACCCTGATTAATGTCACCAGGTACCGACCTTTTGTACCAGGAGATCTCCGCCCCAGACAGAAACAGGTCCAGCTCTCGCTCGAAGGAATTCAGTGAATCGGTGTCCACCGCACGAGCCGGCAGCCTGTTCCAGAGGCCCACGATTCCCCGGGGAAAGAACCACCTCCTGACATCTAACCTCCACCTGGCCTCACATAACCTGTAGGCCTGACCCCTGGTCACCCCTGACCCATCACACTCAGCTAGAACCACAGTACGGGCAGCACATTTGGCCTCAGTGCCCTTGGGGAGGGGGAGGGACAGTGGTTGTTTTATAGAAAGTGTTTTTCACGGTGCAGAGGATTTGATCCACAAATTAACTCCCAACTGTGACCTTATTGGACCCTGAACACGAGGCAGCTCCTGGGCTCATTGGGTCTTCCAGCACCGCCCTGAATCTATAACTGAAGCGTCTGTTTATTCACAAACTCATCGCCTCCCCTCATTTCTCATTGATTGCTCCATTTTATTTGGAGCTGATTGGTTTTATTATTGACATCAATCAGGGAATGAACTTGTGGTGAGAGGGCGAATCTCATCAGTTGTACTTTGAAGATCAGGAGATAAGAACATAAGAAATAGGAGCAGGAGTCAGCCATTTGGCCCCTCGAGCCTGCTCCTCCAGTCAATCAGATCATGGCTGATCTTCAACCTCAACTCCACTTTCCCGCCTGATCCCCATATCCCTTGATTCCCCGAGAGTCCAAATATCCATTGATCTCAGCCTTGAATATACTCAATGACTCAGCATCCACAGCCCTCTGGGGTAGAGAATTCCAAAGATTCACAACCCTCTGAGTGAAGAAATTCCTCCTCATCTCAGTCTTAAATGGCCGACCCCTTCATCCTGCGACTATGCCCCCTAGTTCTAGACTCTTCAGCCAGGGGAAACAGCCTCTGAGCATCTACCCTGTCAAGCCCCTTCAGAATCTTATATGTTTCAATGAGATCACCTCTCATTCTCCTAAACCCCAGAGAGTTTAGGTCTATTCTACCCAATGGTGACAATCAGTGAAGTGGAGGCTGAGAACAGAATCTGGTCTCAATGGACTGGTGTCTGAATGATGCTCGATAACAAGCTCAGTCTCCAATCAATGAATCCCCACTTCAAACCAACAAAGAGAGAAAAGAAACACTTTGGGACATCCTGAGGTTGTGAAAAGAGCAATAAAAATGCAAGTTGTTCCTTTGTTGAAAGGGATGTCCTTGTTTGAGTCGAAGGCCCTTCCCCTGTCCCTGTCCCCTGATGTTCCAGCAGCTGTGACAGAGGTCTGGGAGTGAGTTACATGCCCACCCTCCCATCCAGTGAATGGTGGTCAGTGAGAGGGAGTGAAAGGGAAGATGAAGTGGTTGTAACAATGAAGGAGGAAGAAGGGAGAAGTTTACAAAGAAACATCGACAATGATAAACAGGTGACTGGAAACTTAACACACAGAAACACAAATACTTTCCCACAGACCCTCCCTGACCCATGGGCCCAGGGATAAGATTTATATTTTAACTGACTGCAGACAGAATAAAGAAACACATCTTTGAATTATTGATCTTTACGACCTATTTATTTCAATATGATTTAACCCTCACTGGACATCTTGTCACCAGAGGCAGTAAATATTTCACTTGTGACGTCTGTTGATGTGATTGTTTGCGCACAGCAAGATCCCACAACAGCAATGAGATAATGATCAGAAAATCTATTTTAGTGATGTTGGTTGAAGGATTAATATTGGCGAGGACACTGGGGAGAACTCTCCTGCTTCTCTTTGAATAGTTTACATCCACCTGAGAGGGCAGAGAGGGCTTCAGTTTAACATCTCACCCTTAAGACAGCACCCCCAACAGTGCAGCACTCCCTCGATACTGACCCTCCGACAGTGCAGCGCTCCCTCGATACTGACCCTCCAACAGTGCAGCGCTCCCTCTGTACTGACCCTCCGACCATGCAGCGCTCCCTCAGTACTGACCCTCCGACAGTGTCAGCACTCCCTCAGTACTGACCCTCCGACAGTGTCAGCGCTCCCTCAGTACTGACCCTCCGACAGTGTCAGCGCTCCCTCAGTACTGACCCTCCAACAGTGTCAACGCTCCCTCAGTACTGACCCTCCGACAGTGCAGCACTCCCTCAGTACTGACCCTCCGACAGTGCAGCACTCCCTCAGTACTGACCCTCCGACAGTGCAGCACTCCCTCAGTACTGACCCTCCGACAGTGCAGCACTCCCTCAGTGCTGACCCTCCGACAGTGCAGCACTCCCTCAGTACTGACCCTCCGACAGTGCAGCACTCCCTCAGTACTGACCCTCCGACAGTGCAGCACTCCCTCAGTACTGACCCTCCGACAGTGCAGCACTCCCTCAGTACTGACCCTCCGACAGTGCTGCACTCCCTCAGTACTGACCCTCCGACAGTGCAGCACTCCCTCAGTACTGACTCTCCGACAGTGCCGCACTCCCTCAGTACTGACCCTCCGACAGTGCAGCGCTCCCTCAGTACTGACCCTCCGACAGTGTCAACGCTCCCTCAGTACTGACCCTCCGACAGTGCAGCACTCCCTCAGTACTGACCCTCCGACAGTGCAGCACTCCCTCAGTACTGACCCTCCGACAGTGCCGCACTCCCTCAGTACTGACCCTCCGACAGTGCTGCACTCCCTCAGTACTGACCCTCCGACAGTGCAGCACTCCCTCAGTACTGACCTTCCGACAGTGCAGCACTCCCTCAGTGCTGACCCTCTGACAGTGCAGCACTCCCTCTACTGACCCTCCGACAGTGCAGCACTCCCTCAGTGCTGACCCTCTGACAGTGCAGCACTCCCTCAGTACTGACCCTCCGACAGTGCAGCACTCCCTCAGTACTGACCCTCTGACAGTGTAGCATAGAGTCATAGAGTTATACAGCACGGATAGAGGCCCTTCGGCCCATCGTGTCCGCGCCGGCCATCAGCCCTGTCTACTCTAATCCCATATTCCAGCATTTGGTCCGTAGCCTTGTATGCTATGGCATTTCAAGTGCTCATCCAAATGCTTCTTGAATGTTGTGAGGGTTCCTGCCTCCACAACCCTTTCAGGCAGTGAGTTCCAGACTCCAACCACCCTCTGGGTGAAAAAGTTCTTTCTCAAATCCCCTCTAAACCTCCCGCCTTTTACCTTGAATCTATGTCCCCTTGTTATAGTACCCTCAACGAAGGGAAAAAGCTCCTTAGTATCCATCCTATCTGTGCCCCTCATAATTTTGTACACCTCAATCATGTCCCCCCTCAGCCTCCTCTGCTCCAAGGAAAACAAACCCAATCTTCCCAGTCTCTCTTCATAGCTGAAGCGCTCCAGCCCTGGTAACATCCTGGTGAATCTCCTCTGCACCCTCTCCAAAGCGATCACATCCTTCCTGTAGTGTGGCGACCAGAACTGCACACAGTACTCCAGCTGTGGCCTAACCAGTGTTTTATACAGCTCCATCATAACCTCCTTGCTCTTATATTCTATGCCTCGGCTAATAAAGGCAAGTATCCCATATGCCTTCTTTACCACCTTATCTACCTGTTCCGCCGCCTTCAGGGATCTGTGAACTTGCACACCAAGATCCCTCTGACCCTCTGTCTTGCCTAGGGTCCTCCCATTCATTGTGTATTCCCTTGCCTTGTTAGTCCCTCCAAAGTGCATCACCTCGCACTTTTCCGGGTTAAATTCCATTTGCCACTGTTCCGCCCATCTGACCAACCCATCTATATCGTCCTGCAGACTGAGGCTATCCTCCTCGCTATTTACCACCCTACCAATTTTTGTATCATCAGCGAACTTACTGATCATACCTTTTACATTCATATCCAAGTCATTAATGTAGACCACAAACAGCAAGGGACCCAGCACCGATCCCTGTGGTACCCCACTGGCCACAGGCTTCCAGTCACAAAAACAACCTTCGACCATCACCCTCTGCCTTCTGCCACTAAGCCAGTTTTGTATCCAAAGTGCCAAGGCACCCTGGATTCCATGGGCTCGTACCTTCTTGACCAGTCTCCTGTGCGGGACTTTATCGAAGGCCTTACTGAAATCCATGTATACCACATCCACTGCGTTACCCTCATCCACACGCCTAGTCACCCCCTCAAAAAATTCAATCAAATTCGTCAGACATGATCTTCCCTTGACAAAGCCTTGTTGACTATCCCTGATTAATCCTTGCTTCTCCAAGTGGAGACTAATTTTGTCCTTCAGAATTTTTTCCAATAATTTTCCTACCACTGATGTTAGGCTCACTGGCCTGTAGTTCCCCGGTTTTTCCCTACTCCCCTTCTTGAATAATGGTATTACATTAGCGGTTCTCCAGTCCTCTGGCACATCCCCTGTGGCCAGAGAGGTTCTGAATATATGTGTCAGAGCCCCCGCAATCTCCTCCTTTGCCTCACACAGTAGCCTGGGATACATTTCGTCCGGGCCTGGGGATTTATCCATTTTTAGGCCTGCTAAAACCGCCAATACCTCCTCCCGCTCGATGTTAATATGTTCGAGTATATCACAGTCCCCCTGCCGTATTTCTATGTCGACATCGTCCTTCTCCATAGTGAAAACAGATGCAAAAAATTCATTTAGAACCCCTCCTACATCTGCCGGCTCCACACACAGATTGCCATTTTTGTCCCTAATGGGCTCTATTTTTTCCCTAGTCATCCTCTTACCCTTAATATACTTATAAAACATCTTAGGATTTTCCTTTATTTTGCTCGCCAGTGTTATTTCATGGCCCCTCCTTGATCTCCTAATTTCTTTTTTAAGTATCCCCCTGCACTTTTTGTACTCCTCTCGGGCTTCCTCCGTCTTTAGCCTTTTGTATCTGCCAAAAGCCCTCCTTTTTTTCCTAATCCATTCTCGTATATCCCCTGACATCCAAGGTTCCCTGGAGTTCTTGGAACCACCCTTGACCTTTACGGGAACATGTTGCCATTGTATGGTCTCAATCTCCCTTCTGAAAGACTCCCATTGCTCCGATGCGGATTTTCCTACAAGCAGCTGATCCCAGTCCATTTTGGCCAGATCCTGCCTTATCCTATTAAAATCGGCCTTCCCCCAATTTAGAACCTTTATTTCCGGCCCCTCCCTGTCCTTTTCCATGACCACCTTAAATCTCACCAAATTATGGTCACTGTCACCAAAGTGCTCACCTACGAGCACTTCTTCCACTTGGCCGGCCACATTCCCTAGAATTAGGTCCAGTACCGCCCCCTCTCTTGTAGGACTTTCTACATGCTGGCTCAAAAAGCTCTCCTGGATGCACGTTAAGAATTTTGTACCCTCTAAGCCTTTTACACTCTGAGTATCCCAGTTAATATTGGGGAAGTTGAAATCCCCCACTATTATTACCCTATTATTTGCACAATTTTCTGAGATTTGCCTACATATCTGTTCCTCTATCTCCCCCTGACTGTTTGGGGGCCTATAGTACACTCCCATCAAAGTGCTTGCCCCCTTTTTGTTTTTAAGCTCCACCCATATGGCCTCATTTGAGGAACCTGCTAATATATCATCCCTCCTTATGGCAGTAATTGATTCTTTAATTAATATTGCGACCCCCCCTCCTCTTATACCTCCCCCTCTGTCTCGCCTGAAGATTCTGTACCCCGGAATATTGAGCTGCCAGTCTTGCCCCTCCCTCAACCATGTCTCTGTGACAGCAACAATATCATACTCCCATGTGTTTATCAACACCTTCAGTTCATCCACCTTATTCGCAAGACTCCTTGCATTAAAATAGATGCCATCCAGCCTTGCCCTCACATATTTGCCCTGTCTTCCAAGCTGACTTGTTTTTTTCTCTATATTTGGCTGCACATCACCACTGGGAGTGTCAGCCTGGATTTTGTGCTAAAGTCTCTGGAGTGGGACTTGAACCCATGACCTTCTGACTCAGGGGCGAGAGAGCCACCCACTGAGCCACGACTGACTCCTGAATTCTCGAACTGTTGGAAATCGCACCGAGTGAGATCTCCAATTGTGAAATGATGAGTGAGGAAAGGCCAGAGAGACAGGTGGGAGATTTCAAATCTGGTCATGAAATGAGTGGAGACACTGAAACACTGGGGGCAGTTCCACAACTCGGCACCATTGATGTGAGAGATTGATCCTGAGATGGATTCCCATTCCCTCCGTGCCCAGGGCTGAGATGTGATCACATCACTCGGCACCTTCCCATTGATTTCTCCGGCCTGATTTGATATTCCGACTCTGCCATTCGGTGAATCCATTTCCCATTTAGTGCAGTGACATCCTGGCAAAACAACACAAACCTCCGTCCTTTCCACAGCTTTTAGTTTCATCATCTTTCCTTTTAAAGTTACGCTGAATTTTTAGGGTTTTTTTTTTACACAAAAGGGCAGATTGTTCACAATCAGCCGAGAAAATTCTCTCTTTTTTGCAGATTTTTCCCTCATTTCATGAAACTCCTGAGTTTAATCTGATGATTCAGTCTGTAACTCAACGCTGGTTAATTCTGTCACCACTTCCATCAGAATTCCCCAAGGGATTTGCCCCAAACACAAAGTGGAGGAGGAGGAGGGGGAGTGGGGAGGAGGAGGAGGGGACAGAAGGAGTGTGATACAGAATGAGTGTGACACAGGAGTGTGAGATCGAGTAACTGCACATTTACTCCCCGATGTCGGGATCTCTCGGGGAGACTCTCTGATCCGGGAGATTCCCTTTAGGGAGCGACGCTCACTGGGAAACGGATCCCAGGATGTCACAGGGGCTTTTTGATCCCAGAATCACCCCTGGTCCTGACCAAGGGACGTGTAAAATTACTGAACATACAACGGCCGCCGGTTAATAAACTCCCGCAGCCCCTCAGAGTGAAGAGAAAGAAATCAAAGCCGAGAATACTGGAAACACTCAGCAGGTCAGGCAGCGTCTGTGGGGAGAGAAACAGATTGTTCTGATGAAAGGTCATCGACCTGAAACATTCACTCTGTTTCTCTCCCCACAGATGCTGCCTGACCTGCTGAGTGTTTCCAGCATTCTCGGGTTTGAGTTCTGATTTGCAGCGTCCGCAGTATTTTGCTTTAGTTTGAGTGAAGAGAAGGGTGGTGTCATCTTTTCCCTGATTGGAGATCTGTCCCCAGTGAGCTGCCATTTAAGGAGAAAGTGCTCAGTGAGTGAAATGACAGGAAGATATTGCCAACGGGCTCTGACCTCAGTGATAGGGAAAGGCTTCAGTTTGAAATATGAAAAGCTCACTTCACGAGAGACCTTTAAACCAGTGAATGGAGATCGAGCTTTGAGTCCAAGTCGTCAACATCGAAACTGTTAAAGATCAACGGAGAAAGTTGGTGTTTGATGTCATGACGAGGGATTAATACCAAAAACAAGCTCTTAATTCTGTAGTTAATCTCCATAATATTCACTCCATCCTTCCCTTGTACAAAGGGTCCAGGTTATTAATTGTTATTGGCCCTAATATCACCGCCATCAATCAGCTGGGGTCAAAGTGTAAAGTTGTGTGAAGTGTTTCTGAATAATGTGAGCTGTGATGGGGAGATGGATTCCTCTCACATTCAGCACCAACACAATAATCACACCAAGTAACTCGCCAAGGCTTCTTCAACAACACCTCCCAAACCCACCACCTCCACCACCGAGAAGGACAAGGGCAGCAGGTGCATGGGAACACCGTCACCTCCAAGTTCCCCTCCGAGTCACACACCATCCCGACTTGGACATATATCGGCCGTTCCTTCATCGTCACTGGGTCCAAATCCTGGAACTCCCGACCGAACAGCACTGTGGGAGAACCTTCACCACACGGACTGCAGCGGTTCAAGAAGAAGGCCCATCACCACCTTCTCAAGGGGCAACTGGGGATGGGCAATGAATGCCGGCCTTGCCAGCGACGCCCACATCCCAAAGAATTGATGATAAAAATATTTTGTCAGAGTTTCCCCCGGTCACAGGAGAAACGAGCGATGGGTTTCGAGTGGGAGTGAGATTCCTCTGTGTGTTGTAGGATCCTGAAGCAATGTCCAGATTCCAATGGGCCCCAGGGTTACTGGACGGAGAGAGGCTGAACCCTGATCCTCAGAGGGAGCAGTGGGGGGAGACCCCAAACCTCCAATAGACGACCAGTCCCACTCCTCTCTGTGGGGCCCACAGAAACCTCCCCCCTCCCCCGCTCACTCAGTGCCTTAAATATTCAACCAGCCCCAGTTCAGGCAAAGGACATCACAAAACCTGCAGGGTCACCCTGGGTTCAGACTGTAACTCACCCCAGCTTTTATTAATATCACGTGTCAGAGGAATCCAATAATACAGAAATCATAAGAGAAACTTTACTCTTTGAATCACTTCCCAGCTGAAATATAATGTGCAGTAAAAATATATTTGATGAAAGTTCTGAGAGAGAAGGAAAGGCAACTCCCAGTGTAAGGCCAGTGATTCTCTCCCCGTATTACACACCTTGTAACCCTGTCTGCAGATCGAGCACTTTCCCAGTAACAGGACTCACAGTTCAATGGCTCCATTAACCAGGGAAGGTTCCACATCCAGAAACAATCAGTAGAGTTCAGGTACCCGATGATATGAAGCTTATAGAGCAGAGTGGGAGAGAAGGGAGACAGCAGACACACTGTCCACCTCAGCCCCTTCACATCAACTCATTCCCACAGGTTCCTCACTCAGGCCCAGAGCTCAGCTCCATCCGAGGGGACAGAAATATTCAGAGTTACAAAACTTTCACCCAAACCGTGTCTGACTGACAGTTTCTGTCCCTGAGGGAGGAAACATTCCTCGGCCCACAGAATCTAACAGACAGTTGATCTTCACATGGCCTCGTCCCTCCCTATCTCTGTAATCTCCTAAATGTCTCTCAGACGCCCTGACTGACTGTTCAGGGAGCTGGTGAGAAGGTCCTTGTGAGGGTTTGATGGAAACACAAAGTGCTGTGAAAGAGCTGGACTGGAAATGACATTTCGACACTTCCTCACTCACAGCCAGAGCCTTGTTTACAAACTGCACTCGATGGCACATCAGTTCAGGCAAATCAGCTCCCCGCAGACTCCCATTCTGGTTTAACACACAAGGTACAGAGATTACCTGCCCAGGGTCTGAGGCTAAACACCATCTCCAAAGGTCACCCATTCTCTGACCTTCCGAAGGTCACTCTCTGGGACTTATCTCTAATGTTCCTGAGCTCACTCTCACAGCCGAGCTCTGACTCCCCCTTTGTGAATTCCATCAGCCCATTGAGAGAAACATTGATTCCCAAACTCGTCTGTGACCATCTTTGAGCCGCAGAGATTACAGGAAGAAACCTTTGATCTTCCCGGGAACGCTGGAGAATGGTGGAGAGGTTTGGGCCCTTCGTGTGATATGGAGTGTCGGCCTGGATTATGGGCTCGAGTCTCTGGAGTGGGACTTGAACCCACGACCTTCTGACTCCGAGGCGAGTCACGATTCTGGCCGTGACAGAGCACTGACCTGAGGTTTGGAAATGTCTGTATGGGGAGTTTTCTGACTGTTCTCCATCAGTCACTGGTCCAGGGACCCTTTACAATTCGACCAATCCCCAGCAGGACTCGGTGAATGTGATGGAGTTTGTTGCAGGTGCCAACCATGACAAGCCTCTCATCTCCATTCAGATAAAGCCCAACAGGAGATTATTTGTACAGCATGATTCGGTTGAATTACAATGAAATCGAAGATGGAATTAAATCAGCCCTCGTCAGTTCCCCCGAGCTCAGGGGACGGGCTGTTGAATCTGTCTCAGGGAGAATTTGTGCTGGGAAATCCTGATTTAACTTTCAATCACTAGTGGACCTCCTGTGAGGGGTTTAATGGTCAGTTGGTTGAACCTTGGCTTTATAAACAGAGGCAGAGAGTACAAGAGCAAGGAAGTTATGCTAAACCTTTATAAATCACTGGTTAGGCCTCAGCTGGAGGATTGTGTCCAATTCTGGGCACCGCACTTTAGGAATGATCTCAAGGCCTTGGAGAGGGTGCAGAGGAGATTTACTAGAATGGGACCAGGGATGAGGGACTTCAGTTATGGGGAGAGACTGGAGAAGCTGGGATTGTTCTCCTCAGAGCAGAGAAGGTTAAGGGGAGATTTAACAGAGGTGTTCAAATCATGAAGTGTTTTGATAGAGTAAATAAGGAGAAACTGTTTCCGTTTTGATAGAGTAAATAAGGAGAAACTGTTTCCAGTGGCAGGAGGGTCGATAACCAGAGGACACAGATTTAAGGTAATTGGCAAAAGAACCAGAGGGGAGATGAGGAGAATGTTTTTACGCAGCGAGTTGTTCTGATCTGGAATGTGCTGCCTGAAAGGGCGGGGGAAGCAGATTCAATAGAAAATCTCAAAAGGGAATTGAATAAATACTTGAAGGGGAAAAATTTACAGAGTTATGGGCAAGAGCAGGGGGAGTGGGACTAATTGGATAGCTCTTTCAAAGAGCCGGCACAGGCACGATGGACCGAATGGCCTCTGAATCAGAAGGTCGTGGGATCAATCTCCACTCGAGAGACGTGAGCTCATAATCCAGACTGAAACTTCAATGCAGTACTGAGGGAGCGCGGCACTGTCGGAGGGTCAGTACTGAGGGAGTGCTGCACTGTCGGAGGGGCAGTACTGAGGGAGTGCTGCACTGTCGGAGTGTCAGTACTGAGGGAGCGCTGCACTGTCGGAGGGTCAGTACTGAGGGAGTGCTGCACTGTCGGAGGGTCAGTACTGAGGGAGTGCTGCACTGTCGGAGGGTCAGTACTGAGGGAGCGCTGCACTGTCGGAGGGTCAGTACTGAGGGAGTGCTGCACTGTCGGAGGGGCAGTACTGAGGGAGCGCTGCACTGTCGGAGGGTCAGTACTGAGGGAGTGCTGCACTGTCGGAGGGTCAGTACTGAGTGAGCGCCGCACTGTCGGAGGGGCAGTACTGAGGGAGCGCCGCACTGTCGGAGGGGCAGTACTGAGGGAGTGTGGCACTGTTGGAGGATCAGTGCTGAGGGAGTGCGGCACTGTCGGTGGGACAGTGCTGAGGGAGTGTTGCACTCTTGGAGGGGCAGTACTGAGGGAGCGCCGCACTGTCGGAGGGGCAGTACTGAGGGAGTGTTGCACTCTTGGAGGGGCAGTACTGAGGGAGTGCTGCACTATCGGAGGGGCAGTACTGAGGGAGTGCTGCACTGTCGGAGGGTCAGTACTGAGGGAGTGCTGCACTATCGGAGGGGCAGTACTGAGGGAGTGCTGCACTATCGGTGGGGCAGTACTGAGGGAGTGCTGCACTATCGGAGGGGCAGTACTGAGGGAGTGCTGCACTATCGGAGGGGCAGTACTGAGGGAGTGCTGCACTATCGGAGGGGCAGTACTGAGGGAGTGCTGCACTATCGGAGGGGCAGTACTGAGGAAGTGTCGTTTTTCGAATGAGACTTGCCACTTATCAGCACAAGCCTGGATGTTGTCCAGGTCTTGCTGCATGCGGGCACAGACTGCTTCATTATCTGAGGGGTTGCAAATGGAACTGAGCACTGTGCAATCATCAGCGAACATCCCCATTTCTGACCTTATGGAGGGAAGGTCATTGATGAAGCAGCTGAAGATGGTTGGGCCTAGGACACTGCCCTGAGGAACTCATGCAGCAATGCCCTGGGGCTGAGATGATTGGCCTCCAACAACCACGACCATCTTCCTTTGTGCTAGATATGACTCCAGCCACTGGAGAGTTTTCCCCTTGATTCCCATTGACTTCAATTTTACTAGGGCTCCTTGGTGCCACACTCGGTCAAATGCTGCTTTGATGTCAAGGGCAGTCACTCTCACCTCACCTCTGGAATTCAGCTCTTTTATCCATGTTTGGACCAAGGCTGTAATGAGGTCTGGAGCCGAGTGGTCCTGGCGGAACCCAAACTGAGCATCGGTGAGCAGGTTATTGGTGAGTAAGTGCCGCTTGATAGCACTGTCGATGACACCTTCCATCACTTTGCTGATGATTGAGAGTAGACTGATGGGGCGGTAATTGGCCGGATTGGATTTGTCCTGCTTTTTGTGGACAGGACATACCTGGGCAATTTTCCACATTGTCGGGTAGATGCCAGTGTTGTAGCTGTACTGGAACAGCTTGGCTCGAGGCGCAGCTAGTTCTGGAGCACAAGCCTTCAGCACTACAGCTGGGATGTTGTCGGGGCCCATCGCCTTTGCTGTATCCAGTGCACTCAGCTGTTTCTTGATATCACGTGGAGTGAATCGAATTGGCTGAAGACTAGATTCTGTGATGGTGGGGATATCGGGAGGAGGCGGAGATGAATCATCCACTCGGCACTTCTGGCTGAAGATGGTTGCAAATGCTTCAGCCTGACTCATCAAACACTCCCAGGGCAGGTACAGCACGGGTTAGATACAGAGTAAATCTCCCGTACCGTTAACTCTGGAGTTCCCCATGGATCTGTGCTTGGTCTCCTCCTATTTCTCATTTACATGCTACCTCTCGGTGACATCATCTGAAAACACAGTGTCGGGTTCCACATGTACACTGACGACACCCAGCTCGACCTCACCCCCACCTCTCTCGACCCCTCCACTCTCTCTGATTTGTCACGCTGCTTGTCCGACATCCAGTACTGGAGGAGCACAAATTCCCTCCAACTAAATATTGGGAAGACCGAAGCCATTGTCTTCAGTCCCCGCCACAAACTCCGTTCCCGAGCCACCGACTCCATCCCTCTCCCTGACCACTGTCTGATGCTGACTGTTTGCAACCTTAGCGTCCTATTGGACCCTGAGCTGAGCTTCCGAACCCATATTCTCAACATCACCAAGACCGCCTACTTCCACCTCAACATGACCCGTCTCCACCCCTGCCTCAACTCATCTGCTGCTGAAACCCTCATCCATGCATTTGTGACCTCCAGACTTGACTATTCCAATGCTCTCCTGGCCGGCCTCCCATTTCCACCCTCCTTAAACTTCAGCCCATCCAAGACTCTGCTGCCCGTATCCTAACTTGCACCAAGTCCCATTCACCCATCACCCCTGTGCTCACTGACCTACATTGGTTCCCGGTCCAGCAACACCTTAAATTCAAAATTCTCATCGTTGTATTCAAATCCCTCCCTGGCCTCGCCCCTCCCTATCTCTGTAACCTCTTCCAGCCCTACAATCCTCCGGGATCTCTGCGCTCCTTCAATTCTGGCCTGTTGTGCATCCCCGATTTTCATCGCTCCACCATTGGCGGCCGTGCCTTCAGCTGCCTCGGCCCTAAGCTCTGGAATTCCCTCCCTGAACCTCTCCCCCTCTCTCTCCTCCTTTAAGACTCTCCTTAAAACCGACCTCTTTGACCAAGCTTTTGGTCACCTGACCTAATGTCTTTTTCTTTGCCTTGGTGTCAGTTTTGGTTTGATTGCTCCTGTGAAGCACATTGTGATGTTTTACTACGTTAAAGGTGCTTTATAAATACAAGTTTCTGTTGTTCTTGTAACACTGCAGCTAATGGGACAAGGCCCATCTCACGGGAATCTCATTGCAGCTGAAATTTCCTCCTCTGATTTATGTGTCAGTGACAAAGAATGAAAATATATTAAAACAACTCGTAAAAGGTGGAGGGAAGCAGGGCATTTATTGAGAGATGTATTGTGGTGAATTCTTTGATGAATCTTTGCTCACTTGGAATGTTTTCGATCGGTTAATTTGAACTTCACAATCTTCTCTTTTCAATTTGGACCTGGGTGTCGAGGGCACAATTTCAAAATTTGCAGATGATACAAAACTTGGCCGACGAGGAGTGTGGGAACCAGGCCTCACGTCCCCCTCCCCGCATCCCCCCCCTCCCCCCTCCCCCTCTCTTCCTCCCTCCCCGACCCCCAATCTCCTCCCCTTCTTCCCTCTTCTCCCCCACTCCCTCCTCACTTCTCCCCACTCTTGCTGGCAAAACTCACTGTTGTTACTTTTCCCTCTCTCTCTTTCCCATGGTTTGAACAAGTTGATATGACAGCATCTGATGTTTACAACAGCTTCTCACAGACTTTCAAGGCCTTGCATCTGTCTTACCTTTAACCTTCGAGACAATCTGCTGAATGAAACTTTTCCAATGTGGCCAACCTTCCCAGCATGCTGCCTTGAACAGTCAGTTTAACCGTTCCTTTGTTGAAATAATATTTTTAACCAAACTCAGCTCCTTTAGCAGGTAATTAATAACTGGTGTTGAAAGTCCAAAATCCTTCAGTCGCCCCTCAATTGAGTGTGAGATCGAACAACTCACTTTAACCCATTCATTGAATCTGAATTGCACTCACCACAGATAAGTTTAAACATTGTTACAAGAAGTTTAATCAGCGTCACATTTACAAAAAAGTTCTTTCAAATACGACAAATGAGAAAGAAAAGTGTTACAATCATAACAAGCTGTATAATAACAAAAAGCAGAGACATGATTTTCACCCAAGGATGCTGTCCCACATTATAGACGACCTCCCTCCATTCATGATCCCCAGGGGTAGAGGTCCCTTTTCAATGTCAGCATTACGTTGTTTTGAATGCACTGTCAGTCTATCAATATTAGGGGTTTTAAACTACAGAAGTAATCTAAGAAAGTGGTTTCCCTCATTACTTCTCAGTCTTAATCTTCTACAATCTCCCCCCACCCTCCTTTGTGTGATCCTGGGGCCTTATCTAAGGTCCTCATCCTGTGAGCATCACAGACCGATCTCCAGCCATTTGCTCTTCTAATCTAAGTTTCATTTGGTTAATATCACACATCATGATACAGACAAAGAAAATCATAATACATTGTACAGAAAACTACAGAAACTAGGCTCCCCCCAAATACTACCATATCATCAAGAAATCTTGGACTTCAAAGATCCTCCAGCTCTCCTTTTTACCATTATCCATCTTGTGGATAATTCTGGCTCAGTATTATTTCTCCCCGGCCCTCAGTTTCCCAATTTCATCATTAACTCAAAGGAACCCAACCCTGAATTTTGGAAATCCAAATTCTATGTCCGTCTTTACTTTAATTTCAATCCCTCTGATCGGGACCAGTGTGTTTAACACTATCCTGATTGTTTCATTAACTAGTCGGTTTCTCTATGGAGCATGTGTCAGTGCCTTGATTACCAAGTGTAAATCAGTAGTGATCCAGTATCTGTCCTCACTCTCCTGAGCACATTAACCATTTCATGTCGTGGTGTTGTCAACATGACTGAGCATGTCTGAGACCCGTCCTTCAGGGCATCTCCATCATGCGTTCCACAGACTGGTTGCCTCACGTGCAAAATATCACATTTACACACACAGCAGTTTCCCAAAATCACACCGAACGTGACATCAAATACAAGCCATTCCTGTGCTTTCAGGCTATCTGATCAACAGACCGGGGGGTGTCTGGAGGTCTTTGCTTATCTCCCCCTGCGTGGTCCCGATCTCTCGGGTAGAGCCCAGGTTATAAAATATTCTTCTCACTGTTCAGTATAAGCAAGGACACAACCGTCTCCAAGAGAAAGCTATCAATTAACGATTGTTAACTCCCCTTTCCTGACTTTCACTGGATTGTGTATTGATTCCTGATTGATGCCCTTTGGGGGTTGTTCCCAGGTGATCTTTGTTTCTCACCGGTCACTCACACATCATTTTCCTGACCCTTTGGTTTTTGGTTATCACAAAATGTCCCATTATCACCCATGACCACCTGGGACGCTGATTGTAGACTCCAATTGGTGGGGCAATTTTCCTGTTTGTGTCTCACACACTCAGTCACCTCAGTAACATCCCATAATATTCCCATTTCATGTTGGTTGTGAGCCCTGGAGGAACCTTACTGTCCAATAAACTAAAAATCACCACCCCATAAAACACAGATTAAAAGTTCCCAGTCTGGTCCAATGAATCAATACATTTGCTTAGTTTCGGACAGATGTGTTACCCCCCTGGGCAGTCCCAGAAGCTCTCAGCGATGCCCAGGAGACCCCGGGGGTGAAATTAGTCTCTGGTGTTAGTGCAACACGGGCGATAGTGAATGGACAGCCCATTTTACACCCGCACCATTTTCTTTCCCACTGAAGTCAGTGTAACTCGGGCTGTCGATTCACCATCACTGTTTGGAGCGACCGTCAAAGAACAATTTCAAACCCCAGACTCAGATTTTCACAGCAGCACTTTAAAGGGACCGTGCCCTGTCACTACCATTCACTACTGAGATTAATACAGTCGTGCCCTGTCACTACCATTCACTACTGAGATTCATACGATCGTGCCCTGTCACTACCATTCACAACTGTGATTCATACAGTCGTGCCCTGTCACTACCATTCACTACTGAGATTAATACAGTCATGCCCTGTCACTACCATTCACTCCTGAGATTAATACAGTCATGCCCTGTCACTACCATTCACTCCTGAGATTAATACAGTCGTGCCTGCCACTATTCTGATTCACTCCTGTGATTAATACCACGACAATTCTGCAACTAAAGTGGTAAAATTCTACAACTGAAGGAGACAATTAATTGGAACGCTCCGAATTACAAGCAAACTCACCAAAAGCAGCTATTTTTAGCTTTAGTGACCGATCCTCACAAAGAAAATCACAAAGACCCCGGATCCTGACAAAGAGGGGCAGTGCTGGAAGTGACATAATTAGAGGGGGCGGAGCCAGGAGTGACATCATCAGAGGGACAGAGCGGGGAGTGACATCATCAGAGGGGCACTCCTGGAAGTGACATAATCAGAGACACACTCCCGGAAGTGACATCATCAGAGGGGCAGACCTGGAAGTGACATCATCATATGGAGCAGACCTGGAACTGACATCATCAGAAGAGCAGTCCTGGAAGTGACATCATCAGAAGGGCAGACCTGGAAGTGACATCAGTCCCGAACAGGAAGTGATGTCACTGAGTCTCTGACATCAGGATTAATTTAACAGTTTTAGGGATGTTTCTTCCCAACAACAAAATGCCGGAAACACGGGTTCAGTGAATGTGGTTTGAAATGTGTGTAAATGTGTCAGTGAGTCAGTGACCCGGTGAAATGACACAGTCCCGGCCTCGTAGTCCAACTGAACTCGGATCCGGCTGTTAGACGGGATCAGTGGGAGGTCAGTGAACCGGGAATTGTGACCGGCACTGAGAGAATCAACAAACGAACCAGAATAACATAAACACCAGGATTTACTGCTGACCCCGAGACCAGACTCTCCCCCCTCTCTCTCTGCGCTCCCACACACAATCCCTATTCTCCACTCTTTCCCATCAGTCTCCACATCCCAGGAATGGGATCCTGAGGAGAAACTCTGGGAGCAGAGGACTTGGGGCCAGTCTTTAAACCTCTCTGGGTGAGGTGGGCAGGGCTGTTTCTGTTTAGTCCGTGTTACTGATCTCAGATCATCCGACAGAACCAAGTTCCAGTTTGCTGTCTTTGGATCCAGGCTCATCGCTGACCTTTGCCCTGGAGAGGAGAGAAGAGATTGGTCAGACAGGGTTATTCCACTCCCATCAATGATTGACAGCTGCAGGGTGGGAGTGTCAGTATTTCCCAGACACTGTCAGCCCCATATTACCTCTTAGACTGTGTTAATCCCCTGTTAAATAAATGGCCTTTGATCAGAATCCCTGTTAAATAGCAGTGTGTGGGTCCCAGTGCTGTACACTCAGTGCAAACACTGCAGTGGAGACACACAGTAGCAGTCAGTTTAATCACACAAGCCCCTGGCACTGTGCACACGTTCTCCCAGACACAATGGAGGGGATTCACCGGCACACAACACATCCCACAGACTCACAGTTACAGCCCCACAATCTCAGCACTGGCTGTACTGGGAACACACAGCTCACAGGAGTGTGTCCTGGGCTCTCTCCCTCCTGTTACTGTCCCATCCTGAATACAGGAGTGTGCCCTGGGCTCTCTCCCTCCTGTTACTGTTCCATCCTGAATACAGGAGTGTGCCCTGAGCTCTCTCCCTGCTGTTACTGTTCCATCCTGAATACAGGAGTGTGCCCTGGGCTCTCTCCCTCCTTTTACTGTCCCATTCTGAATACAGGAGTGTGCCCTGGGCTCTCTCCCTCCAGTTACTGTCCCATCCTGAATACAGGAGTGTGCCCTGGGCTCTCTCCCTCCTGTTACTGTTACATCCTGAATACAGGAGTGTGCCCTGGGCTCTCTCCCTCCTGTTACCGTTCCATCCTGAATACAGGAGTGTGCCCTGGGCTCTCTCCCTCCTGTTACTGTCCCATCCTGAATACAGGAGTGTGCCCTGGGCTCTCTCCCTCCTGTTACTGTCCCATCCTGAATACAGGAGTGTGCCCTGGACTCTCTCCCTCCTGTTACTGACCCATCCTGAATACAGGAGTGTGCCCTGGGCTCTCTCCCTCCTGTTGCTGTCCCATCGTGAATACAGGAGTGTGTCCTGGGCTCTCTCCCTCCTGTTACTGTTCCATCCTGAATACAGGAGTGTGCCCTGGGCCCTCTCTCTCCTGTTACTGTTCCATCCTGAATACAGGAGTGTGCCCTGGGCCCTCTCCCTCCTGTTACTGTCCCATCCTGAATGCAGGAGTGTGCCCTGGGCTCTCTCCCTCCTGTTACTGTCCCATCCTGAATACAGGAGTGTGCCCTGGGCTCTCTCCCTCCTGTTACTGTTCCATCCTGAATACAGGAGTGTGCCCTGGGCTCTCTCCCTCCTGTTACTGTCCCATCCTGAATACAGGAGTGTGTCCTGGGCCCTCTCCCTCCTGTTACTGTTCCATCCTGAATACAGGAGTGTGCCCTGGGCTCTCTCCCTCCTGTTACTGTTCCATCCTGAATACAGGAGTGTGCCCTGAGCTCTCTCCCTCCTGTTACTGTCCCATCCTGAATACAGGAGTGTGCCCTGGGCTCTCTCCCTCCTGTTACTGTCCCATCCTGAATACAGTAGTGAGCCCTGGGCTCTCTCCCTCCTGTTACTGTCCCATCCTGAATACAGGAGTGTGCCCTGGACTCTCTCCCTCCTGTTACTGTCCCATCCTGAATACAGGAGTGTGCCCTGGGCTCTCTCCCTCCTGTTACTGTTCCATCCTGAATACAGGAGTGTGCCCTGGGCTCTCTCCCTCCTGTTACTGTTCCATCCTGAATACAGGAGTGTGCCCTGAGCTCTCTCCCTCCTGTTACTGTCCCATCCTGAATACAGGAGTGTGCCCTGGGCTCTCTCCCTCCTGTTACTGTCCCATCCTGAATACAGTAGTGAGCCCTGGGCTCTCTCCCTCCTGTTACTGTCCCATCCTGAATACAGGAGTGTGCCCTGGGCTCTCTCCCTCCTGTTACTGTTCCATCCTGAATACAGGAGTGTGCCCTGGGCTCTCTCCCTCCTGTTACTGTCCCATCCTGAATACAGGAGTGTGCCCTGGGCTCTCTCCCTCCTGTTACTGTCCCATCCTGAATACAGGAGTGTGCCCTGAGCTCTCTCCCTCCTGTGACTGTCCCATCCTGAATACAGGAGTGTGTCCTGGGCTCTCTCCCTCCTGTTACTGTTCCATCCTGAATACAGGAGTGTGCCCTGGGCTCTCTCCCTCCTGTTACTGTTCCATCCTGAATACAGGAGTGTGCCCTGGGCCCTCTCCCTCCTGTTACTGTCCCATCCTGAATGCAGGAGTGTGCCCTGGGCTCTCTCCCTCCTGTGACTGTCCCATCCTGAATACAGGAGTGTGCCCTGGGCCCTCTCCCTCCTGTTACTGTTCCATCCTGAATACAGGAGTGTGCCCTGGGCTCTCTCCCTCCTGTTACTGTCCCATCCTGAATACAGGAGTGTGCCCTGGGCTCTCTCCCTCCTGTTACTGTTCCATCCTGAATACAGGAGTGTGCCCTGGGCTCTCTCCCTCCTGTTACTGTCCCATCCTGAATACAGGAGTGTGTCCTGGGCCCTCTCCCTCCTGTTACTCTTCCATCCTGAATACAGGAGTGTGCCCTGGGCTCTCTCCCTCCTGTTACGGTTCCATCCTGAATACAGGAGTGTGCCCTGAGCTCTCTCCCTCCTGTTACTGTCCCATCCTGAATACAGGAGTGTGCCCTGGGCTCTCTCCCTCCTGTTACTGTCCCATCCTGAATACAGTAGTGAGCCCTGGGCTCTCTCCCTCCTGTTACTGTCCCATCCTGAATACAGGAGTGTGCCCTGGACTCTCTCCCTCCTGTTACTGTCCCATCCTGAATACAGGAGTGTGCCCTGGGCTCTCTCCCTCCTGTTACTGTTCCATCCTGAATACAGGAGTGTGCCCTGGGCTCTCTCCCTCCTGTTACTGTTCCATCCTGAATACAGGAGTGTGCCCTGAGCTCTCTCCCTCCTGTTACTGTCCCATCCTGAATACAGGAGTGTGCCCTGGGCTCTCTCCCTCCTGTTACTGTCCCATCCTGAATACAGTAGTGAGCCCTGGGCTCTCTCCCTCCTGTTACTGTCCCATCCTGAATACAGGAGTGTGCCCTGGGCTCTCCCCCTCCTGTTACTGTTCCATCCTGCTCACAGCTCTGATTAAAGTCTCCATTAATTTCCACACAGTAGTGAGGATTCTGTTGTCAATTGAGATGAATCTGATGTCCCTTCTGTACATTAAACTGTTGCTCCCTGTTCACTCTGAATTCACCAACACTCCCTCTCGCCCTGGGTCTGAGACTTGGACCAATTCCGAGCTGCGAGGAGGGAACATGTGCAGGAACTCGACCCTCGAATCCCTCGCACTGAACCCTGACTGAAGAAACGTCACCGAGAAAGAAAGGGTTAACAAGGAACAGAAAGGGTTAAATAGAAACATAAAGGGTTAAATAGAAATTATGAACATTGTGATCCCCTGTGATATAAACACACCTTGGAATATTCCCGCTCTCCCCCCGATCCCTGTCGACTGCTCGATGACAATCCCTGGGACTGGGGCTACCCCTGTTGAGCTGATTCTGCCCCCTCCCCGGAGCACAGATACTGACAGCCCTGTGAGGGACAGTGTCCCTTTAAGAGACACTCTGATTGACAGTGTGTAACCCCGCCCCTACCTGACCCATGGCGGGTGAAGCTTTGGCCCATTGCAGTGAGGAATGTTTAAAGCAGGTGTCACTGGCGACTGAGGATTAATCTCAGGCTCCTGATCCACACACACAGGGACCTGAGATTAAAGTTCGGGGATATTCCCAGCTGTCTGAACACAACTAACCCGACCTACTAACTGGCCATAACTTTCCAAACATCCGTAGATACGGGGGGCGGTGCCAGAGGACTGGAGAATCACAAATGTTACACCCTTGTTCAAAAGAGGGTGTAAGGATAAACCCAGCAACTATAGGCCAGTCAGTTTAACCTCAGTGGTGGGGAAACTTTTAGAACCGATAATCCGGGACAGAATTAACAGTCACTTGGTCAAGTGTGGATTGAATAGGGAAACCCAGCACGGATTTGTCAAAGGCAAATCGTGTTTAACTGACCTGATAGAGCTTTTTGATGAGGTAACAGAGAGGGTAAATGAGGGTAATGCAGTTGATGTGATGTACATGGACTTCCAAAAGGCATTTGATAAAGTGCCGCACGGTAGGTTTATCATCAAGATTGCGGCCCATGGAATAAAGGGGGCAGTGGAAACATGGATACAGAATTGGCTAAGTGACAGGAAACAGAGAGTAGTGGTGAACGGTTGTTTTTCGGACTGGAGGGTGGTGTGCAGTGGTGTTCCCCAGGGGTTGGTGCTGGGACCACTACTTTTCTTGATATATCTTCTTCTTTGGCAGTCCCTCAGGGTCGAGGATGACTTGCTTCCACTCCGGGAGGGTGGGTTCTGCGGTGACTGAATAGTCCAATCCTGGAGCCGCAGACTCTGCCACAGGTGGGGCAGGTATTGTTTGATAAGGTGGGTGGGTGAGACGCTCTGGATTCTGTGCGCTCTTTTTGCTGCTTACGCTTGGCCTCCGCGTCCTCCACTCGGTGACGCTCGAGGTAATTGGCGCCTTCGTGGATGCTTCTTCTCCAGTTTGGGCGATTTAGGGAAAGCGATTCCCACGTGTCAGTGGGGATGTTGCATTTTTTTAGGGAGGCTTTGAGAGTGTCCGTCTCGCGTTTCCTCTGCCCTCCTAGTGATCGCCTGCCATTGCGGAGCTCGGAGTAGAGCACTTGTTTAGGGAATCTTGTGTCGGGCATGCAGACAATGTGGCCCGCCCATCGCAGCTGGTTGAGCGTGACCAGTGCCTCGATACTGGGGATATTAGCCTGGGAGAGAACGCTCACGTTGGTGCGCCTATCCCGCCAGTGGATTTGCAGGATTTTGCGGAGGCAACGTTGGTGATATCTCTCCAGTGATTTGAGGTGTCTGCTGTACATTGTCCATGTTTCTGATGTGTACAGGAGGGCGGGGACCACGGCTGCTCTGTAGACCATGAGCTTGGTGCTGGATTTGAGGTCTCGGTCTTCGAACACTCTGTTCCTCAGGTGTCACTGGCGCATTGGAGTCGATGTTGAATTTCATCGTCGATGTCTGCTCGCACCGAGAGGAGGCTCCCGAGGTATGGGAAATGATCCACGCTGTCCAGAGGCTCACCGTGGATCTTGATGGTCGGGGGGCAGTGTTGTGTGGCAGGAGCGGGCTGGGAGAGGACCTTTGTTTTCGGGATGTTTAGCCCGAGTCCCATTCTCTCATACACCTCGGTGAATGCATCGACGATGGTTTGTAGCTCGGCCTCTGAGTGTGCGCACACGCTGGCATCGTCTGCGTACTGCAGCTCGATGACAGAAGTTGGGGTGGTCTTGGTTCTGGCCTGGAGGCGTCGAAGGTTGAACAGTTTCCCACTTGTCCTGTAGGTTAGCTCCACTCCGGCGGGGAGCTTCATGGTGATGGGGTGGAGTGTTGCAGCGAGGAAGATGGAGAAGAGCGTTGATGCGATGACACAGCCCTGCTTGACCCCCAGTTTGCACTCGTATTGGGTCTGTGGTGGATCCGTTGGTGAGGATCACGGCTCGCATGTCATCGTGGAGCAGGTGGAGAATGGTGACGAATTTCTGGGGGTAGCCGAATTTGAGGAGGATGCTCCACAATTCCTCACGGTTGACAGAGTCGAAGGCCTTTGCGAGATCGAAGAAGGCCATGTACAGAGGTTGATGCTGCTCCCTGCACTTTTCCTGGATTTGTCGCGTGCTGAAGATCATGTCCATTGTGCCTCTTGACAGGCGGAAGCCGCATTGAGACTCAGGGAGGAGCTCTTCGGCCACTGGAAGGAGGCGGTTGAGGAGGATTCTCGCGATGACCTTTCCCGTGGTGGACCTTAGGGAAATCCCTCTGTAATTTCCGCAGTCGGACCTATCTCCTTTCTTGAAGATGGTCACAATTACAGTGTCTCTGAGATCTCCCAGCATGCTCTCTTCCTTCCAGACAAGGGTGATAAGGCCGTGTATTCGTGTCAAGAGTGCCTCTCCGCCGTGTTTTCGTACTTCAGCGGGGATTCCATCAGCACCGGGGACATTGTTGTTTTTCAGTTGTCGAATGGCTTTTTTGACCTCACGGCGGGCTGGGGTTGTGCTGAGATGGTGGCGGGCTGGGGTTGAGCTGAGATGGTGGCGGGCTGGGGTTGTGCTGAGATGGCGGCGGGCTGGGGTTGTGCTGAGATGGTGGCGGGCTGGGGTTGTGCTGAGATGGTGGCGGGCTGGAGTTGTGCTGAGATGGTGACGGGCTGGGGTTGTGCTGAGATGGTGGCGGGCTGGGGTTGTGCTGAGATGGTGGCGGGCTGGGGTTGTGCTGAGATGGTGGCGGGCTGGGGTTGTGCTGAGATGGTGGCGGGCTGGGGTTGTGCTGAGATGGTGGCGGGCTGGGGTTGTGCTGAGATGGTGGCGGGCTGGGGTTGAGCTGAGATGGTGGCGGGTCGCGTGTTGCGGGACGGTGTCGAGGGTACTTGTGTCGAGGACTGGGTCTTGGTTGAGGAGGTCCTCGAAGTGCTCTCTCCAGCGGGCGTTGACTGCCTCTCTGTCTTTGATGAGCGCCTCTCCATGTTTGGCTCTCAGTGGGGTAGGTCCCTGGGTACTCGGACCGTGGATGGCTTTAATTGCGCTGAAGAAGCCGCGCACGTCGTGGTTGTCAGCGAGTTGCTGAGTCTCCTGCGCTCTTTCCACCCACCATCTGTTCTTTAGGTCACGGGTTCTTTGTTGCACCTCGGCCTTCAGTTGCCTGGAGGCTTGTTTCCTCTCGCTCGAGTTTTGGTGGAGCTGCCAATTCAGGAACGCCTTGCATTTACGGTCTAAGAGATCCTGGATCTCCTGATCGTTCTCGTCGAACCAGTCTTGGTGTTTCCTGGTCGAGAGACCGAGCGTTTCCTCGCAGGTGCTGACGATGGTGGCTTTTAGGGCGGACCAGACGCTGTGGGCACTCTGCGACTCTGGATCATTGGTCGTCGCCAGATTGGTTGTCAGGCGACGGCTGAGTCGGTCTTTCTTCTCAGGGTCTTTGAGTCCAGCGACATTAAGTCTCCTGCGGCAGAGTTTTTTCTGCCGCTGCCGGTTTGGGGCCAGGTTGATGGAGATGGTAGAGTGGATTAGTCGGTGGTCAGTCCAGCAGTCGTCGGCTCCAGGCATGGCGCGGGTGATGCGGACATCTTTGCGGTCCCTCGCTCGGACCATGATGTGGTCTATTAGGTGCCAGTGCTTGGAGATACTTTCCTTGATATATATTCATGACTTGGGTGTAGAGGGGACAATTTCAAAATTTGCAGTTGACACAAAACTTGGAAGGGTAGTAAACAGTGAGGAGGATAGTGATAGACTTCAAGAGGTATAGACAGGCAGGTGGCATGGGCAGACACGTGGCATGAAATTTAACGCAGAAAAATGCAAAGTGATACATTTTAGTAGGAAGAATGAGGAGAGGCAATATAAACTAGAGGGCACAACTCTAAAAGGGGTACAGGAACAGAGAGATCCTGGGCTTTATACATAGAGGCTTAGTGTACAAAGGCAAGGAAGTCATGATGAACCTTTATAATTCACTGGTTTGGCCACAACTGGAGTATTGTGTCCAGTTCTGGGAACTGCACTTTAAGAAAGATTTGAAGGCCTTACAGAAGGTGCAGAAAAGATTTACTAGAATGATTCCAGGGATGAGGGAATTTAGTTCCGTGGATATACTGGAGAAGCTGGGGTTGTTCTCCTTGGAACAGAGATGGTTGCGAGGAGATTTGATAGAGGTATTCAAAATCATGAAGGGTCCAGACAGAGTAAATAGAGAGAAACTGTTCCCATTAGCGGAAGGGTCAAGAATGAGAGGACATAGATTTAAGGTGATTGGCAAAAGAACCAAAGGTGATATGAGGAAAAACTTTTTTACACAGCGAGTGGTTAGGATCTGGAATGCACGGCCCGAGGGGGTGGTGGAGGCAGATTCAATCATGGCCTTTAAAAGGGAACTGGATAACTACTTGAAAGGAAAAAAATCTGCAGTGATACAGGGAAAGGGCGGGGGAACGGGACTAGCTGGATTGCTTTTGCATAGAGCAGGCGTGAACTCGATGGGCCGAATGGCCTCCTTCCGTGCTGTAACCTTTCGATGATTCTATACTGGCAGTCCCCTATAGAATCATAGAATCTTACAGCACAGAAGGAGGCCATTCGGCCCATCGTGCCTGTGCCGGCTCTTTGAAAGAGCTATCCCCTTAGTCCCACTTCCCCGCTCTTTCCACATAGCCCTGCAAATTTTTCCTTTTCAAGTATTTATCCGATTCCCTTTTGAAAGTTATTATTGAATCTGCTTCCACCGCCCTTTCAGGCAGCGCATTCCAGATCAGAACAACTCGCTGTCAAAAAAATTCTCCAAATCTCCCCTCTGGTTCTTTTGCCGATTACCTTAAATCTGTGTCCTCTGGTTACAGACCCTCCTGCCATTGGAAACAGTTTCTCCCTCTCTACTCTATGAAAATCACTCAAAATTTTGAACTTCTCTATTAAATCTGCCCTTAACCTTCTCTGCACTCAGGATAAATGAGCAGGTAATGGAGAGCAAGTTGGCTGCAAAACAGAAAAGAGAGTAGGGATTAAGTGTAGTTACTCAGACTGGCAAAAGGTGGGAAGTGGTGTTCCCCAGGGATCGGTGCTGGGACCACTGTTGTTCACAATTTACATTCATGATTTGTATTTGGGAATTGGAAGTACAATTTCAAAATTTGCAGACGACACCAAATTGGGGGGTGTAGTTTTTCCAAAGGAAGAATGTGTCAAAATACAAGAGGACATTAATAAACTTACAGAGTCGGCTGTAATTGGCAAATGAATTGCAATTTAGATAAGTGTGAGGTGGTGCATTTTGGTAGGAAGAATAAAGAGGCCACAAACTGCTTGTTCAATAAGAGTCTAAATGGGGGAGAGGAGCAAAGGGATCTGGGGGTACAGACACACAAATCACTAAAAGCAGCGACACAGGTTAATAAGGCCATAAAAAGGCAAATCAAGCACTGGGGTTCATTTCTAGATGGGTAGAATTGAAAAGCAAAGAAGTTATGTTAAACTTATATAGAATCTTGGTTAGACCACACTTGGAATATTGTGAACAGTTCTGGTCTCCATATTATAAATAGAATATAGAGGCATTGGAGAGGGTGCAAAAAAAGATTCACAAGGATGATATCAGAACTGAGAGGATAAACTTATCAGGAAAGGCTGAACAGGCTGGGACTCTTTACCCTAGAAAAGAGAAGGCTGAGGGGTGACCTGATCGAGGTTTTTAAGATAATGAAAGGGTTTGATAGGGTAGACGTAGAGAAAATGTTTCCACTTGTGGGGGAGTCGAAAACTAGAGGTCATAAGTACAAAATAGTCGCTAATAAATCCAATTGGGAATTCAGGAGAAACCTCTTTACCCAGAGAGTGGTGAGAATGTGGAACTCACCACCACAAGGAGCAGTTCAGGCAAATAGCACAGATGTATTTAAGAAGAAGCTCGATAAACACATGATGGAGAAAGGAATAGAAGGGTATCCTGATAGGGTGAGATGAAGTAGGGAGAGGGGAGGCCCGTGTGGAGCATAAACTCCGGCATGGACCAGGGGGGCCGAATGGCCTGTTTCTGTGCTGTAGACTTGATGTAACTCGATGTAAAGAGAACAATCCCAGTTTCTCTAATCTCTCCCCATAACTGTCGTCCCTCATCCCTGTACCATTCTAGTACATCTCCTCTGCACCCTCTCCAAGGCCTCGACATCAATAGAATTACACAGAATGTACAGCACAGAAACAGGCCATTCGGCCCAACTGGTCCATGCTGGTGTTAATGCTCCACACGAGCCTCTTCCCTCCGACTTGATTTAACCCTTTCAGTGTATCCTTCTATTCCTTTCCCCCTCATGTCTTTATCTAGCTTCCCCTTAAATGTATCTGTGTGTTCGCCTCAACTGCTCCTTGTGGTAGCGAGTTCCACATTCTCACCACTCTCTCAGTAAAGAAGATTCTCCTGAGTTCCCTATTGGATTTATTAGTCAGGAATCTAACAACACCAGGTTATAGTCCAATAATTTTATTTCAAAATCACAAGCTTTCGTAGATTATCTCCTTCGTCAGGTGAGTAGTGAATGAGAGGTTCTCAAATCGCATATCTTATATTCGGCTGGGACACCACATCATGGATTTATTAGTGACTATCTTATATTTATGACCCCTAGTTTTGGTCTCCCCACAAGTGTAAACATCTTCCTTACGTCTACCCCATCAAACCCTTTCATAATCTGAAAGACCTCTATCAGGTCACCCCTCAGCCTTCTCTTCTCGAGAGAAAAGAGCCCCAGCCTGTTCAACCTTTCCTGATATTTATAACCTCTCCGTTCTGTCATCATCGTTGTGAATCTTTTTTGCACATTATCCAGTGCCTCTAGATCCTTTTTATAATATTGAGACCAGAACTGTGCACCGTACTCCAAGTGTGGTCTATCCAAGATATATGGAGACCAGAACAGTGCACAGTATAGAATCATAGAAAAGTTATGGCACAGAAGGAGGCCATTCGGCCCATCGTGTCCACGCCGACCGAGAATGAGCCACCCAGCCTAATCCCACTTTCCAGCACTTGGCCCGTAGACTTGTAGTTACGACACTTCAGGTGCACATCCTGGTACTTTTTAAATGAGTTGAGGGTTTCTGCCTCTACCACCCTCTCAGGCAGTGAGTTCCAGACCCCCACCGCCCATTGGGTGAAATTGTTTTTCCTCAGCTCCTGTCTAATCCTTCTACCAATCAGTTTAATCTATGTCCCCTGGTTATTGACCTCTCTGCTCAGGGAAACAGGTCCTTCCTATCCACTCTATCAAGCCTTCTCATAATTTTGTACACCTCAGCCTCCTCTGTTCCAAAGAGAACAACCCCAGCCTGTCCAATCTTTCCTCATAGCTAAAATTCTCCAGTCCTGGCAACATCCTCGTAAATCTCCTCTGTACCCTCTCCAGTGCAATTACATCCTCCCTGTGGTGTGGTGACCAGAATTGTGCACAGTACTCCAAGTGAGGTCTAACCAAGGTATATGGAGACCAGAACTGTACACAGTACTCCAAGTGAGGTCCAACCAAGGTATATGGAGACCAGAACTGTGCACAGTGCTCCAAGTGAGGTCTAACCCAGGTATATGGAGACCAGAACTGTGCACAGTACTCCAAGTGAGGTCTAACCAAGGTATATGGAGACCAGAACTGTGCACAGTGCTCCAAGTGAGGTCTAACCCAGGTATATGGAGACCAGAACTGTGCACAGTGCTCCAAGTGAGGTCTAACCCAGGTATATGGAGACCAGAACTGTGCACAGTGCTCCAAGTGAGGTCTAACCCAGGTATATGGAGACCAGAACTGTGCACAGTGCTCCAAGTGTGGTCTAACCAAGGTATATGGAGACCGGAACTGTACACAGTGCTCCAAGTGTGGTCTAACCAAGGTATATGGAGACCGGAACTGTACACAGTACTCCAAGTGTGGTCTAACTAAGGTATATGGAGACCAGAACTGTGCACAGTGCTCCAAGTGAGGTCTAACCAAGGTTTGATACAAGTTTAACATAACTTCCCCACTTCTCCATTCAGATGTCCTCAGTACACACCGCCTTCCTCCTCTTTCAGTCCAATCAGTATATTGATCGTAATCCCCCTGGAAATCTTATTTTAATGATTCAATATCAGTTTCTTCATGTCTCAGACAAGCCCAGCCAACGGCAATCATCTCTAACCTGAGGCCTTTAATCTAAGTGCCTCCTCACCTCTTGAAATTCTTAACCTTGACATCTCTCCTAAAGTGTGGTGCCCAGAATTGGAGAAAAGCTGCACGTTCTTACTTATCATTCCCAATATGTCTGAGTGGTACTTTTCCGATCCATTCAGCCTCTTCTGGGTAAGTTGAGATATTTTGGACAGGTTCAGGGTGAGCGCTGGAACATCTGGGTCTGTGACTCTCTGAGTCTCAGTCACTCTGTAATGAAAGAGGAGAGAATGTTTTTATCAGTGGGGACATTTCAGATCAGAAACCCAAAGGGGAACGAGTGATCAGTGCAACAACCTGCACCCCTTCTAATGCTCGTACTGACACCCCGCAGCAACCCATCCTGAGAATGGCAGAATCCTGGGATTTGCAGTCTCCCTGCATTCACACTGATCTCCACACGAGCAGTGGGATCCTGGTTTGCTGTCACTTCAGCTCAGTTTGTGATTTTCAAAGCCGTCTGTGTTCAGTCCAGTTTCTCTGTACTGGAGTCCTTATCTTTCTATTATTAATAATTATTATTATCCCGAGGGTCTCCAGTCTGTGCTCCCCCCTCTCTGCAGGAACACACTCACTACGATCATGTGAAGTGAGGAGAGGAGAAGGAACAGCCTCCCAGGGACCTGGGATCGGTGGGATTCCCTCACAGAGTGTCCAGTCACATTGACATTACTGGGACATTTCAGCACACACTCATTTCTCTGTTAGTGGATAGAATGAGCCAATCACAAGACATTTTACTGTCACTCTGACACTGGGACCTGCCCCTCTCCTCATTTCTCCATGGGCTGGTTGATAGAACAAGCCAATCACACAGCACTTACTGACCCAATGGAATAAAGCTGTCACTGACACACATGGAGCCTTTAGGAAGCCTCGGTTAGATACAGGTCACTGCAGGTTTCTCTCGCTCTCAATTCCTGTCTAACAGGTTCCTGAGAAGCTCGACACACCGATGGAACAGCCCATCTCACTCCCATTTCCCACAGGCTGCCTGAGCCAAGAACCCCTCAAACCACAGTTAAACATCACTCAATATTCGCCCCATTTGAAAGCCCCTGATCTGGGGAGGTTTCCAAGCGGTGATTCTACTTTCACTCTTCTCCCAGATACAGGTGAAGGTTCCCTATCAGCAGCAGGTACTGTATGACTGAGAGGAACTTACCTGGAAAGGAGCTGCTTCGAGTTCTGTGAATAAAGAGAGGAGATCAAATCAGTCAATAGAATCATAGAATCATACTGCACAGGAGGAGGCCATTCTGCCCATCGTGCCTGCGCTGGCTCTTTGAAAGAGCTGTCCAATTCGTCCCACTCCCCCTGCTCTTTCCCCATAGTCCTGCAAACTTTTCCCCTTCAAGTATTTATCCAATTCCCTTCTTGAATCTGCTTCCACCGCCCTTTCAGTCAGTGAATTCCAGATCAGAACAACTTGTTCCGTAAAAACAATTCTCCTCATGCTGCCTCTGGTTCTTTTGCCAATTACCTTAAATCTGTGTCCTCTGGTTACTGGCCCCCCTGCCAATGGAAACAGTTTCTCCTTATTTACTCGATCAAAACCCTTCATGATTTGAACACCTCTATTAAATCTCCCTTGACCTTCTCTGCTCTGAGGAGAACAATCCCAGTTTCTCCAGTCTCTCCCCACATAACTGAGGTCCCTCATCCCTGTACCATTCCAGGACATCACCTCTGCACCCTCTCCAAGGCCTCGACATCAATAGAATTACATAGAATGTACAGCACAGAAACAGGCCATTCGGCCCAACTGGTCCATGCTGGTGTTAATGCTCCACACGAGCCTCTTCCCTCCGACTTGATTTAACCCTTTCAGTGTATCCTTCTATTCCTTTCCCCCTCATGTCTAGCTTCCCCTTAAATGTATCTGTGTCTTCACCTCAACTACTCCATGTGGTAGCGAGTTCCACATTCTCACCACTCTCTCAGTAAAGAAGATTCTCCTGAGTTCCCTATTGACATCCTTCCTAAAGTGCGGTGCCCAGAATTGGAGACAATTCTCCAGCTGGGGCCCAACCAGTGTTTTATAAAGGTTTAGCACAACTTCCTCGCTTTTGTAATCCATGCCACTGTTTATAAAGCCAAGGATAAGAACATAAGAAATAGGAGCAGGAGTAGGCCAATCGGCCCCTCGAGCCTGCTCCGCCATTCAATAAGATCATGGTTGATCTGATCCTAACCTCAAATCTAAATTCATGTCCAATTTCCTGCCTGCTCCCCGTAACCCCTAATTCCCTTCACTTCTAGGAAACTGTCTATTTCTGTTTTAAATTTATTTAATGATGTAGCTTCCACAGCTTCCTGGGGCAGCAAATTCCACAGACCTACTACCCTCTGAGTGAAGAAGTTTCTCCTCATCACAGTTTTGAAAGAGCAGCCCCTTATTCTAAGATTATGCCCCCTAGTTCTAGTTTCACCCATCCTTGGGAACATCCTTACCGCATCCACCCGATCAAGCCCCTTCACAATCTTATATGTTTCAATAAGATCGCCTCTCATCCCGTGTGATTTTTTAACATCCTCCTCACCTTGTCCTGCCACCTTCAAAGATTTGTGTACGTACACCCCCAGGTCTCTCTGTTTCTGCACCCTCTTTAAAATTGTACCATTTAGTTTATTTTGCCTCTCCTCATTCTTCCTACCCAAATACATCACTTCACACTTCTCTGTGTTAAATTTAATCTGCCATGTTTCTGCCCATTTCACCAGTCTGTCTCTGTCCTCCTGAAGTCTGTTACTATCCTTCACATCGTTTACTACATTTCCGAGTTTCGTGTCACCTGCAAGCTTTGAAATTATGCCCTGTATACCCAAGTCCAGGTCATTAATATATATCAAAAAGAGCAATGGTCCTAATACTGACCCCTGGGGGACACCACTGTAAACTTCCCTCCAGTCTGAAAAACAACCGTTCACCACTACTCTCTGCTTTCTGTCTCTGAGCATATTTCGTGTCCATGCTGCCACTGTCCCTTTAATCCCATGGGCTTCAATTTTGCAAACAAGTTTTCATCGAAGAATTCAATCAAGTTAGTCAGACACGATTTGCCTTTAATAAATCTGTGTTGTCTGTCGTTTATTATCCCATTTTCTTCCAAGTAACAATTAATTTTGTCTCGGATTATTGTCTCTTGAAATTTCCCCACCATCGACGTTAGGCTGACTGGCCTGTAGTTGCCGGGTTTATCCCTCTCCCCTTTTTTGAACAGAGGTGTAACATTTGCAATCCTCCAGTCCTCTGCCAGAGCCTCCACTATTTCCATCCTTACTTCCCTCAGCAACCTCGGATGCATCCCACCGGACCGGGTGACTTTTCTACTTTGAGAGCTGCCAACCCTTTTAGTACTTCCTCTTTATCTATTTTAATCCTCTCCAGTTTCTCTCCGCCCTCCTCCTTTACTGGAAGATTGGCAGCATCCTCTTCTTTAGTGAGGACCGATGCAAAGTATTCATTTAGTACCTCAGCCATTCCCTCTGCCTCCACAAGAAGGTTTCCTTTTTGTTCTTAGTCAGCCCCACCTTTCCTTTAACTACCCTTCTACACTTTGTAAGTTTCTAAAAGACTTTATGTTACCCGCTAATCTTTCCTCATACATTATCTTTGCCCCTTTCATTTCCTTTTCCAGTTCTCCTCTGCACTCTCTGTATTCTGTTTGATTCTCTACTGTGATTACTGTCTATTATGAACCAAACATTTATTATAAGCTTCCTTTTCCTGCTCATTTTAATCTCTATTTCTTTAATCATCCAGGGAGCTCCAGCTTTGGATGCCCTTCCTTTCCCCCTCACAGGAATGTCTCTAGTCTGTACCCAAACTATCTCCTCTTTGAAGGCCTCCCAATGCTCATTTACTGCTTTACCTGACAATCTTTGATTCCAACCCACCTGGGCCAGATCCCTTTTCAACTCACTGAAATTAGCCCTCCTCCAGTTGAGTATTTTTACATTTGGTTGTTTCTTGTCCTTTTCCATTACTTTTCTAAACCTAATGATATTGTGATCACTGTTTCCCAAATGCTCCCCCACTGAAACATGCTCCACTTGTCCCACTTCATTCCCCAGAACTAGATCCAGCACTGCTTCCTTCCTCGTTGGGCTGGAAACATATTGAAGAAAGTTCTCCTGAACACATTTGGGGAATTCCTCCCCCTCTTTGCCCTTTACTCTGTTTTTTCCCCAGTCTATATTCGGATAATTGAACTCCCCCATTATCACTATTCGATTGTTGACACAACAAACAAATCAACACCCAATGAAACCAAACCGTGAATTTGGGATTGAGAGTAAAGAGTTCAGTGTATAACAGTAGGTGGGGCCAGTCACAGGAATGGGGAATAATCCAACATTTCACTGCACTCCATCCTGGGGCAGCACCAACACTCCTGGGGCAGGGCTGAGGGGGCAGCACCAACACTCCCGGGGCAGGGCTGAGGGGGCAGCACCAACACTCCCGGGGCAGGGCTGAGGGGGCAGCACCAACACTCCCGGGGCAGGGCTGAGGGGGCAGCACCAACACTCCCGGGGCAGGGCTGAGGGGGCAGCACCAACACTCCCGGGGCAGGGCTGAGGGGGCAGCACCAACACTCCCGGGGCAGGGCTGAGGGGGCAGCACCAACACTCCCGGGGCAGGGCTGAGGGGGCAGCACCAACACTCCCGGGGCAGGGCTGAGGGGGCAGCACCAACACTCCCGGGGCAGGGCTGAGGGGGCAGCACCAACACTCCCGGGGCAGGGCTGAGGGGGCAGCACCAACACTCCCGGGGCAGGGCTGAGGGGGCAGCACCAACACTCCCGGGGCAGGGCTGAGGGGGCAGCACCAACACTCCCGGGGCAGGGCTGAGGGGGCAGCACCAACACTCCCGGGGCAGGGCTGAGGGGGCAGCACCAACACTCCCGGGGCAGGGCTGAGGGGGCAGCACCAACACTCCCGGGGCAGGGCTGAGGGGGCAGCACCAACACTCCCGGGGCAGGGCTGAGGGGGCAGCACCAACACTCCCGGGGCAGGGCTGAGGGGGCAGCACCAACACTCCCGGGGCAGGGCTGAGGGGGCAGCACCAACACTCCCGGGGCAGGGCTGAGGGGGCAGCACCAACACTCCCGGGGCAGGGCTGAGGGGGCAGCACCAACACTCCCGGGGCAGGGCTGAGGGGGCAGCACCAACACTCCCGGGGCAGGGCTGAGGGGGCAGCACCAACACTCCCGGGGCAGGGCTGAGGGGGCAGCACCAACACTCCCGGGGCAGGGCTGAGGGGGCAGCACCAACACTCCCGGGGCAGGGCTGAGGGGGCAGCACCAACACTCCCGGGGCAGGGCTGAGGGGGCAGCACCAACACTCCCGGGGCAGGGCTGAGGGGGCAGCACCAACACTCCCGGGGCAGGGCTGAGGGGGCAGCACCAACACTCCCGGGGCAGGGCTGAGGGGGCAGCACCAACACTCCCGGGGCAGGGCTGAGGGGGCAGCACCAACACTCCCGGGGCAGGGCTGAGGGGGCAGCACCAACACTCCCGGGGCAGGGCTGAGGGGGCAGCACCAACACTCCCGGGGCAGGGCTGAGGGGGCAGCACCAACACTCCCGGGGCAGGGCTGAGGGGGCAGCACCAACACTCCCGGGGCAGGGCTGAGGGGGCAGCACCAACACTCCCGGGGCAGGGCTGAGGGGGCAGCACCAACACTCCCCATTCCCCAGACATGGCCCTGTTTATATTGAAGATGTACCTGAATAAAGGAGAGAGGGTCCCTCTGTTCCAGACTCTGGTATTCTCCATCTATTAATGTCATCTGTTCCATCCTCTTGTTTAATGCTTCAGAACAGCTTCTAATCTGTGAGAGAGCTCGGAGCCCCTCCTCATCGATCAGTTTCAGTGCGTATTCTTCATCTTCTTCCAGCTGTCTCCTCCAGTCAGAGTAGCTCTTCGATAGCTTTCCTTTCAGCTCATTGTTTCGTGTCTGAAACCCAAACCAACTCTCATTACAAACGGCCCTTCCACACAGCTCTCACCCTGAGCACACGGCACTTTCCAGTGATGGGACAGTTTGTTTCGATCACTACTCAATCACCCGTTAAAGATAGACGAGCAGTGGGTGGTGTCTACTGGGAGAGAAAACGGAGTTTAACGAGTGTTGCCTTGAGCCTTGAGTTTAAAAGAAAGAGCACTGTATTTAGACTGTGTATGGCACTGCCACCTGGTCCATCCACACCTGGAGTGATGGGTCCAGTTTTGGTGCCCACACCTGGTGAAGGAGATCAAGACTCTGGAGAGGACGGTGGCCAGAATGACACGTAGTCTGATGGATTTAATTCTGAGGATCGGCTCCAAGAGGGAGGGTCATTTAGAGAAAGGCCGAGAGGGACAGGATTGAGGTTTTTAAAATGATGGAGGGATTATTGGACTCACTGGTTGGGTGAGGTATTGAGATGGATCGGGATGGTAGGACCAGAGGGTCTGTGTATAAAATCCATAGGCACAGAGTTAGGTTAGACACCAGAGTCCGCGATCTCTGGAACAGACTCCCTGAACATGTGGGGGGTTTGGAGTCACTCCCACCCTTTAAAAGGGAGCTGGGGAGGAATTTCCCAGAGTTTTTCCTGAATTAGTTGCAGATTCCAGAGTAATTCCAGTCGCACTTTTCCCTACCTTTATTTCAGCTTCTGATCTCTCCAAGTCTTGCTGTTTGCTGGAACAATTCTGCTGGACTCCCCGAAGCCTCTCGATTTCTCTCTCCAATTCTTCCTGTAAAGGCAATTGGAAAGTTTTCAAAAAGGTTTCAAACTGAAATTTAAATGGGAAATGATTCCGTTCCAGGAGTGACCCCACTGGGTGTGGATAGAAAGTGGTTTGGGGGATTCTCAGTGTCTGGGCCCTGAGCAGAAATATTCCCTTCTGTGGCTCTCAGTAAAGAGGCGCTCCCCGCCCTGTATAAACTGAGTGACCACACACACCGGCTTCTTTTCACACTGACACACCGTGTGCTGCATTTTCACACGGACTCAGCTCCTCCATTTCCAGGAATCAGCCGAGGGGAAAGGGAGACAGACTCAGTCACACCAGCATTTCTCAAACACCAATTCCCTCTTGTTGTGAGAAACAGTTTCTCCCCCCAGCCCCTGAGTCACTCCCCGTGGGTGTCCCTCACTCCCCCCACCGGTGATGGTCCTCTCCCTGATGGTCAGATGTCAGAATACCCCAGTGTTACACAGGGCTCCAACATGCTCTGCTCTACAGCCCTATGCCATGGAGTGCCAGTTCTCACAGGTGCCCACACTGTGAATTACTGAGCTCCACAGTGCCCTCACCAGGAGGGGCTGAGTGTGGGTGAGGGGCAGTCACCCTGGGTCACTCGCACACCCCTCCCACTGCCCACCCTGTTCTCTCAGACAGACTGTAAGAGAAAGGGGAGGGAGCAAATCTGACTGACAAAAAACAAATAGCAGTAAACATAGAAACATAGAAAATAGGAGCAAGAGTAGGCCCTTCGGCCATTCAAAATGATCATGGCTGATCGTCTAACTCAGTACCCTGTTCCCACTTTTCCCCCATATCCCTTGATCCCTTTAGCATTAAGAAATATTTCTATCTCCTTCTTGAATACATCGAATGACTTGGCCTCCACTGCCTTCTGTGGTAGAGAATTCCACAGGTTCACCACTCTCTGAGTGAAGAAATTTCTCCTCATCTCGGTTCTAAATGGCATACCCCGTATCCTGAGACTGTGACCCCTGGTTCAGGACTCCGCAGCCATTGGGAACATCCTCCCTGCATCTTGTCTGTCTCGTCCTGTTAGAAGTTTATGTTTCGATGAGATCACCTCTCATTCTTCTAAACTCGTGAATATAGGCCGAGTCGACCCAAACTCTCCTCATACGTCAGTCCTGCCATCCCAGGAATCAGTCTGGTAAATCTTCGTTGCACTCCCACTGTGGCAAGGATATCCTTCCTCAGATAAGGAGACCAAAACTGCACACAATACTCCAGGTGTGGTCTCACCAAGGCCCTGTATAACTGCAGTAAGACATCCCTGCTCCTGTACTCAAATCCTCTTGCAATGAAGGCCAACATACCATTCGCCTTCCTAACTGCTTGCTGCACCTGAATGCTCGCTTTCAGCGACTGGTGTACAAGGACACCCAGGTCTTGTTGCACCTCCACTTTTCCCAATCGATCACCATTCAAATAATAATCTGCCTTTCTGTTTTTACAACCAAAGTGGATAACCTCACATTTATCCATGTTATACTGCATCTGCCATGTTCTTGCCCACTCACCCAACTTGTCTAAATCACATTGGAGCCTCTTTGCATCCTCCTCACAGCTCACATTCCACCCCAGCTTTGTGTCGTCTGCAAACTTGCATTTCGTTCCCTCATCCAAATCATTGATATATATTGTGAATAGCTGGGGTCCAAGCACTGAACCCTGTGGTACCCCATTAGTCACTGCCTGCCACCTGGAAAAAGACCCGTTTGTTCCTACTCTCTGTTTCCTGTCTGTCAACCAATTCTCAATCCATGCCAGTATATTCCCCCCAATCCCATGTGCTTTAATTTTGCACACTAACCTCTTGTGTGGGACCTCATCAAAAGCCTTCTGAAAATCCAAATACACCACATCCACTGGTTCTCCCCTATCTATTCTACTAGTTACAGCCTCAAAAAACTCCAGTAGATTTGTTAAGCATGATTTCCCTTTCATAACCCATGCTGACTTTGTCCAATCCCGTTAATGCCCTCCAAGTGTTCTGTTGTCACATCTTTTATAATAGACTAGCATTTTCCCCACTACTGATGTTAGGCTAACTGGTCTGTAGTTCCCTGTTTTTTCTCTCCCTCCTTTTTTAAAATAGTGGGGTTACATTTGCCACCTTCCAATCTGTAGGAACTGTTCCAGAGTCTATAGAATTTTGGAAGATGATCACCAATGCATCCACTATTTCCAGGGCCACTTCCTTTAGTACTCTGGGGTGTAGATTATCAGGCCCTGGGGATTTGTCAGCCTTTAGCCCCATTAATTTCCCGAGCACTATTTTTTTTACTGATACTATTTTCCTTCAGTTCCTCCCTCTCACTCGACCCTTGGTTCCCTAACATTTCTGGCAGGTTATTTGTGTCCTTCTTTGTGAAGACAGAACCAAAGTATGTGTTTAATTGTTCTGCCATTTCTTTGTTCCCCATTATAATTTCCCCCATTTCTGAGTGTAAGGGACCGACATTTGTCTTCACCAATCTTTTTCTCTTGACATATTTATAGAAGCTTTTACAGTCAGTTTTTATGTTCCCTGCTAGTTTATTCTCATACTCGATTTTTCTCCTGCACACGGACTGCAGCGGTTCAAGAAGGCGGCTCACCTCCCCCTTCTCAAGGGCAATTAGGGGTGGGCAATAAATGCCGGCCTCGCCAGCGACGCCCACATCCCTTGAACGAATAAAAAAAAAAATCAATCTCTTTGTCCTCCTTTGCTCAATTCTCAACTGTTACCAATCCTTAGGCTTGCCACTTTTTCTGGCAATTTTATATGCCTCCTCTTTGGATCTAATACTATCCTAATTTCTTTTGTAAGCCATGGTTGAGCCACCTTTCTTGTGTTTTTTTTTGCGCCAGACAGGAATGAATAATTGTAATTCCTGCACATGTTCTTTAAATATTCGCCATTGTCTATCCACAGTCATCCCTTTTAGTAAAGTTCCCCAATCTATCATAGCCAACTCGTACCTCATATTTTCGTAATTTCCTTTATTTAGATTCAGGACCCTAGTTTCGGATTCAACTACTTCACTCTCCATCTTAATGAGGAATTCTATCATGTTATGGTCGCTCTTCCCTAAGGGACCCCGCACAACAAGATTGTTAATTAATCCTTTCGCATTGCACAATACCCAGTCGAGGATCACCTGTTCTCTAGTTGGTTCCTCAATGTATTGGTCTAGAAAATCATCACCTGCACACTCCAGGAATTCCTCCCCCACAGTATTATTGCTAATTTGGTTTGACCAATCTATATGTAAATTAAAGTCACCCATGATTATAGTTGTACTCTTCTTGCATGCATCTCTAATTTCCTGTTTAATGCCCTCCCCGACATCTCCACTATTGTTTGGGGGCCTATAGACAACCCCCACCAACGTTTTCTGCCCCTTGGTGTTTCTTAGCTCCACCCGTACAGATTCGACATCGTGATTTTCCGAGCCAATATCCTTCCTCACTATTGCATTGATTTCCTCCTTTACTAACAACGCTACCCAACCTCCTTTCCCTTTTTGCCTGTCCTTCCTAAATATTGAATACCCCTGGATGTTCAGTTCCCATCCTTGGTCACCCTGCAGCCATGTCTCTGTAATCGCAACTATATCAGAACCGTTAATATCTATCTGCGCTGTTAATTCATCTACCTTATTGCGAATGCTCCATGCATTTGGACACAATGCCTTTAGACTTGTCTTTTTAAGATTGCTAGTCATCTTAGTTTTATTTTGCACTATGGCCCTATTTGTTTCTCGCCCTTGTTTTCTCTGCCTTCCACAATTGCTTCGTCCATTTCTGTCTTTTGTTTCTATGCTTGTTTCCCCCACCTCTGTCTCCCTGCTCAGGTTCCCATCCCCCTGCCATTTTAGTTTAAACCTTCCTCAACAGCACTAGCAAACACCCCCACGAGGACATCCGTCCCAATCCTGCTCGGGTGTAACTCGTCCCGCTTGTACAGGTCCCACCTTCCCCAGAACCGGTCCCATTGTCCCAGGAATCTAAATCCCTCCCTCCTACACCATCCCTGCAGCCATGCATTCATCTGGTCCATTCTCCTGTTCCTATACTCACTAGCACAGACCCAGGGCAGCATGAAAACTCTGGGCTAAATCAGCACTGTCTGCAATCAGTTCTAATTAACATTCATCATTAATAGGAAAACTCTCCCTCACTGTATTTAATATCAGGAATTGTGTCGCTCACCTTAATTGCAGCTTGTGCCTGATCGAGGCTCAGCAGTGTGTGGGATTTATGTTTCACTGTTATGCAGGAAACACACACACTCTCTGCATCATCTTTACAGTAGTTTTCAAAGACCTTCTTATGGTCAAGGCACTGTCTCTCTGTAAGGTCAGCCGTAGGCTCGATTAGGGTGTGATCTTTCAAGGCCTCTTTCATTAAATGTGGATTTAAATGAAGGGAGCAAAAGGAAGTTTCACATTTCAGACACGTCTTCACAGCCGGGGTTGGAGTCTCATCACAATACTCACACATGACACGGCCTGAATCAGCAGGAGGCTGTGAGCGATTGTATTTCTCCACGATATTACACAGCGTGAAGTTTCTCTCCAGACTGGGCCTGGGGTTGAATTTCCGGCGACACTGAGGACACTCAAACCCTTCTGGGCCTGCTGTCTGGGCCCAAACTCCCTCAATACATTTCAAACAGAAACTGTGCAGACAGGGTAATATCACCGGGTCCTGGTACACCTGGAGACACACAGCACAGGTTAATTCATCCTCGAAAGCTCCGGGCTCCATTCCTACAGCACCTGAAAGAGTTTTCACACAGCACAGAGAGAGAGAGAGAGAGGAACCAGAGCAGGAAGTGAAATTCTTACAAACACTCAGTGCAGGAAGTGGTTTCATGACTCACTTTGGTTGAAGATTAACCCTTTCAGGCCTGCAGTAGCTGCTCAGAAACCAAATTCAGAAAAAGATTGCAATTTTACAATCTGGAGCCAGAATACAGCAAGCTGGGCTCAGTAAACACAAACCGAAAACTAATCAGCTCAGACCAGACCCTAAACGGTTTAACAAATTATTTAAAACTGATGTAATAAAATATAAAATTACAAAGGGATATTTATAGATTAGGTGAATGGGCAAAACTGTGGCAAATGGAATTCAATGTTGACAAATGTGAGGTCATCCACTTTGGATCAAATCAGAACAGGGTACTTTCTAAATGGTAAAAAGTTAAAAACAGTGGATGTCCAAAGGGACTTAGGGGTTCAGGTACATCGATCATTGAAGTGTCCTGAACAGGTGCAGAAAATAATCAAGGCGGCAAATGGAATGCTGGCCTTTGTATCGAGAGGACTGGAGTACAAGGGGGCAGAAGTTATGCTGCAGCTATACAAAACCCTGGTTAGACCGCACCTGGAGGACTGTGAGCAGTTCTGCGCACCGCACCTTCGGAAGGACATATTGTCCTTGGAGGGAGTGCAGCGTAGGTTTACTAGAATGGTACCCGGACTTCAAGGGTTAAGTTACGAGGAGAGATTACACAAATTGGGGTTGTATTCTCTAGAGTTTCGAAGGTTAAGGGGTGATCTGATCGAAGTTTATAAGATATTAAGGGGAACAGATAGGGTGGATGGAAAGAAACTATTTCCACTGGTTGGGGATTCAAGGAGTAGGGGGCACAGTCTAAAAATTAGAGCCAGACCTTTCAGGAGTGAGATTAGAAAACATTTCTACACACAAAGGGTGGTAGAAGTTTGGAACTCTCTTCCGCAAACGGCAATTGATATTAGCTCAATTGCCAAATTTAAATCTGAGATAGATAGCTTTTTGGCAACCAAAGGTATTAAGGGATATGGGCCAAAGGCAGGTATATGGAGTTAGATCACAGATCAGCCATGATCTTGTCAAATGGCGGAGCAGGCTCGAGGGACTGAATGGCCTACTCCTGTTCCTATGTTCCTATAAAGAGGAACAATAACCTTTACAAATCCCGCAGAGAGGAAAGGGAAGGAGCTCTCTGGGAGGAATAGAAAAATATACAGAAAAAGTTAAAAGGTTCATCAGTGGTTAAAGAGAGATGAGAAAAAGCAAAGCAGCAGAGGCTACAAGTCTTAGTAAACTCGACAGGAAACATGTCCGACCAACACAGAGCTGCAAACCAACAAAGACAAAAGAATGTTCGACAACAAATCAAAAACAGGAGAATACAGTCAGAGGAAGTCATGGTCAAACTGTCCAGGGCTCTGGTCAGACCCACTCCAGTACTGTGTCCAGTTCTGGTCAGACCCACCCCGAGCACTGTGTCCAGTTCTGGTCAGACCCACCCCGAGCACTGTGTCCAGTTCTGGTCAGACCCACTCCAGTACTGTGTCCAGTTCTGGTCAGACCCACTCCAGTACTGTGTCCAGTTCTGGTCAGACCCACTCCAGTACTGTGTCCAGTTCTGGTCAGACCCACCCCGAGTACTGTGTCCAGTTCTGGTCAGACCCACTCCAGTACTGTGTCCAGTTCTGGTCAGACCCACTCCAGTACTGTGTCCAGTTCTGGTCAGACCCACTCCAGTACTGTGTCCAGTTCTGGTCAGACCCACTCCAGTACTGTGTCCAGTTCTGGTCAGACCCACCCCGAGTACTGTGTCCAGTTCTGGTCAGATGAACAGAGGAACAGGAGGAGGCCGTTCGGCCCCTCCAGCCTGTTCCACCATTCAATAAATGTAAGGTATCTTACAACACCAGGTTATAGTCCAACTGTTTTATTTGAAAATCACAAGCTTTCGGAGGCTTTCTCCTTTCTCCTTCTCACCTGACGAAGGAGAAAGCCTCCGAAAGCTTGTGATTTTCAAATAAAACAGTTGGACTATAACCTGGTGTTGTAAGATTCCTTACATTTGTCAACCCCAGTCCATCACCGGCATCTCCACATCATCACCATTCAATTCGATCATGGCTGATCTATATCTCAACACCATCTACCCGCCTTGATTCCGTAACCCTTAATATCCTTACCCAACAAAAATCTATTGATCTCAGTTTTAATTCACCCCCAGCCTCAACAGCCTTTTGGGGGAGAAAGTTCCAGATTTCCACTCCCCTTTGTGTGAAGAAATGCTTCCTGACATCACCCCTGAACGGCCGAGCTCTAATTTTAAGATTATTCCCCCTTGTTCTGGACTCTCCCACCAGAGGAAATAGTTTCTCTCCATCTACCCTGTCAAATCCTTTAAACATTTTAAACACCACTTAATCTTCTCAACTCATGGGAATCCAAGCCGAGTCGATGCAACCTGTCCTCACAATTTAACCCTTTTAGCCCCGGTATCATTCTGGTGAATCTGTGCTGCACCCTCTCCAGGGCCAATATATCCTTCCTGAGGTGCGGTGCCCAGAACTGAACCCAGTCTCCAGATGGGCTTTGACCAGAGCTCTGTACAGCTGGAACATCACTTCCTCCCCTTTGTATTCCAGCCCCCGAGATAAAGGCCAACATCCCATTCATCTTTTTAATTATTTTTTGTACCTGTCCACTGGCGTTTAGTGATTTCTGTACTTGGACCCCTAAATCTCTCTGCTCCTCCACAGTTCCCGGCTTCTCACCATTTAGAAAATACTCTGATCGATCTTTCTTCGGTCCAAAGTGAATGACCTCACACTTCCCCACATTGAACTCCATCTGCCCCAGTTTTGCCCACTCACTGAATCGACCAATGTCCCTTTGCAACTTTCTGCTCCCATCTACACTATTTACTGTGTCACCTAACTTAGTGTCGTCAGCAAACTGAGACACACGGCTCTCTATTCCTTCATCCAAGTCATTGATAAATATAAATTTAACCCCGACTGATTCTTTTTCCTGCCCCAGTTTAATGAGACCGAGACCATGTGGAGCCCACGGTCAACACATCAGACCAGTTACACTTTACCCACTAAACCATGGGCAGGGGGGCTTCAATAACTGATTGCTCGGTCTCTGAAAGGAACCAGGAATGCTCACTAATATTTCACCTTCAATTCCTTTAGTGTGAGCGTGTGTACACTGTTTCTCCATTTTTAGATTAAAGACATTTCGACAAAATGGCATCTGTACTTTGAATAAAACAAATTGCTGGCAATAAACAGCAGAACTGACTCGGGATCCCACCCAAAACGTTGCCCCTCAGATGCTGCCTGACCGGTGCAGAGCTCAGTTGGTAACATGTTCTATTCTGGGACTAGAGAGTTGTGCGACTTGCTGGGGCTCGGGAGTTTGAGCTCATGATCCAAGCTGCCACTCCAGGGCAGTGCGGAGGGAGTGCTGCTTTGTCTGGATTCCCGGGCCTTCTCCTTCACGCCTCGTGAGAGGAGGTGAGAAGGCCCCAAACAGCAGGTGAGAGCCTTTATTGCACGGCTTGTGGGCCCGGAGGAGCAGGAGTGCTTCCCCCAGGCCCAACAAGCTTCCCTGGGGCAACCCCACCGCCCCTCGATCTCCGACCCCCCCTACACACAATCTCCAACCTGCCCCGACAATCTCCGATGCCCCCCCACGATCTCCGACCCCCCACCACGATCTCCGACAACCCCCCACGATCTCCGACCGCCCCCCACGATCTCCGACCGCCCCCCACGATCTCCGACCGCCCCCCACGATCTGCAACCCCACCACGATCTCCGACGCCCCCATGATCTCTGACTGCCCCCACGATCTCTGACACCCCCACAATCTTCGACCCCACCATTATCTCCGACCCCCATACAATCTCCGACCCCCCCACAATCTCCGACCCCCCCTGAATTCCGACCCTAAGTACGATCTCCGAACCCCCGCCCCCCCCCCCGACGATGACAGCCGAACCCCCAGATGACTCCGGAACCCCAATGACCCTCCCACCGATGGCTGCCAACGTCCCCCACCCCCACCCGGTGACCCCCAACCCCGCCCCCCTGCCCCCCGTCTAACACTTACCTGCTCACATCATCTCTCTGCTCACATCATCTTCCTTGCTCTTCTCCCATCCGACTGAGACCAGCCTGTCAATCCGGACGGCCTCTCCGGCGGAAAATTGTCAAAAAAAAAAACTAAAAGACGTCCTGACATCAAAATCCGAACGACGTCCGGGAAACCCGGACTCAGGGAATTCTCCCCCCGCCGACTTCTGGGCTTGGAGTGAAAATTTCGGCCGTCGTCTTCGATCCCCGCCACAAACTCTGTTCCCTCGCTGCTGATTCCACCCCCTCCCATCCTCCCTGGCCACTGTCTCCGGCCGAAACAGACGCAGCTCTCCCCCTCCCAATCACCCTCCCCCTCCACCGCCTGTCCGGGGTCACGGGGTCAGGTCACTCAATCTCCCAGAGTGCAATGCGGCCCGAGCTGTCGATGGCTCTCGTTCAACCGGCTCCTGGAATCGGGGAACCCGGGACTGGAACTGGCCCAGGACCGGAACTGGCCCGGGACACTCCCCCCGAACCCCCTTCATCACCCCCTCAACCCCTTCCCCTCCCCCTCAACACCTTCCCCTCCCCCTCAACACCTTCCGCTCCTGCTCAACCCCTTCCCCTCAACCCACTCCCCTGAACCCCTCCCACTCTCCCCTCCTCCCTCCCCCTCCCCCCTCTCCCTCCCCCTCCCCCTCCCCACAGACACACAGTCAGGACCCAGATCAGGAGACCAGGACACTTTCTGCAGCAGCTTTTATTGTTGTCCAGAGTAAAGCATCAAATCCTTTCCTGGATCTTATGACACTTTCCAGAGCTGTAAACTCAGATTCTTTGATGTCAGCACGTTGCAGTTACAGAGAAATCTGTGCACAGGAAAATCATACAAATAAAATAAAACCGTCTCATTCCCCCCGTCGCTGGGAATTACACAGTGAGAGATATATTCATCAACACAAACCGCGATTCATACAAAAACTACATGGAACATTGTGGGATTGCAAGAAAATAACTTCATCTTAATACAAAAGAATCGATAAACGCACTAACACTCTCCACTCACTGCTCAGGATTATTCCCCCATCGCTCTGATGTGCTCCAGGATTACACACAACGGTCACTAAAGCCCAGGTTGTAGGCCGCTCGAAGCCGGCCCACAGATTTCCTCAGGTCACGATGTACCGACAGCAATCCCTCGCAGTGAGTGAGGGAGGGAGGGAGTGAGCGAGCGAGGGAGTGGAATGGAGGGAGTGAGTGAGTGAGTGAGGAATGAGTGACTGAGTGAGGAATGAGTGACTGAGTGAGTGAGGGAAGGAAGGAGTGAGGGAAAGAGTGAGGGAGTGAGTGAAGGAGTGAGTGTGGAGAGTGAGGAGTGAGTGAGGGATGGAGGGAGTGAGTGAGGGGCAAGCAATTGATGAGTGAGCGTGAGTGGAGTGACTGAGGGAGTGAATGAATGAAGTGAGGGAGGGAGGGAGTGTGGATTGAGTGAGTGGAGGGACAGTGAGTGTGAGGAGTGAATGAGGGTGTGAGGGAGAGTGAAGAAGGGAGGGAGAGGGAGTGAGTGAGTGAGGGGCGAGCGAGCGAGGGCTGCACCAGAGCGGGGAACGGCCTCCTCTGAGCTCCACAAATTTTCTGCCGTGTTTCCTACATTCCAACAGTGACGACACTTCAAAAGTACTTCATTGGCTGTAAAGCTCTTTGGGACGTCCTGAGGTGGTGAAAGGCGCTATATAAATGCAAGTCTTTCTTTCTTTCTTTCTTTCCCAAAGCTGGCCATCCGAGGCCAGGCTGGCGATTGGAGAATGAATATTAGCAGCTGCCTCCCTCCCTCCCTCCCTCCCTCCGGCGGGGGGTCTGAAAGTACAGTCCCCACTGACTGCCCATTCCTTCAGGGCTCGGAGATACAGTCGGGCTCGGTGGGTGGGTGGGTGGGCTCAGGCCTGGGTTACAGTTTGCCTTTCCCGGGCCGGAGGGCGGGGACCGTGTTTAACGGGGACGCAGTAAACGCTGGATTCTCCTCCGCTCTTTGCACCTTCCCGTGAGCGTCCGTGGCGCTGGAAGCGGGTCAGAGCGCCGGGCGTCCGTTAGCGGTGGTTAGCAGCGCAGTGAGTGACAGCAGCACCCGGTGTAAGGTGGGGTCCCGGGGGGATTGGGAGACACACCCTCCTGCTTCCTTCCCACACTGGCCTTTCTCACACAGGAGCCCGGTGTAGGGAGCGGGACAGCGACACCTCCCATTGTCCTCGCACACTCCTCCGTTCTGACACCGCGTCAGCAAGTTATCGCACACGCCGGCTGCAAGAGGTCAGAGAAAAGAAACGTCAGGTCACTGAAAATCTCCTGACCTCAGAGATTGTTTGAACTGTCGCCGCTCCCAGTGTTTCACTGTTACACCAACAACTACTTGCATTTATATAGCGCCTTTAACGTAGTAAAACGGCCCAAGGTGCTTCACAGGAGCGTAAATCAGACCAAAATTAACACTGAACCACATACGGAGACATTAGGATAGGAGACCAAAAGCTTGGTCAAAGAGGTAGATTTTAAGGAGCGTCTTAAAGGAGAGAGAAGGGGAGAGACGGAGAGGTTTGAGGGGAATTCCAGAGTTTAGGGTCCAGACAGCTGAAGGCACGGCCGCCAATGGTGGGGTGAAGGAAATGAGGGATGTGCAAGAGGCCAGAATTGGGGGAGCGCAGTGATCTCGGAGGGGTGTAGGGCTGAAGGAGGTTACAGAGATAGGGAGGGGCGAGGCAACGGAGGGATTTGAATGTGAGGATGTGAATCTTAAAATTGAGGTGTTGCTGGACCGGGAGCCAATGTAGGTCAGAGATCACAGGGGTGATGGGTGAATAGGACTAAATTGATGGTTAAATAATGAAGGAGAGACTGAGGGTTAAATTCTGTGTCCAATTATTGTGTCCAATTCTGGGCACCACACTTTAGGAAGGATGTCAAGGCCTTGGAGAGCGTGCAGAGGAGATTTACCAGAATGGTACCAGGGATGAGGGACTTCAGTTATGTGGAGAGATTGGAGAAGCTGGGATTGTTCTCCTCAGAGCAGAGAAGGTTAAGGGGAGATTTAATAGAAGTGTTCAAAATTATGAGGGGTTTTGATAGAGTAAATAAGATGAAATTGTTTCCAGTGGCAGGAGGGTCGGTAACCAGAGGACACAGATTTAAGGGAATTGGCAAAAGAACCAGAGGGGAGATGAGGAGAATTTTTTTACACAGTGAGTTGTTCTGATCTGGAATGCGCTGCCTGAAAGGGCGGGGGAAGCAGATTCAATAATAACTTTCAAAAGGGAACTGGATAAATACTTGAAAAGGAAAAATTTGCAGGGCTATGGGGAAAGAGCAGGGGAGTGAGACTAATTGGATCGCTCTTTCAAAGAGCCAGCACAGCCTCGATGGGCTGAATGGCCTCCTTGTGTGCTGTCTGATTCTATAAAATGCTCCTCACTGAACTCCAGTCCCTCCCTTTGCGAGGAGCTGTGCCACTAATTGTTTCTCAGGGTGATGGGGGAACCCAGGAGGGCTCCTTGTCTAAAAGCCTTTGTGTTCCCCCCCCTGGTATCTCTGCTATCGGATCCACTGCTGACCCTGACACACAGGAGCCAGGCGGAGTGAGGGAGGGTCTGGTGCTGGAACGGTTACTTACCTCGGCAGCCCCTGTGCCAGTAATATCCGGGCAGGCACTTGTCACACTTGGGCCCTGCTGTCCCCTCCTTACAGTCACAATATCCCGTCTCATTACAGCGATCATGGAGTGAGCCATAGGGGTGACACTGACAGTCTGCAGAAACAAGACAACACACACACTGCACATGGCTGTTCCCAATAAAACCCATCGACACAACCTCAGGGACACAAATGACTCGGGCCCAGGACAGGGGACGAGCCGACTCTGGGGGGAAACAAGTCTCCAACAGTTTACAAACAGCGTCAATCGTCCACACACTGATTGGACACGGCCCGTGTTCCACTCCTTGGGGCGACTGCAAAGGATTAATGCAGGTTAACAAGACCATAAAAAGCAAACCAAGCTCCGGGGTTCATTATTAGAGGGAGAGAATTCACAATCAGAGAGGTTATGTTAAACTTGTACAGAACCTTGGTTAGACCACACTTGGAGAACTGTGCACAGTTCTGGTCTCCATATTATAAAAAGGATAGAGAGACACTGGAGAGGGTGCAAAAATTCATCAGGGTGATACCAGAACTGAGAGGTTATAAATATCAGGAAAGATGGAACAGGCTGCGGCTCTTTTCTCAAGAAAAGAGAAGACTGAGGGGTGACCTGATAGAGGTCTTCAAAATTATGACAGGGTTTGATAAGATAGACGGAGAGAAGATGTTTCCACTTGTGGGGGAGACCAAAACTAGGGGCTGTAAATATAAGACTGTCATTAATAATCCAATAGGGAATTCAGGAGAAACTTCTTGACCCAGAGAGTGGTGAGAATGTGGAACTCGCTCCCACAAGGAGTAGTTGAGGCAAATAGCATCAAGGGGAAGCTGGATAAACACATGAGGGAGAAAGGAATAGAAGGATATGCTGATAGGGTGAGATGAAGTAAGGAGGGAGGAGGCTCGTGTGGAGCATAAACACCAGCAGAGACCAGTTGGGCCGAATGGCCTGTTTCTGTGCTGTACATTCTCTGTAATTCTATGTGTGGAGTATGGGAAGGAGATGAGGAAATGGAGAGAGAACATTGATGTTAGACAATGGGGGGAGGGTAACATTGAGCAGAGGCGAGTGATGCTGCTACAATGAAGGATGTTCGTTTGCCGAGAGTACAAACAACATACAAATTCCAGAAAAACAATGGAGACAGGGAAGCAATGATTATATCGTCACAACACAGGGCTTTCAATTTACCTCAGGGCCAGGCCTCATCGCTAGGGAAAGGTCGGACCGGGTCTGATCTCTGGGGAAAGGTCGGACCGGGTCTGATCTCCGGGGAAAGGTCGGACCGGGTCTGATCCCCGGGGAAAGGTCGGACCGGGTCTGATCTCCGGGGAAAGGTCGGACCGGGTCTGATCCCCGGGGAAAGGTCGGACCGGGTCTGATCTCTGGGGAAAGGTCGGACCGGGTCTGATCTCTGGGGAAAGGTCGGACCGGGTCTGATCTCTGGGGAAAGGTCGGACCGGGTCTGATCTCCGGGGAAAGGTTGGACCGGGTCTGATCTCTGGGGAAAGGTCGGACCGGGTCTGATCTCTGGGGAAAGGTCGGACCGGGTCTGATCTCCGGGGAAAGGTCGGACCGGGTCTGATCTCCGGGGAAAGGTCGGACCGGGTCTGATCCCCGGGGAAAGGTCGGACCGGGTCTGATCTCCGGGGAAAGGTCGGACCGGGTCTGATCTCCGGGGAAAGGTCGGACCGGGTCTGATCTCCGGGGAAAGGTCGGACCGGGTCTGATCTCTGGGGAAAGGTCGGACCGGGTCTGATCTCTGGGGAAAGGTCGGACCGGGTCTGATCTCCGGGGAAAGGTCGGACCGGGTCTGATCTCCGGGGAAAGGTCGGACCGGGTCTGATCTCTGGGGAAAGGTCGGACCGGGTCTGATCTCCGGGGAAAGGTCGGACCGGGTCTGATCTCCGGGGAAAGGTCGGACCGGGTCTGATCTCTGGGGAAAGTTCGGACCGGGTCTGATCCCCGGGGAAAGGTCGGACCGGGTCTGATCTCCGGGGAAAGGTCGGACCGGGTCTGATCCCCGGGGAAAGGTCGGACCGGGTCTGATCTCCGGGGAAAGGTCGGACCGGGTCTGATCTCCGGGGAAAGGTCGGACCGGGTCTGATCTCCGGGGAAAGGTCGGACCGGGTCTGATCCCTGGGGAAAGGTCGGACCGGGTCTGATCCCCGGGGAAAGGTCGGACCGGGTCTGATCTCCGGGGAAAGGTCGGACCGGGTCTGATCTCCGGGGAAAGGTCGGACCGGGTCTGATCTCTGGGGAAAGGTCGGACCGGGTCTGATCTCCGGGGAAAGGTCGGACCGGGTCTGATCTCTGGGGAAAGGGGAGCTGATTCCTTTTGCTCAGCCCTATCGCAGGTTCCTTTTTGTTTCTTTATCTTGTTTTGGGCTGAAATCTGAAGGGTGAGGGAAGGAGGCGAGAGTGGAGATTGTAACAGGAACTGACCTAGGCAAACGTTGTGATGGTCCAGCTCTGCTGACGGGTTTCGGTGATAGCCCAGTCGGCACAACTGGCAGTGTCGGCCTCTCGTGTTGTGCTTACAGCTCACGCAAATGGTGGTGGTGAGCAGCTCGATGTAACTGCACCGGTTCGAGTGGCCGAAACATTCACAGTCTTGCAAGGAGAAGACAGAAAGTGTAGACGGGACGTAGACAGGACGTAGACGGGTCGCAAACTGCGAGCGGGTCACATGCTGCAGGAATGAGAGGTGGAGAGGAAATGTCTGGAATGGGAGGGAGGGGAGACACTGAGACTTTTAGCAGTGAGGGGAGAACATCAGACTCCTGGCTCGATACGGTCACATTGAATCAGGCAGATGGCGATGGATGGGAACGTTCCAGGGTTTATAGAGTCCGGTGGTGGGTTTTATACAGGGCTTCCAAGGTCGGGGCCTATCAACTGTGGCTCAGAGGGTAACACTCTCACCTCTGAGTTATGATGTGGAGATGCAGGTGATGGACTGGGGTTGACAATTGTAAACAATTTTACAACACCAAGTTATAGTCCAACAATTTTATTTTTAATCCCACAAGCTTTCGGAGGCTTCCTCCTTCCTCAGGTGGTGTGGAAATGAAACACCACCTGAGGAAGGAGGAAGCCTCCGAAAGCTTGTGGGATTAAAAATAAAATTGTTGGACTATAACTTGGTGTTGTAAAATTGTTTACCTCTGAGTTAGGAGGACGTGGGTTCAAGTCCCACTCCAGAGACTTGAGCAGAAAATCCAGGCTGACACTCCAGAGCAGTACTGAGGGAGTGCGGCACTGTCGGAGGGTCAGTACTGAGGGAGTGCTGCACTGTCGGAGGGTCAGTACTGAGGGAGTGCTGCACCGTCGGAGGGTCAGTACTGAGGGAGTGCTGCACTGTCGGAGGGTCAGTACTGAGGGAGTGCTGCACTGTCGGAGGGTCAGTACTGAGGGAGTGCTGCACTGTCGGAGGGTCAGTACTGAGGGAGTGCTGCACTGTCAGAGGGTAAGTACTGAGGGAGTGCTGCACTGTCGGAGGGTCAGTACTGAGGGAGTGCTGCACTGTCGGAGGGTCAGTACTGAGGGAGTGCTGCACTGTCAGAGGGTAAGTACTGAGGGAGTGCGGCACTGTCGGAGGGTCAGTACTGAGGGAGTGCGGCACTGTCGGAGGGTCAGTACTGAGGGAGTGCTGCACTGTCGGAGGGTCAGTACTGAGGGAGTGCTGCACTGTCGGAGGGTCAGTACTGAGGGAGTGCTGCACTGTCGGAGGGTCAGTGCTGAGGGAGTGCCGTAGTGTCGGAGGGTCAGTACTGAGGGAGTGCTGCACTGTCGGAGGGTCAGTACTGAGGGAGTGCTGCACTGTCGGAGGGTCAGTACTGAGGGAGTGCGGCACTGTCGGAGGGTCAGTACTGAGGGAGTGCTGCACTGTCGGAGGGTCAGTACTGAGGGAGTGCGGCACTGTCGAAGGGTCAGTCCTGAGGGAGTGCTGCACTGTCGGAGGGTCAGTACTGAGGGAGTGCTGCACTGTCGAAGGGTCAGTCCTGAGGGAGTGCTACACTGTCGGAGGGTCAGTACTGAGGGAGTGCTACACTGTCGGAGGTGCCGTCTTTCTGATGAGACGTTAAACCGAGGCCCCGTCTGCCCTCTCAGGCAGATGGAAAAGATCCCATGGCACTATTTTGAAGAGAAGGGAATTCTCCCCGGTGTCCTTGGCCAAAATTTATCCCTAAACCAACCTCAAAAAACAGATTATCTTGTCATTTATTTCATTGCTGTTTGTGGGATCTTGCTGTACGTAAATTGGCTGCCACTTTTCCTACATTACAACACTGACTATCACCCCCAGTGATGAGATACTTGGCCGTGTCTGACCTTGCTTTGTGTTAGTGACCTCTAGTGATGAGATACTTGGCCATGTCTGACCTTGCTTTGTGTTAGTGACCTCTAGTGATGAGATACTTGGCCGTGTCTGACCTTGCTTTGTGTTAGTGACCCCGAGTGATGAGATACTTGGCCGTGTCTGACCTTGCTTTGGATGAGCTGCGTCAGGAGAAATCAGCAACAATTAATCCCAGATGGAGAACAACGCGCGGTCTGAACAGAACATCTGTACTGTGCGCACAAACACATCGACTCGAGACTGCACGGGGCAGTGAGTGGGTCCGAGAGACAAGCAACCAGACACTTCCATCAAAACCCAACAAATATTTCTGAAAATTGTCACAGATTTCAATCTGCTGGGGTCAGACAGATGTTGTAATGATTTCAATCTGCTGTGTTCAACAGATGTTTGTAATGATTTCAATCTGCTGGGGTCAGACAGATGTTAGTAATGATTTCAATCTGCTGTGTTCAACAGATGTTTGCAATGATTTCAATCTGCTGGATTCAGCAGATGTTTGGAATGATTTCAATCTGCTGGGGTCAGACAGATGTTTGTAATGATTTCAATCTGCTGTGTTCAACAGATGTTTGCAATGATTTCAATCTGCTGGATTCAGCAGATGTTTGGAATGATTTCAATCTGCTGGGGTCAGACAGATGTTTGCAATGATTTCAATCTGCTGGGGTCAGATGTTTGTAATGATTTCAATCTGCTTGGGTCAGACAGATGTTTGTAATGATTTCCTGCCAGAAGTAACTTTTCAGCTGATAGATTTTTTTAAAGATGATGTCAGCAGTGAAACCTCACTGTCCACAGGATATTGGAACAGGAGGAGGCCATTCAGCCCCTCGAGCCTGTTACACAGGAACAGGAGGAGGCCATTCAGCCCCTCGAGCCTGTTACACAGGAACAGGAGGAGGCCATTCAGCCCCTCGAGCCTGTTACACAGGAACAGGAGGAGGCCATTCAGCCCCTCGAGCCTGTTACACAGGAACAGGAGGAGGCCATTCAGCCCCTCGAGCCTGTTACACAGGAACAGGAGGAGGCCATTCAGCCCCTCGAGCCTGTTCTGCTGTTCATATAAGATCACGTCTGATCTGTACCTCAACCCCATTTACCCGCCTTTGCTCCGTATCCCTCAATACCCTCACCCAACAAAAATCTATCGATCTCAGTCTTGAAAGCTCCAATTGACCCCCAGCATCCACAGCCTTTTGGGGGAGAGAGTTCCAGATTTCCACTCCCCTTTGTGTGAAGAAATGCTTCCTGACATCACCCCTGAACGGCCGAGCTCGAATTTTAAGATTATTCCCCCTTGTTCTGGACTCTCCCACCAGAGGAATTAGTTTCTCTCGATCTACCCTGTCAAATCGTTCAATCATTTTAAACACCTTGATCTGATCACTCCTCAATCTTCTAAACTCGAGGGAATCACAAGCCTGGTTTATGTAACCTGTCCTCTTAATTTAACCCTTTTAGCCCTGGTATCATTCTGGTGAATCTGCGCTGAACCCCCTCCAGGGCCAATATATCTTGTCCACGTTGAACTCCATCTGCCTCAGTTTTGCCCACTCACTCAGTCTGTCCATGTCCCTTTGTAACTTCCTGCTCCCATCCCCACGACTGACTGTGTCTCCGAACTGAGTCTCACAAACTTCAATAAAAACAAACTCCTTCTTGCAGGGGTCAAGTTGCTCAGTTGAAAATATATTTTTTGCTGATGATTTTATTCAATCTGAACAAACGGTCACAGTTTCTGACCCTCGCCCACAGATAATAACAACAACCTGCATTTATATAGCGCCTTTAACGTAGTAAAACGTCCCCAGGCCCTTCACAGGAGCGATTATCAAACAGAATTTAACACCGAGCCACATAACGAGATATTCGGACAGGTGACCAAAAGTTTCATCAAAGAGGTGGGTTTTAAGGGACATTTTAAAGGAGGAAAGAGAGGTGGAGAGGCGGAGAGATTTAGGGAGGGAATTCCAGAGCTTAGGGCCCAGGGAGCTGAAGGCACGGCCGCCAATGGTGGAGCGAAGGAAATCGGGGATGGACAAGAAGCCAGAATTGGAGGAGCGCAGAGATCTCGGAGGGTTGTAGAGCTGGAGGAGGTTACAGAGATAGGGAGGGGTGTAGGGCTGGAGGGGGTTACAGAGATAGGGAGGGGCGAGGGGCTGGAGGGGGTTACAGAGATAGGGAGGGGTGTAGGGCTGGAGGGGGTTACAGAGATAGGGAGGGGCGAGGGGCTGGAGGAGGTTACAGAGATAGGGAGGGGCGAGGGGCTGGAGGGGGTTACAGAGATAGGGAGGGGTGTAGGGCTGGAGGAGGTTACAGAGTTAGGGAGGGGTGAGGGGCTGGAGGGGGTTACAGAGATAGGGAGGGGTGTCGGGCTGGAGGAGGTTACAGAGATAGGGAGGGGCGAGGGGCTGGAGGAGGTTAAGGAGATTGGGAGGGGTGTAGGGCTGGAGGAGGTTACAGAGATAGGGAGGGGCGAGGGGCTGGAGGAGGTTACAGAGAGAGGGAGGGGTGTAGGGCTGGAGGGGGTTACAGAGATAGGGAGGGGTGTCGGGCTGGAGGAGGTTACAGAGATAGGGAGGGGTGAGGGGCTGGAGGAGGTTACAGAGATAGGGAGAGGTGTAGGGCTGGAGGAAGTTACAGAGATAGGGAGGGGCGAGGGGCTGGAGGGGGTTACAGATTAGGGAGGGTTGTAGGGCTGGAGGGGGTTACAGAGATAGGGAGGGGTGTAGGGCTGGAGGGGGTTACAGAGATAGGGAGGGGCGAGGGGCTGGAGGAGGTTACAGAGATAGGGAGGGGCGAGGGGCTGGAGGAGGTTACAGAGATAGGGAGTGGTGTAGGGCTGGAGGAGGTTACAGAGATAGGGAGGGGCGAGGGGCTGGAGGAGGTTAAGGAGATTGGGAGGAGTGTAGGGCTGGAGGAGGTTACAGAGATAGGGAGGGGCGAGGGGCTGGAGGAGGTTACAGAGATAGGGAGGGGTGTCGGGCTGGAGGGGGTTACAGAGATAGGGAGAGGAGTAGGACTGGAGGGGGTGACAGAGATAGGGAGGGGCGAGGGGCTGGAGGAGGTTACAGAGATAGGGAGGGGTGTCGGGCTGGAGGAGGTTACAGAGATAGGGAGGGGTGTTGGGCTGGAGGGGGTGACAGAGATAGGGAGGGGTGTAGGGCTGGAGGGGGTTATAGAGATAGGGAGGGGTGTAGGGCTGGAGGGGGTGACAGAGATAGGGAGGGGTGTAGGACTGGAGGAAGTTACAGAGATAGGGAGGGGTGAGGGGCTGGAGGAAGTTACAGAGATAGGGAGGGGTGTAGGGCTGGAGGGGGTTACAGAGATAGGGAGGGGTGTAGGGCTGGAGGAGGTTACAGAGATAGGGAGGGGTGTAGGGCTGGAGGGGGTTACAGAGATAGGGAGGGGCGAGGGGCTGGAGGAGGTTACAGAGATAGGGAGGGGCGAGGGGCTGGAGGAGGTTACAGAGATAGGGAGGGGTGTAGGGCTGGAGGAGGTTACAGAGATAGGGAGGGGCTGGAGGAGGTTAAGGAGATTGGGAGGGGTGTAGGGCTGGAGGAGGTTACAGAGATAGGGAGGGGCGAGGGGCTGGAGGAGGTTACAGAGATAGGGAGGGGTGTAGGACTGGAGGGGGTTACAGAGATAGGGAGGGGTGTAGGGCTGGAGGAGGTTACAGAGATAGGGAGGGGTGTAGGACTGGAGGAAGTTACAGAGATAGGGAGGGGTGAGGGGCTGGAGGAAGTTACAGAGATAGGGAGGGGTGTAGGGCTGGAGGAAGTTACAGAGATAGGGAGGGGCTGGAGGGGGTTACAGAGATAGGGAGGGTTGTAGGGCTGGAGGGGGTTACAGAGATCGGGAGGGGTGTAGGGCTGGAGGAGGTGACAGAGATAGGGAGGGGTGTGGGGCTGGAGGGGGTTACAGAGATAGGGAGGGGTGAGGGGCTGGAGGAGGTTACAGAGATAGGGAGGGGTGTAGTGGTTGGAGCTCGAAGCCGAGCGAACGCTAATTAGCTGGAATCTGGTCTGTGGAGCCGATGATTTAATGGGGGGAGGCTGGTGACAGGCTGTTATTATGGGATTTCAGTAATTCGAGTAGGTTGAGTGTTTGAAAGACAAACTGTGTAATCCAGTATCTGACTGATTCTCCCTGTTATTATTCAGCGAGACTGAATCCAGTAACAATCACGGTCAGTCATTAAGGACAAAATAGATAATCATTGAAGACATTAGAACGAGTTTATCTTTTGTTAAGTTTGTGCCAGTGATGAAGGTTTTGATGGTCTGTTTTTTCATGTCGGTTCTGGCTGTACCTGGGCAGGAAAGGGGCAGGTTTGGGTCCAAAGTGTAACGTTTCATAGAACTCCAGGGTGTCCCAGTCCCAGTCCCAGTCCCAGCATCGCACATGTTCCTGTCCAGTATCGGACTGTGATACGGACACTCTGTCCCGGTCAGTACGGGGAGTTATGGACACTCTGCTCCCGGTCAGTACGGGGAGTTATGGACACTCTGTCCCGGTCAGTACGGGGAGTTATGGACACTCTGCTCCCGGTCAGTATGGGGAGTTATGGACACTCTGTCCCGGTCAGTACGGGGAGTTATGGACACTCTGTCCCGGTCAGTACGGGGAGTTATGGACACTCTGCTCCCGGTCAGTACGGGGAGTTATGGACACTCTCTCCCAGTCAGTACGGGGAGTTATGGACACTCTCTCCCGGTCAGTACGGGGAGTTATGGACACTCTGCTCCCGGTCAGTACGGGGAGTTATGGACACTCTGCTCCCGGTCAGTACGGGGAGTTATGGACACTCTGTCCCGGTCAGTACGGGGAGTTATGGACACTCTGCTCCCGGTCAGTACGGGGAGTTATGGACACTCTGCTCCCGGTCAGTACGGGGAGTTATGGACACTCTGCTCCCGGTCAGTACGGGGAGTTATGGACACTCTGCTCCCGGTCAGTACGGGGAGTTATGGACACTCTGTCCCGGTCAGTACGGGGAGTTATGGACACTCTGCTCCCGGTCAGTACGGGGAGTTATGGACACTCTGTCCCGGTCAGTACGGGGAGTTATGGCCACTCTGCTCCCGGTCAGTACGGGGAGTTATGGACACTCTGCTCCCGGTCAGTATGGGGAGTTATGGACACTCTGCTCCCGGTCAGTACGGGGAGTTATGGACACTCTGTCCCAGTCAGTACGGGGAGTTATGGACACTCTGCTCCCGGTCAGTACGGGGAGTTATGGACACTCTGCTCCCGGTCAGTACGGGGAGTTATGGACACTCTGTCCCGGGGTCAGTATGTGGAGTTATGGACACTCTGCTCCCGGTCAGTACGGGGAGTTATGGACACTCTGCTCCCGGTCAGTACGGGGAGGTATGGACACTCTGCTCCCGGTCAGTACGGGGAGTTATGGACACTCTGCTCCCGGTCAGTACGGGGAGTTATGGACACTCTGCTCCCGGTCAGTACGGGGAGTTATGGACACTCTGCTCCCGGTCAGTACGGGGAGTTATGGACACTCTGCTCCCGGTCAGTACGGGGAGTTATGGACACTCTGCTCCCGGTCAGTACGGGGAGTTATGGACACTCTGCTCCCGGTCAGTACGGGGAGTTATGGCCACTCTGCTCCCGTTCAGCACGGGGAGTTATGGACACTCTCTCCCGGTCAGTACGGGGAGTTATGGACACTCTGCTCCCGGTCAGTACGGGGAGTTATGGACACTCTGCTCCCGGTCAGTACGGGGAGTTATGGACACTCTGCTCCCGGTCAGTACGGGGAGTTATGGACACTCTGCTCCCGGTCAGTATGGGGAGTTATGGACACTCTGCTCCCGGTCAGTACGGGGTGTTATGGACACTCTGTCCCTGGTCAGTACGGGGAGTTATGGACACTCTGCTCCCAGTCAGTACGGGGAGTTATGGACACTCTGTCCCGGTCAGTACGGGGAGTTATGGACACTCTGCTCCCGGTCAGTACGCGGTGTTATGGACACTCTGCTGCCGGTCAGTACGGGGAGTTATGGACACTCTGTCCCGGTCAGTACGGGGAGTTATGGACACTCTGTCCCGGTCAGTACGGGGAGTTATGGACACTCTGCTCCCGGTCAGTACGGGGAGTTATGGACACTCTGCTCCCGGTCAGTACGGGGAGTTATGGACACTCTGCTCCCGGTCAGTACGGGGAGTTATGGAAACCAATCTCCCGGTCAGTATGGCGAGTTATGGACACTCTGCTCCCGGTCAGTACGGGGAGTTGTGGACACTCTGCTCCCGGTCAGTACGGGGAGTTGTGGACACTCTGTCCCGGTCAGTTGGGGGAGTTATGGACACTCTGCTCCCGGTCAGTTGGGGGAGTTATGGACACTCTGTCCCGGTCAGTTGGGGGAGTTATCGACACTCTGCTCCCGGTCAGTATGGGGAGTTATGGACACTCTGCTCCCGGTCAGTACGGGGAGTTATGGACACTCTGCTCCCGGTCAGTACGGGGAGTTATGGACACTCTGCTCCCGGTCAGTACGGGGAGTTATGGACACTCTGCTCCCGGTCAGTACGGGGAGTTATGGACACTCTGTCCCGGGGTCAGTACGTGGAGTTATGGACACTCTGCTCCCGGTCAGTACGGGGAGTTATGGACACTCTGCTCCCGGTCAGTACGGGGAGTTATGGACACTCTCTCCCGGTCAGTACGGGGAGTTATGGACACTCTGATCCCGGTCAGTACGGGGAGTTATGGACACTCTGCTCCCGGTCAGTACGGGGAGTTATGGACACTCTGCTCCCGGTCAGTACGGGGAGTTATGGACACTCTGCTCCCGGTCAGTACGGGGAGTTATGGACACTCTGCTCCCGGTCAGTACGGGGAGTTATGGACACTCTGCTCCCGGTCAGTACGGGGAGTTATGGACACTCTGCTCCCGGTCAGTACGGGGAGTTATGGACACTCTGCTCCCGGTCAGTACGGGGTGTTATGGACACTCTGCTGCCGGTCAGTACGGGGAGTTATGGACACTCTGTCCCGGTCAGTACGGGGAGTTATGGACACTCTGTCCCGGTCAGTACGGGGAGTTATGGACACTCTGCTCCCGGTCAGTACGGGGAGTTATGGACACTCTGCTCCCGGTCAGTACGGGGAGTTATGGAAACCAATCTCCCGGTCAGTATGGCGAGTTATGGACACTCTGCTCCCGGTCAGTACGGGGAGTTGTGGACACTCTGCTCCCGGTCAGTACGGGGAGTTGTGGACACTCTGTCCCGGTCAGTTGGGGGAGTTATGGACACTCTGCTCCCGGTCAGTTGGGGGAGTTATGGACACTCTGTCCCGGTCAGTTGGGGGAGTTATCGACACTCTGCTCCCGGTCAGTATGGGGAGTTATGGACACTCTGCTCCCGGTCAGTACGGGGAGTTATGGACACTCTGCTCCCGGTCAGTACGGGGAGTTATGGACACTCTGTCCCGGGGTCAGTACGTGGAGTTATGGACACTCTGCTCCCGGTCAGTACGGGGAGTTATGGACACTCTGCTCCCGGTCAGTACGGGGAGTTATGGACACTCTGATCCCGGTCAGTACGGGGAGTTATGGACACTCTGCTCCCGGTCAGTACGGGCAGTTATGGACACTCTGCTCCCGGTCAGTACGGGGAGTTATGGACACTCTGCTCCCGGTCAGTACGGGGAGTTATGGACACTCTGCTCCCGGTCAGTACGGGGAGTTATGGACACTCTGCTCCCGGTCAGTACGGGGAGTTATGGACACTCTGCTCCCGGTCAGTACGGGGAGTTATGGACACTCTGCTCCCGGTCAGTACGGGGTGTTATGGACACTCTGCTGCCGGTCAGTACGGGGAGTTATGGACACTCTGTCCCGGTCAGTACGGGGAGTTATGGACACTCTGTCCCGGTCAGTACGGGGAGTTATGGACACTCTGCTCCCGGTCAGTACGGGGAGTTATGGACACTCTGCTCCCGGTCAGTACGGGGAGTTATGGAAACCAATCTCCCGGTCAGTATGGCGAGTTATGGACACTCTGCTCCCGGTCAGTACGGGGAGTTGTGGACACTCTGCTCCCGGTCAGTACGGGGAGTTGTGGACACTCTGTCCCGGTCAGTTGGGGGAGTTATGGACACTCTGCTCCCGGTCAGTTGGGGGAGTTATGGACACTCTGTCCCGGTCAGTTGGGGGAGTTATCGACACTCTGCTCCCGGTCAGTATGGGGAGTTATGGACACTCTGCTCCCGGTCAGTACGGGGAGTTATGGACACTCTGCTCCCGGTCAGTACGGGGAGTTATGGACACTCTGCTCCCGGTCAGTACGGGGAGTTATGGACACTCTGCTCCCGGTCAGTACGGGGAGTTATGGACACTCTGCTCCCGGTCAGTACGGGGAGTTATGGACACTCTGCTCCCGGTCAGTACGGGGAGTTATGGACACTCTGTCCCGGTCAGTACGGGGAGTTATGGACACTCTGCTCCCGGTCAGTACGGGGAGTTATGGACACTCTGCTCCCGGTCAGTACGGGGAGTTATGGACACTCTGCTCCCGGTCAGTCCGGGGAGTTATGGACACTCTCTCCCGGTCAGTACGGGGAGTTATGGACACTCTGCTCCCGGTCAGTACGGGGAGTTATGGACACTCTCTCCCGGTCAGTACGGGGAGTTATGGACACTCTGTCCCGGTCAGTACAGGGAGTTATGGACACTCTGCTCCCGGTCAGTACGGGGAGTTATGGACACTCTGTCCCGGTCAGTACGGGGAGTTATGGACACTCTGCTCCCGGTCAGTACGGGGAGTTATGGACACTCTGCTCCCGGTCAGTACGGGGAGTTATGGACACTCTGTCCCGGTTATTTGGGGGAGTTATGGACACTCTGTCCCGGTCAGTACGGGGAGTTATGGACACTCTGCTCCCGGTCAGTACGGGGAGTTATGGACACTCTGTCCCGGTCAGTACGGGGAGTTATGGACACTCTGTCCCGGTCAGTACGGGGAGTTATGGACACTCTGCTCCCGGTCAGTACGGGGAGTTATGGACACTCTCTCCCGGTCAGTACGGGGAGTTATGGACACTCTGCTCCCGGTCAGTACGGGGAGTTATGGACACTCTGTCCCGGTCAGTACGGGGAGTTATGGACACTCTGCTCCCGGTCAGTACGGGGAGTTATGGACACTCTGCTCCCGGTCAGTACGGGGAGTTATGGACACTCTGCTCCCGGTCAGTACGGGGAGTTATGGACACTCTGCTCCCGGTCAGTATGGGGAGTTATGGACACTCTGCTCCCGGTCAGTACGGGGAGTTATGGACACTCTGCTCCCGGTCAGTACGGGGAGTTATGGACACTCTGCTCCCGGTCAGTACGGGGAGTTATGGACACTCTGTCCCGGTCAGTACGGGGAGTTATGGACACTCTGCTCCCGGTCAGTACGGGGAGTTATGGACACTCTGCTCCCGGTCAGTACGGGGAGTTATGGACACTCTGCTCCCGGTCAGTACGGGGAGTTATGGACACTCTGCTCCCGGTCAGTACGGGGAGTTATGGACACTCTGCTCCCGGTCAGTACGGGGAGTTATGGACACTCTCTCCCGGTCAGTATGGGGAGTTATGGACACTCTGCTCCCGGTCAGTACGGGGAGTTATGGACACTCTGTCCCGGTCAGTACGGGGAGTTATGGACACTCTGCTCCCGGTCAGTACGGGGAGTTATGGACACTCTGTCCCGGTCAGTACGGGGAGTTATGGCCACTCTGCTCCCGGTCAGTACGGGGAGTTATGGACACTCTGCTCCCGGTCAGTACGGGGAGTTATGGACACTCTGCTCCCGGTCAGTACGGGGAGTTATGGACACTCTGTCCCGGTCAGTACGGGGAGTTATGGACACTCTGCTCCCGGTCAGTCTGGGGAGTTATGGACACTCTGCTCCCGGTCAGTACGGGGAGTTATGGACACTCTGCTCCCGGTCAGTACGGGGAGTTATGGACACTCTGCTCCCGGTCAGTACGGGGAGTTATGGACACTCTGCTCCCGGTCAGTACGGGGAGTTATGGCCACTCTGCTCCCGGTCAGTACGGGGAGTTATGGACACTCTCTCCCGGTCAGTACGGGGAGTTATGGACACTCTGCTCCCGGTCAGTACGGGGTGTTATGGACACTCTGTCCCTGGTCAGTACGGGCAGTTATGGACACTCTGCTCCCGGTCAGTACGGGGAGTTATGGACACTCTGTCCCGGTCAGTACGGGGAGTTATGGACACTCTGCTCCCGGTCAGTACGGGGTGTTATGGACACTATGCTGCCGGTCAGTACGGGGAGTTATGGACACTCTGTCCCGGTCAGTACGGGGAGTTATGGACACTCTGTCCCGGTCAGTACGGGGAGTTATGGACACTCTGCTCCCGGTCAGTACGGGGAGTTATGGAGACTCTGTCCCGGTCAGAACGGGGAGTTATGGACACTCTGCTCCCGGTCAGTAGGGGGAGTTATGGACACTCTGCTTCCGGTCAGTACGGGGAGTTATGGACACTCTGTCCCGGTCAGTACGGGGAGTTGTGGACACTCTGCTCCCGGTCAGTTGGGGGAGTTATGGACACTCTGTCCCGGTCAGTTGGGGGAGTTATGGACACTCTGCTCCCGGTCAGTACGGGGAGTTATGGACACTCTCTCCCGGTCAATACGGGGAGTTGTGGACACTCTGCTCCCGGTCAGTACGGGGAGTTATGGACACTCTGCTCCCGGTCAGTACGGGGAGTTATGGACACTCTGCTCCCGGTCAGTACGGGGAGTTATGGACACTCTGTCCCGGTCAGTACGGGGAGTTATGGACACTCTGCTCCCGGTCAGTACGGGGAGTTATGGACACTCTGCTCCCGGTCAGTACGGGGAGTTATGGCCACTCTGCTCCCGGTCAGTACGGGGAGTTATGGACACTCTGTCCCGGTCAGCACGGGGAGTTATGGACACTCTGCTCCCGGTCAGTACGGGGAGTTATGGACACTCTGCTCCCGGTCAGTACGGGGAGTTATGGACACTCTGCTCCCGGTCAGTACGGGGAGTTATGGACACTCTGTCCCGGTCAGTACGGGGAGTTGTGGACACTCTGCTCCCGGTCAGTTGGGGGAGTTATGGACACTCTGTCCCGGTCAGTTGGGGGAGTTATGGACACTCTGCTCCCGGTCAGTACGGGGAGTTATGGACACTCTGTCCCGGTCAGTACGGGGAGTTATGGACACTCTCTCCCGGTCAGTACGGGGAGTTGTGGACACTCTGCTCCCGGTCAGTACGGGGAGTTATGGACACTCTGCTCCCGGTCAGTCCGGGGAGTTATGGACACTCTGCTCCCGGTCAGTACGGGGAGTTATGGACACTCTGCTCCCGGTCAGTACGGGGAGTTATGGACACTCTGCTCCCGGTCAGTACGGGGAGTTATGGACACTCTGCTCCCGGTCAGTACGGGGAGTTATGGACACTCTGTCCCGGTCAGTACGGGGAGTTATGGACACTCTGCTCCCGGTCAGTACGGGGTGTTATGGACATTCTGCTCCCTAGTCAGTACGGGGAGTTATGGACACTCTGCTCCCGGTCAGTACGGGGAGTTATGGACACTCTGTCCCGGTCAGTACGGGGAGTTATGGACACTCTGCTCCCGGTCAGTACGGGGAGTTATGGACACTCTGCTCCCGGTCAGTACGGGGAGTTATGGACACTCTGCTCCCGGTCAGTACGGGGAGTTATGGCCACTCTGCTCCCGGTCAGTACGGGGAGTTATGGACACTCTCTCCCGGTCAGTACGGGGAGTTATGGACACTCTGCTCCCGGTCAGTACGGGGTGTTATGGACACTCTGCTCCCGGTCAGTACGGGGTGTTATGGACACTCTGTCCCTGGTCAGTACGGGGAGTTATGGACACTCTGCTCCCGGTCAGTACGGGGAGTTATGGACACTCTGCTCCCGGTCAGTACGGGGAATTATGGACACTCTGCTCCCGGTCAGTACGGGGAGTTATGGACACTCTGCTCCCGGTCAGTACGGGGAGTTATGGACACTCTGCTCCCGGTCAGTACGGGGAGTTATGGACACTCTGTCCCGGTCAGTACGGGGAGTTGTGGACACTCTGCTCCCGGTCAGTTGGGGGAGTTATGGACACTCTGTCCCGGTCAGTTGGGGGAGTTATGGACACTCTGCTCCCGGTCAGTACGGGGAGTTATGGACACTCTGTCCCGGTCAGTACGGGGAGTTGTGGACACTCTGCTCCCGGTCAGTACGGGGAGTTATGGACACTCTGCTCCCGGTCAGTACGGGGAGTTATGGACACTCTGCTCCCGGTCAGTACGGGGAGTTATGGACACTCTGCTCCCGGTCAGTACGGGGAGTTATGGACACTCTGCTCCCGGTCAGTACGGGGAGTTATGGACACTCTGCTCCCGGTCAGTACGGGGAGTTATGGACACTCTGTCCCGGTCAGTACGGGGAGTTATGGACACTCTGCTCCCGGTCAGTACGGGGAGTTATGGACACTCTGCTCCCGGTCAGTACGGGGAGTTATGGACACTCTGCTCCCGGTCAGTACGGGGAGTTATGGACACTCTCTCCCGGTCAGTACGGGGAGTTATGGACACTCTGCTCCCGGTCAGTACGGGGAGTTATGGACACTCTCTCCCGGTCAGTACGGGGAGTTATGGACACTCTGTCCCGGTCAGTACGGGGAGTTATGGACACTCTGCTCCCGGTCAGTACGGGGAGTTATGGACACTCTGCTCCCGGTCAGTACGGGGAGTTATGGACACTCTGCTCCCGGTCAGTACGGGGAGTTATGGACACTCTGCTCCCGGTCAGTACGGGGAGTTATGGACACTCTGCTCCCGGTCAGTACGGGGAGTTATGGACACTCTGCTCCCGGTCAGTACGGGGAGTTATGGACACTCTGCTCCCGGTCAGTACGGGGAGTTATGGACACTCTGTCCCGGTCAGTACGGGGAGTTATGGACACTCTGCTCCCGGTTATTTGGGGGAGTTATGGACACTCTGTCCCGGTCAGTACGGGGAGTTATGGACACTCTGCTCCCGGTCAGTACGGGGAGTTATGGACACTCTCTCCCGGTCAGTACGGGGAGTTATGGACACTCTGCTCACGGTCAGTACGGGGAGTTATGGACACTCAGTCCCGGTCAGTACGGGGAGTTATGGACACTCTGCTCCCGGTCAGTCCGGGGAGTTGTGGACACTCTGCTCCCGGTCAGTACGGGGAGTTATGGACACTCTGCTCCCGGTCAGTACGGGGAGTTATGGACACTCTCTCCCGGTCAGTACGGGGAGTTATGGACACTCTGCTCCAGGTCAGTACGGGGAGTTATGGACACTCTGTCCCGGTCAGTACGGGGAGTTATGGACACTCTGCTCCCGGTCAGTACGGGGAGTTATGGACACTCTGCTCCCGGTCAGTACGGGGAGTTATGGACACTCTGCTCCCGGTCAGTACGGGGAGTTATGGACACTCTGCTCCCGGTCAGTATGGGGAGTTATGGACACTCTCTCCCGGTCAGTACGGGGAGTTATGGACACTCTGCTCCCGGTCAGTACGGGGAGTTATGGACACTCTCTCCCGGTCAGTACGGGGAGTTATGGACACTCTGTCCCGGTCAGTACGGGGAGTTATGGACACTCTGCTCCCGGTCAGTACGGGGAGTTATGGACACTCTGCTCCCGGTCAGTACGGGGAGTTATGGACACTCTGCTCCCGGTCAGTACGGGGAGTTATGGACACTCTGCTCCCGGTCAGTACGGGGAGTTATGGACACTCCATCCCGGTCAGTGCGGGGAGTTATGGACACTCTGCTCCCGGTCAGTACGGGGAGTTATGGACACTCTCTCCCGGTCAGAACGGGGAGTTATGGACACTCTCTCCCGGTCAGTACGGGGAGTTATGGACACTCTGCTCCCGGTCAGTACGGGGAGTTATGGACACTCTGCTCCCGGTCAGTACGGGGAGTTATGGACACTCTGCTTCCGGTCAGTACGGGGAGTTATGGACACTCTCTCCCGGTCAGTACGGGGAGTTATGGACACTCTGTCCCGGTTAGTACGGGGAGTTATGGACACTCTGTCCCGGTCAGTACGGGGAGTTATGGACACTCTGCTCCCGGTCAGTACGGGGAGTTATGGACACTCTGCTCCCGGTCAGTGCGGGGAGTTATGGACACTCTGTCCCGGTTATTTGGGGGAGTTATGGACACTCTGTCCCGGTCAGTACGGGGAGTTATGGACACTCTGCTCCCGGTCAGTACGGGGAGTTATGGACACTCTGCTCCCGGTCAGTACGGGGAGTTATGGACACTCTGTCCCGGTTATTTGGGGGAGTTATGGACACTCTGCTCCCGGTCAGTACGGGGAGTTATGGACACTCTGCTCCTGGTCAGTACGGGGAGTTATGGACACTCTGCTCCCGGTCAGTATGGGGAGTTATGGACACTCTCTCCCGGTCAGTTCGGGGAGTTATGGACACTCTGCTCCCGGTCAGTACGGGGAGTTATGGACACTCTGACCCGGTCAGTACGGGGAGTTATGGACACTCTGCTCCCGGTCAGTACGGGGAGTTATGGACACTCTGCTCCCGGTCAGTACGGGGAGTTATGGACACTCTGCTCCCGGTCAGTACGGGGAGTTATGGACACTCTGCTCCCGGTCAGTACGGGGAGTTATGGACACTCTGCTCCCGGTCAGTACGGGGAGTTATGGACACTCTCTCCCGGTCAGTATGGGGAGTTATGGACACTCTGCTCCCGGTCAGTACGGGGAGTTATGGACACTCTGTCCCGGTCAGTATGGCGAGTTATGGACACTCTGCTCCCGGTCAGTACGGGGAGTTATGGACACTCTGCTCCCGGTCAGTACGGGGAGTTATGGCCACTCTGCTCCCGGTCAGTACGGGGAGTTATGGACACTCTGCTCCCGGTCAGTACGGGGAGTTATGGACACTCTGCTCCCGGTCAGTACGGGGAGTTATGGACACTCTGCTCCCGGTCAGTACGGGGAGTTATGGACACTCTGTCCCGGTCAGTACGGGGAGTTATGGACACTCTGCTCCCGGTCAGTACGGGGAGTTATGGACACTCTTTCCCGGTCAGTACGGGGAGTTATGGACACTCTGCTCCCGGTCAGTACGGGGAGTTATGGACACTCTGCTCCCGGTCAGTACGGGGAGTTATGGACACTCTGCTCCCGGTCAGTACGGGGAGTTATGGCCACTCTGCTCCAGGTCAGTACGGGGAGTTATGGACACTCTCTCCCGGTCAGTACGGGGAGTTATGGACACTCTGCTCCCGGTCAGTACGGGGTGTTATGGACACTCTGTCCCTGGTCAGTACGGGGAGTTATGGACACTCTGTCCCGGTCAGTTGGGGGAGTTATGGACACTCTGCTCCAGGTCAGTACGGGGAGTTATGGACACTCTGCTCCCGGTCAGTACGGGGAGTTTTGGACACTCTGCTCCCGGTCAGTACGGGGAGTTATGGACACTCTGTCCCGGTCAGTACGGAGAGTTGTGGACACTCTCTCGCGGTCAGTACGGGGAGTTGTGGACACTCTGCTCCCGGTCAGTACGGGGAGTTATGGACACTCTGCTCCCGGTCAGTCCGGGGAGTTATGGACACTCTGCTCCCGGTCAGTACGGGGAGTTATGGACACTCTGCTCCCGGTCAGTACGGGGAGTTATGGACACTCTGCTCCCGGTCAGTACGGGGAGTTATGGACACTCTGCTCCCGGTCAGTACAGGGAGTTATGGACACTCTGCTCCCGGTCAGTCCGGGGAGTTGTGGACACTCTGCTCCCGGTCAGTCCGGGGAGTGATGGACACTCTGCTCCCGGTCAGTACGGGGAGTTATGGACACTCTGCTCCCGGTCAGTACGGGGAGTTATGGACACTCTGCTCCCGGTCAGTACGGGGAGTTATGGACACTCTGCTCCCGGTCAGTACGGGGAGTTATGGACACTCTGCTCCCGGTCAGTACGGGGAGTTATGGACACTCTCTCCCGGTCAGTATGGGGAGTTATGGACACTCTGCTCCCGGTCAGTACGGGGAGTTATGGACACTCTGTCCCGGTCAGTATGGCGAGTTATGGACACTCTGCTCCCGGTCAGTACGGGGAGTTATGGACACTCTGCTCCCGGTCAGTACGGGGAGTTATGGCCACTCTGCTCCCGGTCAGTACGGGGAGTTATGGACACTCTGCTCCCGGTCAGTACGGGGAGTTATGGACACTCTGCTCCCGGTCAGTACGGGGAGTTATGGACACTCTGCTCCCGGTCAGTACGGGGAGTTATGGACACTCTGTCCCGGTCAGTACGGGGAGTTATGGACACTCTTTCCCGGTCAGTACGGGGAGTTATGGACACTCTGCTCCCGGTCAGTACGGGGAGTTATGGACACTCTGCTCCCGGTCAGTACGGGGAGTTATGGACACTCTGCTCCCGGTCAGTACGGGGAGTTATGGCCACTCTGCTCCAGGTCAGTACGGGGAGTTATGGACACTCTCTCCCGGTCAGTACGGGGAGTTATGGACACTCTGCTCCCGGTCAGTACGGGGTGTTATGGACACTCTGTCCCTGGTCAGTACGGGGAGTTATGGACACTCTGTCCCGGTCAGTTGGGGGAGTTATGGACACTCTGCTCCAGGTCAGTACGGGGAGTTATGGACACTCTGCTCCCGGTCAGTACGGGGAGTTTTGGACACTCAGCTCCCGGTCAGTACGGGGAGTTATGGACACTCTGTCCCGGTCAGTACGGAGACTTGTGGACACTCTCTCGCGGTCAGTACGGGGAGTTGTGGACACTCTGCTCCCGGTCAGTACGGGGAGTTATGGACACTCTGCTCCCGGTCAGTCCGGGGAGTTATGGACACTCTGCTCCCGGTCAGTACGGGGAGTTATGGACACTCTGCTCCCGGTCAGTACGGGGAGTTATGGACACTCTGCTCCCGGTCAGTACGGGGAGTTATGGACACTCTGCTCCCGGTCAGTACAGGGAGTTATGGACACTCTGCTCCCGGTCAGTCCGGGGAGTTGTGGACACTCTGCTCCCGGTCAGTCCGGGGAGTGATGGACACTCTGCTCCCGGTCAGTACGGGGAGTTATGGACACTCTCTCCCGGTCAGTACGGGGAGTTATGGACACTCTGCTCCCGGTCAGTACGGGGAGTTATGGACACTCTCTCCCGGTCAGTACGGGGAGTTATGGACACTCTCTCCCGGTCAGTACGGGGAGTTGTGGACACTCTGCTCCCGGTCAGTACGGGGAGTTATGGACACTCTGCTCCCGGTCAGTCCGGGGAGTTATGGACACTCTGCTCCCGGTCAGTACGGGGAGTTATGGACACTCTGCTCCCGGTCAGTACGGGGAGTTATGGACACTCTGCTCCCGGTCAGTACGGGGAGTTATGGACACTCTGTCCCGGTCAGTACGGGGAGTTATGGACACTCTGCTCCCGGTCAGTACGGGGAGTTATGGACACTCAGTCCCGGTCAGTACGGGGAGTTATGGACACTCTGCTCCCGGTCAGTACGGGGAGTTATGGACACTCTGCTCCCGGTCAGTACAGGGAGTTATGGACACTCTGCTCCCGGTCAGTCCGGGGAGTTGTGGACACTCTGCTCCCGGTCAGTCCGGGGAGTTATGGACACTCTGCTCCCGGTCAGTACGGGGAGTTATGGACACTCTCTCCCGGTCAGTACGGGGAGTTATGGACACTCTGCTCCCGGTCAGTACGGGGAGTTATGGACACTCTCTCCCGGTCAGTACGGGGAGTTATGGACACTCTGCTCCCGGTCAGTACGGGGAGTTATGGACACTCTGTCCCGGTCAGTATGGGGAGTTATGGACACTCTGTCCCGGTCAGTACGGGGAGTTATGGACACTCTGCTCCCGGTCAGTACGGGGAGTTATGGACACTCTCTCCCGGTCAGTACGGGGAGTTATGGACACTCTGCTCCCGGTCAGTACGGGGAGTTATGGACACTCTCTCCCGGTCAGTATGGGGTGTTATGGACACTCTGTCCCTGGTCAGTACGGGGAGCTTTGGACACTCTGCTCCCGGTCAGTACGGGGAGTTATGGACACTCTGCTCCCGGTCAGTACGGGGAGTTATGGACACTCTGTCCCGGTCAGTACGGGGAGTTATGGACACTCTGCTCCCGGTCAGTACGGGGAGTTATGGACACTCTGTCCCGGTCAGTACGGGGAGTTATGGACACTCTGTCCCGGTCAGTACGGGGAGTTATGGACACTCTGCTCCCGGTCAGTACGGGGAGTTATGGACACTCTGCTCCCGGTCAGTACGGGGAGTTATGGACACCTCTCTCCCGGTCAGTATGGGGAGTTATGGACACTCTGCTCCCGGTCAGTACGGGGAGTTATGGACACTCTGCTCCCGGTCAGTTGGGGGAGTTATGGACACTCTGTCCCGGTCAGTACGGGGAGTTATGGACACTCTGTCCCGGTCAGTACGGGGAGTTATGGACACTCTGCTCCCGGTCAGTACGGGGAGTTATGGACACTCTGTCCCGGTCAGTTGGGGGAGTTATGGACACTCTGCTCCCGGTCAGTACGGGGAGTTGTGGACACTCTGTCCCGGTCAGTACGGGGAGTTATGGACACTCTGCTCCCTGTCAGTACGAGGAGTTATGGACACTCTCTCCCGGTCAGTACGGGGAGTTATGGACACTCTGCTCCCGGTCAGTTGGGGGAGTTATGGACACTCTGTCCCGGTCAGTACGGGGAGTTATGGACACTCTGTCCCGGTCAGTACGGGGAGTTGTGGACACTCTGTCCCGGTCAGTACGGGGAGTTATGGACACTCCGCTCCCTGTCAGTACGAGGAGTTATGGACACTCTCTCCCGGTCAGTACGGGGAGTTATGGACACTCTGCTCCCGGTCAGTACGGGGAGTTATGGACACTCTGCTCCTGGTCAGTACGGGGAGTTATGGACACTCTGTCCCGGTCAGTATGGGATGTTATGGACACTCTGTCCCTGGTCAGTATGGGGAGTTATGGACACTCTGTCCCGGTCAGTACGGGGAGTTATGGACACTCTGCTCCCGGTCAGTACGGGGAGTTATGGACACTCTGTCCCGGTCAGTTGGGGGAGTTATGGACACTCTGCTCCCGGTCAGTACGGGGAGTTGTGGACACTCTGTCCCGGTCAGTACGGGGAGTTATGGACACTCTGCTCCCTGTCAGTACGAGGAGTTATGGACACTCTCTCCCGGTCAGTCCGGGGAGTTATGGACACTCTGCTCCCGGTCAGTTGGGGGAGTTATGGACACTCTGTCCCGGTCAGTACGGGGAGTTATGGACACTCTCTCCCGGTCAGTACGGGGAGTTATGGACACTCTCTCCCGGTCAGTACGGGGAGTTATGGACACTCTGCTCCCGGTCAGTACGGGGAGTTATGGACACTCTGTCCCGGTCAGTATGGGATGTTATGGACACTCTGTCCCTGGTCAGTACGGGGAGTTATGGACACTCTGTCCCGGTCAGTACGGGGAGTTATGGACACTCTGCTCCCGGTCAGTACGGGGAGTTATGGACACTCTGCTCCCGGTCAGTACGGGGAGTTCTGGACACTCTGCTCCCGGTCAGTACGGGGAGTTATGGACACTCTGCTCCCGGTCAGTACGGGGAGTTATGGATACTCTGCTCCCGGTCAGTACGGGGAGTTATGGACACTCTGCTCCCGGTCAGTACGGGGAGTTATGGACACTCTGTCCCGGTCAGTACGGGGAGTTATGGACACTCTGCTCCCGGTCAGTACGGGGAGTTATGGACACTCTGCTCCCGGTCAGTACGGGGAGTTATGGACACTCTGCTCCCGGTCAGTACGGGGAGTTATGGACACTCTGCTCCCGGTCAGTACGGGGAGTTATGGACACTCTGCTCCCGGTCAGTACGGGGAGTTATGGACACTCTGCTCCCGGTCAGTACGGGGAGTTATGGACACTCTGCTCCCGGTCAGTACGGGGAGTTATGGACACTCTGCTCCCGGTCAGTACGGGGAGTTATGGACACTCTGCTCCCGGTCAGTACGGGGAGTTATGGACACTCTGCTCCCGGTCAGTACGGGGAGTTATGGACACTCTGCTCCCGGTCAGTATGGGATGTTATGGACACTCTGTCCCTGGTCATTACGGGGAGTTATGGACACTCTGCTCCCGGTCAGTACGGGGAGTTGTGGACACCCTGCTCCCGGTCAGTACGGGGAGTTGTGGACACCCTGCTCCCGGTCAGTCCGGGGAGTTATGGACAATCTGTCCCGGTCAGTACGGGGAGTTATGGACACTCTGTCCCTGGTCAGTACGGGGAGTTATGGACACTCTGTCCCGGTCAGTACGGGGAGTTATGGACATTCTGTCCCGGTCAGTACGGGGAGTTATGGACACTCTGTCCCGGTCAGTACGGGGAGTTATGGACACTCTGCTCCCGCTCAGTACAGGGAGTTATGGACACCTCTCTCCCGGTCAGTCCGGGGAGTTATGGACACTCTGCTCCCGGTCAGTACGGGGAGTTATGGACACCTCTCTCCCGGTCAGTACGGGGAGTTATGGACATTCTGTCCCGGTCAGTACGGGGAGTTATGGACATTCTGTCCCGGTCAGTACGGGGAGTTATGGACACTCTGCTCCCGGTCAGTACGGGGAGTTATGGACACTCTGTCCCGGTCAGTACGGGGAGTTATGGACAGTCTGTCCCGGTCAGTTGGGGGAGTTACGGACACTCTGTCCCGGTCAGTACAGGGAGTTATGGACACTCTGCTCCCGGTCTGTACGGGGAGTTATGGACACTCTGCTCCCGGTCAGTACGGGGAGTTATGGACAATCTGTCCCGGTCAGTACGGGGAGTTATGGACACTCTGTCCCGGTCAGTACGGGGAGTTATGGACACTCTGTCCCGGTCAGTACAGGAGTTATGGACACTCTGTCCCGGTCAGTACGGGGAGTTATGGACACTCTGCTCCCCGTCAGTACAGGGAGTTATGGACACTCTGCTCCCGGTCAGTACAGGGAGTTATGGACACTCTGTCCCGGTCAGTACGGGGAGTTATGGACACTCTGCTCCCGGTCAGTACGGGGAGTTATGGACACTCTGCTCCCGGTCAGTACGGGGAGTTATGGACACTCTGTCCCGGTCAGTATGGGGAGTTATGGACACTCTGCTCGCGGTCAGTACGGGGAGTTATGGACACTCTGCTCCCGGTCAGTGCGGGGAGTTATGGACACTCTGCTCCCGGTCAGTACGGGGAGTTATGGACACTCTGCTCCCGGTCAGTACGGGGAGTTATGGACACTCTGCTCCCGGTCAGTACGGGGAGTTATGGTCACTCTGCTCCCGGTCAGTACGGGGAGTTATGGACACTCTGCTCCCGGTCAGTACGGGGAGTTATGGACACACTGCTCCCGCTCAGTACGGGGAGTTATGGACACTCTGCTCCCGGTCAGTACGGGGAGTTATGGACACTCTGCTCCCGGTTAGTATGGGTGTTGGTTTGGGTGCTCAATGTAGCCGATGGTTTGGAATGACATGGACAGCATGCGGAGGGTTAAATAAATGGGCACGAGTTCATGCAAAATACGGGAAACGAAGGTGAAGAGATTGAGGCCGAGAGACACTCGTCCAGTTCCCATTTCTGTATCTGGGAGAACGGGATTACAACAGGTCCCAATTGATCTCGGTATCAGGAACCAGACAGCTTTCCACAAATACACTCAGTCCCTGTTCACACCGACACCTGTTTCACACTCAGTCCCTGTTTACACCTACACCTGTTCCACACTCACTCCCTGTTCACACCAACACCTGTTCCACACTCACTCCCTGTTCACACCTGCACCTATTCCACACTCAGTCCCTGTTCACACCTACACCTGTTCCACACTCAGTCCCTGTTCACACCTACACCTGTTCCACACTCAGTCCCTGTTCACACCTACACCTGTTCCACACTCAGTCCCTGTTCACACCTACACCTGTTCCACACTCAGTCCCTGTTCACACCTGCACCTGTTTCACACTCACTCCCTGTTCACACCTACACCTGTTCCACGGTCAGTGAGACACGACGGGGGGTCGAGGGGAAGGTTCGTTCGCTTCCAGATACAGAAATGGGCTCAGGGTCAGCAGGTCACAGGTCAGAGAGCGTAGGTCCTACTTACGGTCACTGGCGACGGTGTTCGGGAGGCCTGGAGAGGGAAACGGAAACAAAAATCAGGGCCTGAGTTCAGGTGTTTGTGTCGAACACGGATTATAAAGTATTTTAGTGGAACAATGTGACAGAACACAACGTAAACACATTACAGTGAAAGGAGATTTCTTCAGAGTGAAGGGAGGGGGAGGGGGAGGGGGAGGGGAGAGGAGGGAGTGGAGGGGGAGGATTGGGGAGAGGAACAGGAGGAGGGAGAGGGGAGGAGGGAGAGGGGAGGGGGGGGAGAGGGGAGGGGGGGAGAGGGGGAGGAGGGGGAGAGGTAGAGGGGGAGGAGGGGGAGAGGTAGAGGAGGGAGAGTGGAGGGGGAGGGGTAATGGAGGCGGAGTAGACATTGGAGCAGGAGGGGAAAGGAGTGGGAAGGGGAGACCAGAGAGGGGGAGGAGGGGAAAGGGGGATGGGGAGCGGAGGCGGAGTGGAGTGGGAGTGGAGGGGGAGGGGTATTGGAGGTGGAGTAGAGATTTGAGAGGGAGAGGAAAGGAGGGGGGAACGCAAACGCGAGGTGGGGAGTCGGGGAGGAGGTGGAGTGAAGGGGGAGGGGGGAATGGAGGTGGATTGGAAATTGGAAGAGGGGGGAGGGGAGAGGAGAGAAAGGAGAGGGGGATTGGAGGGGTTGGGGGAGGGGTTGTCAGCAGGGGAGGGGGTTTGGGCGAGAGGGCTAGCCGGTTGGGGAGTGGGGTTTTGGGGGGAGGGATTGTCGGTTGGGGAGGGAGTTTGGGGGGGATGGGTTGTTGGTTGGGGAGGGGTTGTCAGTTGGAGAGGGGGTTTGGGGGGGAGGGGTTGTCGGTTGGGGAGGGGGTTTGGGGGGGAGGGGTTGTCAGTTGGAGAGGGGGTTTGGGGGGAGGGGTTGTCGGTTGGAGAGGGGGTTTGGGGGAGGGGTTGTTGGTTGGGGAGGGGTTTGGGGGGGACGGGTTGTCGGTTGGGGAGGGGGTTTGGGATAATCCAGGAGTCACAATCACAGACTGAGCCCCACCTTGAGGAATTGATGCTCCGCCCCTCCCCCCCCGGATACTGAGAATGAGCGGCCAACACACGGCCCCTGGGGTCACGGTGTCACATGGCCCCCAGAGTCACGGGGTCACACGGCCCCCAGAGTCACGGGGTCACACGGCCCCCAGAGTCACGGGGTCACACGGCCCACGGGGACATGGGACTCAATCTCCCAGAGTGCAGTGTGGCCTGGGCTCTCGATGGGGCCGCCATCGCCGCCTCCGTTCAACCGGCTCCTGGAATCGGGGAACCGGCAGAGAAAGGGGCCGGGGGGGAAATTCACACCCCGGGGATCAACAGAGAAAGGGGCCGGGGGGGAAATTCACACCCTGGGGACCGACTATTTCCCCACTCCTGACCCCCCTTCTCCCCCCTCCTGAACCCCCTTCTCCCCCTCCTGAACCCCTTCCCCCCTCCTGAACCCCCTTCTCCCCCCTCCTGTCCCCCTTCTCCCCACTCATGAACCCCTTCCCCGCTCCGGAACCCCTTCTCCCCCCCTCCTGTCCCCTTCTCCCCACTCATGAACCCCTTCCCCCCTCCGGAACCCCTTCTCCCCCCTCCTGAACCCCCTTCTCCCCCCTCCTAACCCCACTTTCCCCCCCCTCCTGAACCCCCTTCTCCCCCCTCCTGACCCCCTTCTCCCCCCTCCTGAACCCCCTTCTCCCCCCTCCTGAACCCCCTTCTCCCCCCTCCTGACCCCCTTCTCCCCCCCTCCTGAACTCCTTCTCCCCCCTCCTGAACCCCCTTCTCTCTCCTCCTGAACCCCCTTCTCTCCCCTCCTGAACCCCCTTCTCCCCCTCCTGACCCCCTTCTCCCCACTCCTGAAACCCTTCCCCCCTCCTGAACCCTCTTCTCCCCCCTCCTGAACCCCTTCTCTCCCCTCCTGAACCCCTTCTCCCCCCTCCTGAACCCCTTCCCCCCTCCTGAACCCTCTTCTCCCCCCTCCTGAACCCTCTTCTCCCCCCTCCTGAACCCCTTCTCCCCCCTCCTGACCCCCTTCTCCTCCCTCCTGAACCCCTTCTCGCCCTCCTGACCCCCTTCTCTCCCCTCCTGAACCCCTTCTCCCCCCTCCCTGACCCCCTTCTCCCACTCCCCACTCCTGAACCCCTTCCCCCCTCCTGAACCCTCTTCTCCCCCCCTCCTGAACCCCTTCTCCCCCCTCCTGACCCCCTTCTCCCCCCTCCTGAACCCCTTCTCCCCACCCTGAACCCCTTCTCCCCACTCCTGAACCCCTTCTCCCCCCCTCCTGACCCCCCTTCTCCCCACTCCTGAACCCCTTCCCCCCTCCTGAACCCTCTTCTCCCCCCTCCTGAACCCCTTCTCCCCCTCCTGAACCCTCTTCTCCCCCCCTCCTGAACCCCTTCTCCCCCCTCCTGAACCCCTTCTCCTCCCTCCTGAACCCCTTCTCCCCCCTCCTGACCCCCTTCTCTCCCCTCCTGAACCCCTTCTCCCCCCCTCCTGACCCCCTTCTCCCCACTCCTGAACCCCTTCCCCCCTCCTGAACCCTCTTCTCCCCCCTCCTGAACCCTCTTCTCCCCCCTCCTGAACCCCTCCTCCCCCCTCCTGAACCCCTTCTCCCCCTCCTGAACCCCTCCTGAACCCCTTCTCCCCCCTCCTGAACCCCTTCTCCCCCCCTCCTGACCCCCTTCTCTCCCACTCCTGAACCCCCTTCCCCCCCTCCTGAACCCTCTTCTCCCCCTCCTGAACCCCTTCTCCCCCCTCCTGAACCCCTTCTCCTCCCTCCTGAACCCCTTCTCCCCCCTCCTGACCCCCTTCTCTCCCCTCCTGAACCCCTTCTCCCCCCTCCTGACCCCCTTCTCCCCCACTCCTGAACCCCTTCCCCCCCTCCTGAACCCTCTTCTCCCCCCTCCTGAACCCTCTTCTCCCCCCCTCCTGAACCCCTCCTCCCCCTCCTGAACCCCTTCTCCCCCTCCTGAACCCCTCCTGAACCCCTTCTCCCCCCTCCTGAACTCCTTCTCCCCTCTCCTGAACCCCCTTCTCCCCTCTCCTGAACCCCTTCTCCTCCCTCCTGAACCCCTTCTCCCCCTCCTGACCCCCTTCTCCCCTCTCCTGAACCTCTTCTCCCCCCTCCTGAACCCCTTCTCCCCCCTCCTGACCCCCTTTTCCCCTCTCCTGAACCCCTTCGCCCCCCTCCTGAGCCCCTTCTCCCCCCTCCTGACCCCCTTCCCCTCCCCCTCGTGGTCCCCTCCCCCTGGAGTCAGTCCTTATTCCTGTTCTCTGTCTCTGTCCAATCTCCCGCTCTGAGTCTCTGTTTACACATTAATTCATTCACAAACATCCATTTGCTTCTATTTTGGAATCGGTGCATTGCCGGGAGTTGGAATTAGAATGAAATCTGAACCGAAACCCAAGGTGCCGCCGGTATCAGGCGGGGCCGGAGAAGCCCTCGTTACTCACAGATATTGGCCGTCCCTTTGGGGATCGGGAGGTACGAGCCGGCTCTCCACGGCCGGCCTTGAAAGCCTTTCTTGCATCTCCCGCAGTCCGGCCCCGTCGTGTTGTGCTCACACTCGCAACTCAGCTTCCCCTTCTCCAGGACACAGTTGTTGGCGTGAAGATTGCACTTACACCTGGCAAAAAAACAAGGGGACAAGCTGGTTTAAAATGACCCCGAGCAGCTCCGTTACACACCGGACTCTCTGCTCCGGGGCTCAGCTCTCCCTTTACCAGCTTAGGTTCCTGGTGTCTCCATCACAGGAAGGTCCTGGATCCCAGTTAAAGGTCATTGCAGAATTTTAAACTGATGCAAACCCCTTCCTGCAGAACATGGGCAGCCTGTGATCCCCTCACACAGTCTCCCCTTTCCCCAAACTGGACCCAGTGACAAGATCTCAGGCCCGAACTGCACAGGACGACAAACCCAGTACAGAGCGATTCCCAGCACAGGACAATTCCCAGCACGGGGCAATTCCCAGCACGGGGCGATTCCCAGCACATGGGAAATTCCCAGCACGGGGCAATTCCCAGCACATGGGAAATTCCCACTGACTGGAGCAGCAGAGACCAGGAACATGGGTCAACCCTAAAAAGAGGAAGAACTCCCATTTCTACAGTGCCTTTCACCACCTCAGGACGTCCCAAAGTGCTTTACAGCCAATGAAGTAAATTTGAAATGTAGTCACTGTTGTAATGTGGGAAACACAGCAGCCAATTTACACACAGCAAGATCCCACAAACAGCAATGAGATATTGAGATCTCGCCTCTGAGTCAGAAGGTCATAAGTTCAAGCCCCGCTCCAGAGACTTGAGCAAATAATCCAGGCCGGCACTCCCTGGTGTCAGTACTGAGGGAGTGCTGTACTGTCAGAGGGTCAGTACTGAGGGAGTGCTGCACTGTCGGAGGGTCAGTACTGAGGGAGTGCTGCACTGTCGGAGGGTCAGTACTGAGGGAGTGCTGCACTGTCGGAGGGTCAGTACTGAGGGAGCGCTGTACTGTCAGAGGGTCAGTACTGAGGGAGTGCTGCACTGTCGGAGGGTCAGTACTGAGGGAGTGCTGCACTGTCAGAGGGTCAGTACTGAGGGAGTGCTGCACTGTCGGAGGGTCAGTACTGAGGGAGTGCTGCACTGTCGGAGGGTCAGTACTGAGGGAGCGCTGCACTGTCGGAGGGTCAGTACTGAGGGAGCGCTGCACTGTCGGAGGGTCAGTACTGAGGGAGTGCTGCACTGTCGGAGGGTCAGTACTGAGGGAGTGCTGCACTGTCGGAGGGTCAGTACTGAGGGAGTGCTGCACTGTCGGAGGTGCTGTCTTTTGGAAGAGACGTTAAACCGAGGTGGGGGTAAAAGATCCCACAGCCATTATTTCAAAGAAGAGCGGGGGAGTTCTCCCCGGAGTCCTGACCAATGTTTATCCACCAACCAACATCATAAAACAGATTATTTGGTCATTATCACATTGAAGAGGGTTTAGTCGCTGTGATGGGAGTTTACAGTTTCTGGGGAAGGTCGGTCTGGGATCACCTCCTTGTGAAATATATTTTTTAATGTTCTAAAGGACACAATCGCATCGCTGACATTAACAGTGAGTGTGATGAAGATTTCCCTTTAGTAAATACGATGTGGAAAGGCCCAGTGTGTTGTGAGGGTTTCTGTGTTGTAAAGTGTGAGATCGCTGGTCTCGGGGATTCTGTGCTAACAGCATCGGGCCGCTGTTTAACTCACTGGGAAGGTGAAGCTTCAAAATCTGCAGATTGGTCCTCACACATTCAGCACATTTGCTGTTCTCGGCACTTTTTGCTGAACTAAGCAGAAACCCAGACAGTTCCTTGGAGGCAAATTAACCTCAGCGTAAACATTTTCCTGTTCCTGTTCTCGAATTAGTGTCTGAAGATTCTCCTGGACTAAAAGCTCGAGTGAGTCTCCCAGATGCTGAGTGTAGAATTTCTCATCTACAGGCTGCCCCCCGTTGACATCATCTGAAAACACAACGTCAGGTTCCACATGTACACTGACGACACCCAGCTCCACCTCACCCCCACCTCTCTCGACCCCTCCACTCTCTCTGATTTGTCACGCTGCTTTTCCAACAGCCAGTACTGGAGGAGCACAAATTTCCTCCAACTAAATATTGGGAAGACCGAAGCCATTGTCTTCAGTCCCCGCCTCAAACTCCGTTCCCTAGACACCGGCTCCATCCCTCTCCCCGGCCACAGTCTGAGGCTAACTCTGCTGCCCGTATCCTAACTCGCACCAAGTCCCGTTCTCCCATCACCCCTGTGCTCACTGACCTACATTGGCAACGCCTTGATTTTAAAATTCTCATCCTTGTTTTCAAATCCCTCCATGGCCTCGCCCCTCCCTATCTCTGTAACCTCCTCCAGCCCTACAACCCTCCGAGATCTCTCCAATTCTGGCCTCTTACGCAGCCCCAATTTTAATCGCTCCACCAATGGCAGCCGTGCCTTCAGCTGTCTAGGCCCTAAGGTCTGGAATTCCCTCCCGAAACCTCGCGACCTCTCCACCTCTCTCTCCTCCTTTAAGACGCTCCTTAAAACCTACCTCTTTGACCGAGCTTTTGCTCACCTGTCCCTATATTTCCTGATGTGTCTCAGTGTCAAATTTTGTTTGATAATCACTCCTGTGAAGCGCCTTGGGATGATTTACTACGTTAAAGGGGCTATATAAATGCAAGTTGTTGTTCTTATTGATGATAGAATGCCCTCCAGATGTCAATTGATAGTATATCCTAGATGTTTGCCCTGATGGACCATCCCCCAGATGTTTGCCCTGATGGACTGTCCCCCAGATGTTTGCCCTGATGGACCGTACCCCAGATGTTTGCCCTGATAGACCGTCCCCCAGATGTTTGCCCTGATACAGCGCCCCCTGGATGTGAAGTGTGGGATCAGTGACCCTGAGCAGAGGTGACGAGGAGCTCTCACCGTCCGTGAATCTCCACGTTGGAGATGGCGTAGAAATATTTGGAGAGGTTGAGCTGGTCGACGCTGGTGGCCCCGGTGGCCGGCCGGAGCAGCCTGACCCGCAGGTCGGTCAGGGTGAAGAAGTCCCTCAGGTCCTTGGTGGTGTCCAGCTGGCCGTAGAGCGAGGCCATGTTGCGGAGAAGGGGCCCCCCGAACAGGGCGAACCGCTCCCTGATCTCGAAGCGGACCGTCTTGTCCACCTTCCACACGTAGCCCCTGGAGTACTCCTCCGTGCAGATGATGTCCAGCACCGAGGCTGGGCTCAGATCCCGGACCGTTCTCCGCTCCATCCCGAAGGAGTTGAGGCAGTCGGCAGCGTAGAACTGGTAGGGCTGCCACGTCCGGCCGTGGTCCAGAGATTTCTCCAGGACCATCTGCTCCGGCCGGCCCGACTCGAAGGTGATGACGATATCCTCGGTCAGCTCGATGGTCTTGCCCCAGGACAGGGTGATATTGACCAGGAGGGGCTCGGGGAAACTCCACCAGGAGACGCTTTGCCAAAAGGTGTTTGGGATCCGGCCCTCGTGATCCAGCATCAGCTCGGGGGGGTGTGCGAGCTCGGGCGTGCGAGCATCACACTCGTTGTTGCACATGTAGGGGTTCTCCTGGAAATGGGCACAGAGCAACACGGGTTAGATACAGAGTAAAGCTCCCTCGACACTGTCCCATCAAACACTCCCAGGGCAGGTACAGGATTAGATACAGAGTAAAGCTCCCTCGACACTGTCCCATCAAACACTCCCAGGGCAGGTACAGGATTAGATACAGAGTAAAGCTCCCTCTGCACTGTCCCATCAAACACTCCCAGGGCAGGTACAGGATTAGATACAGAGTAAAGCTCCCTCTGCACTGTCCCATCAAACACTCCCAGGGCAGGTACAGGATTAGATACAGAGTAAAGCTCCCTCCACACTGTCCCATCAAACACTCTCAGGGCAGGTACAGCATGGGTTAGATACAGAGTAAAGCTCCCTCAACACTGTCCCATCAAACACTCCCAGGGCAGGTACAGCACGGGTTAGATACAGAGTAAAGCTCCCTCGACACTGTCTTGGAATCCAGGAATATCCATCCACTCTGATTTTCCCAGGGATAAGTTTTGATTAAACTGTACGCGCTCCATCTCACTGCACTCTGTGCTGGACGGTTAGACGGCTGGTTAATTATATCGCTGTCGTGTCGAGGAATGATTCTCGCTCTGTCCAACTAAAAATAGCTTCACACCACTAAAATATTTAGAGACCTGAGTGGTAAAACTACACAGGAATTGGAAACACAACTGTAAGATCCCACCTTATCCTCACTGGGAGTGATTCCCCGTCGCCGGGGGCGACTCCCCGTCGCCGGGGAGTGATTCCCCGTCACCGGGGGGTGATTCCCCGTCACCGGGGGGTGATTCCCCGTCACCGGGGGGTGATTCCCTGTCACTGTGCAGTTTGTTGTATCAGAATTCGGAATATCTGGATCACAGAATTTATCATCGGCCAATTTCTCAGGAATGTTGTTCTGAAAGAATCATTTGTGTTTATTAATTCTCGGGATGTGGGCGTCGCTGGCGAGGCCGGCATTTATTGCCCAAAAGGAGAGAGAGAGAGAAAGGAGGAGAGTTTTCCGGGCGGAATGATCGAGGGGCAGTTGTCTTTTTACAGTCCGTTGTTAAAACAATCCCTTATTTCCGATCAGGCCATAATCCTGGGCTCTGGGTGTCAGACCACAGCCCAGCCTGTGGTCCTAATGATGCTTTATCAGCGGCTGGTTTGCGAGGAAGCAGTCGGAGATGGCAGGGCTCCCTCGGGCTCACTTCAGGTCAGGGTCCTTCCGCAGTGAAGCAGCGACAGAGACAGCGGCAGCTCCACATATTTCACACAAGGTGCGTTTCGGGAATGAGTCGACGGCCCGCAGACAATCAGAGGTCACACATCAGCTTTTATGTGGGTCGTATTCTCCCATCACAGTGTTCCCAGATTCTCTGATGATTCCGACAGTCGGGTGAAGGACAGACGAGGCCTCGGAGAGGGTGCAGAGGAGATTTACCAGAATGGGACCAGGGATGAGGGACTTCAGTTATGTGGAGAGACTGGAGAAGCTGGGGTTGTTCTCCTCAGAGTAGAGAAGGTTGAGGGGAGATTTAATAGAGGTGTTCAAAATTATGAAGGGTTTTTGATGGAGTAAGTAAGGAGAAACTGTTTCCAGTGGCAGGAGGGTCGGTAACCAGAGGACACAGATTTAAGGTAATTGGCCAAAAAATCAGAGGGGAGATGTGGAGAATTTTTTTACGCAGCGAGTTGTTCTGATCTGGAATGCGCTGCCTGAAAGGACGGTGGAAGCAGATTCAATAATAACTTTCAAAAGGGAATTGGATAAATACTTGAAAAGGAAAAATTTGCAGGACGATGGGGAAAGAGCAGGGGAGTGGGATTAATTGGATAGATCTTTCAAAGAGCCGGCACAGGCACGATGGGCTGAATGGCCTCCTTCAGTGCTGTATGATTCTACGATTCTCTGATTGTAAGTCAGGATGGTGTATGACTCGGAGGGGAACTTGGAGGTGACGGTGTTCCTATGCACCTGCTGCCCTTGTCCTTCTCGGTGGTGGAGGTGGTGGGTTTGGGAGGTGCTGTCGAAGAAGCCTTGGCGAGTTGCTGCAGTGCATCCTGTGGATGGGACACACTGATACTCTCCCCAACATCGGCAACACAGAATCAGACCAACATCCTTTTCCAAATGATCACACAGCTCGCCTGTTAGACCGCAATCTTCAGAAAGTGGCTGTTGCAGCAATCAATAAAACTAATGTGTGAGAAAGATGGAGAGGGGGCCGTATACAGAGAGAATCGAGATTAATGAATCTACAATTCTCACAGCATCTTTCTAAAGGCACTGACTAAAGCTGGATATTGGAAGAGATTATTTTAATGTCTCTATTTAGAATGAAACGAGTGTCCATTAGTAACAGAATCCTAAAGCTGTCAAAAGTATGAATGAATAATCACACTGTCCAGATGTTCAGTGCTCCTGAATTGCCGTGTCCTCGGTACATAATTAACAGCCCCTTGTCCCAGTGCTACAACTCACCATTCTATGGAATGACAGTGTGTAAACGGTGAGGAAACTCGAGGGGCAATCAGTGGTGGGAGTTCAGTGTGAAACCACAGCAGGAGTGAAGAGAGAGACTGAGCGACTGTCTCTCTCCACCACTCGCTCGAGCTCTCTCTGATTCTCACATTTCTGGACCAGGTTTCTTGTTTACTGTTCCACTGCACCATCCATGCCTTTCTCACCTCCAGGCTCGACTATTCCAATACTCTCCTGCCCGGCTTCCCACCGTCCACCCTCCGTAAACTTCAGCTCATCCAAAACTCTGCCTCCCGTATCCTAACTCGCACCAAGTCCCATTCTCCCATCATCAGGGAGCGCTGCACTGTCGGAGAGTCAGTACTGAGGGAGCGCTGCACTGTCAGAGGGGCAGTACTGAGGGAGCGCTGCACTGTCGAAGGGGCAGTACTGAGGGTGTGCGGCACTGTCGGAGGGTCAGTACTGAGGGAGCGCTGCACTGTCGAAGGGGCAGTACTGAGGGAGCGCTGCACTGTCGAAGGGGCAGTACTGAGGGTGTGCGGCACTGTCGGAGGGTCAGTACTGAGGGAGCGCTGCACTGTCGGAGAGTCAGTACTGAGGGAGCGCTGCACTGTCAGAGGGGCAGTACTGAGGGAGCGCTGCACTGTCGAAGGGGCAGTACTGAGGGTGTGCGGCACTGTCGGAGGGTCAGTACTGAGGGAGCGCTGCACTGTCGAAGGGGCAGTACTGAGGGTGTGCGGCACTGTCGGAGGGTCAGTACTGAGGGAGTGCTGCACTGTCGGAGGGTCAGTACTGAGGGAGTGCTGCACTGTCGGAGGGTCAGTACTGAGGGAGTGCTGCACTGTCGGAGGGTCAGTACTGAGGGAGTGCTGCACTGTCGGAGGGTCAGTACTGAGGGAGTGCTGCACTGTCGGAGGGTCAGTACTGAGGGAGTGCTGCACTGTCGGAGGGTCAGTACTGAGGGAGTGCTGCACTGTCGGAGGGTCAGTACTGAGGGAGTGCTGCACTGTCGGAGGGTCAGTACTGAGGGAGTGCTGCACTGTCGGAGGGTCAGTACTGAGGGAGTGCTGCACTGTCGGAGGGTCAGTACTGAGGGAGTGCTGCACTGTCGGAGGGTCAGTACTGAGGGAGTGCTGCACTGTCGGAGGGTCAGTACTGAGGGAGTGCTGCACTGTCGGAGGGTCAGTACTGAGGGAGTGCTGCACTGTCGGAGGGTCAGTACTGAGGGAGTGCTGCACTGTCGGAGGGTCAGTACTGAGGGAGTGCTGCACTGTCGGAGGGTCAGTACTGAGGGAGTGCTGCACTGTCGGAGGGTCAGTACTGAGGGAGTGCTGCACTGTCGGAGGGTCAGTACTGAGGGAGTGCAGCACTGTCGGAGGGTCAGTACTGAGGGAGTGCTGCACTGTCGGAGGGTCAGTACTGAGGGAGTGCTGCACTGTCGGAGGGTCAGTACTGTGGGAGAGCTGCACTGTCAGAGGGTCAGTACTGAAGGATCATTGCATTGTCGGAGAGGCAGTGCTGCATAATCGGAGGGTCAGTACTGAGGGAGTGCTGCACTGTCAGAGGTGCCGTCTTTTGGATGAGACGTTAAACCGAGGCTCCGCCTGCCCTCTCAGGTCGTTGTTTAAAACTGGTTTCCCAGACAGGCCCCGGGTGACCTGATCACCTGCTCACAGCCCTGAGTCTGACTGAGGCCCACACTGGGAGACGTTAGTTTGGGGAAAAGGCCCTTTATTGGAGGCCTTTAATTAGAAGGAGGTGGTCTTTTGGACAAGGTGGTTTTAAGGTTGGTAGCTCGGTGTTGAATGAAACCTGATTGTGTTTCTATAAGGAGCGATCGACACAGGGCCCTGTCAGTAATGTGGGATTACACCACATGCCCATCACTGGGAGTCAAGTCAGAGAGAACTTCAGATCAAAGGATCTGCCTGTTCCCTGGGAGACTGAAAACCATCGAAAGTAGAAGGTTAATGGGATGTTGGCCTTTATTTCGGGGGCTGGAATACAAAGGGGTGGAAGTTATGTTCCAGCTGTTCAGAGCTCTGGTCAGACCACATCTGGAGACTGGGTTCAGTTCTGGGCACCGCACCTCAGGAAGGATATATTGGCCCTGGAGAGGGTGCGGTGCAGATTCACCAGAATGATACTGGGGATTAAAGGGTTAAATTATGAGGACAGATTGCATAAACATGGCTTTTATTTTCGAAGATTAAGGGGTGATCTAATCGAGGTGTTTAAAGTGATAAAAGGATTTGATAGGGTAGATGGAGAGAAACTATTTCCTCTGGTGGGAGAGTCCAGAACAAGGGGGAATAATCTTAAAATTAGAGCTCGGCCGTTCATGGGTGATGTCAGGAAACATTTCTTCACACAAAGGGGAGTGGAAATCTGGAACTCTCTCCCTCAAAAGGCTGTGGATGCTGGGGGTCAATTGGAGCTTTCAAGACTGAGATCAATAGATTTTTGTTGGGTGAGGGTATCGAGGGATACGGAGCAAAGGAGGGTGAATGGAGTTGAGGTACAGATCAGACATGATCTAATTGAATTGCGGAACAGGCTCGAGGTGCTGAATGGCCTCCTCCTGTTCCTGTGTAACAGGTTCGAGGGGCTGAATGGCCTCCTCCTGTTCCTATGTAACAGGCATTTGGACAGTTACATGGGTAAGATGGGTATAGAGGGATATGGGCCAAGTGCAGGCAATTGGGACTAGCTTAGTGGTATAAACTGGGCGACATGGACATGTTGGGCCGAAGGGCCTGTTTCCATGTTGTAAACTTCTATGATTCTATGATTCTATGATTTATTGCCCATCCCCAGTTGCCCTGAGAAGGTGGTGCTGGGCCTTCTTCTTGAACCACTGGGAGCGGGTTTGATACAAACTGAGTGTTTTGCTCGGCCACTTCAGAGGGAGGTTAAGGGTCAGCCACGTTGGTGTGGGACTGGAGTCACATATAGGCCCAGACCGGGTAAGGACGGCAGGTTTCCTTCCCTCAAGGACATTAATGAACCAGTTGGGTTTTTACGACAATCCGACAGTTTCATGGTCACTTTTACTGAGACCAGATTTTTATTTCCTGATTTAAACTGAGTTCCAATTCTCAAACTGCCCTGGTGGGATTTTTACTCCCGTTCTCTGGATTATTTGTCCAGTAACACACCCACTACACCACCGTATCTTATTCTGCTGTATCTGACTGGTTTACACTGACATGAACCCAACACAGTGCAGCTTTCAGAAGTAGGAAGTCTCTCGTGACGAAGCTGCTCCTTCACTACAGGGGATGAGTGTTGGTAAAAAACCTCCTTAAACTTCACACAGGGTTAGAGAGAAAGAATTTGCATTTATATAGCGCCTTGCACAACCTCAGGACATCCCAAAGCGCTTCACAGCCAATGGGGGAAACATGGCGGCCAATGTGCGCACAGAAAGATCCCACAAAGAGCAATCTGATAATGACCAGATAATCCGTTTTCCTGATGGTGGTTGAGGGATAAATATTGACCAGGACACCAGGGAGAACTCCCCTGGACTGCTTCGAATAGTGCCATGGGATCATTTACATCTACCTGAGAGGACAGACGGGGCCTCGGTTTAACGTCTCATCTGAAAGACGGCACCTCCGACAGTGCAGCACTCCCTCAGTACTGACCCTCCGACAGTGCCGCACTCCCTCAGTACTGACCGTCCGACAGTGCAGCACTCCCTCAGTACTGACCCTCCAACAGTGCAGCACTCCCTCAGTACCGACCCTCCGACAGTGCGGCAGTCCCTCAGTACTGACCCTCCGACAGTGCAGCACTCCCTCAGTACTGACCCTCCGACAGTGCAACACTCCCTCAGTACTGCCACTCCGACAATGCAGCACTCCCTCAGTACTGACCCTCCGACAGTGCAACACTCCCTCAGTACTGACCCTCCGACAGTGCAACACTCCCTCAGTACTGTCCCTCCGACAGTGCAGCACTCCCTCAGTACTGTCCCTCCGACAGTGCAGCACTCCCTCAGTACTGACCCTCCGACAGTGCAACACTCCCTCAGTACTGACCCTCCGACAGTGCAGCACTCCCTCAGTACTGACCCTCCGACAGTGCAGCACTCCCTCAGTACTGAACCTCCGCCAGCCCTACACCTCTCCCTATCTCTGTAACCTCCTCCAGCCCTGCACCCCTCCCTATCTCTGGAACCCGCTCCAGCCCTGCACCCCTCCCTATCTCTGTAACCTCCTCCAGCCCTACACCCCTCCCTATCTCTGTAACCGCCTTCAGCCCCACACCCCTCCCTATCTCTGTAACCTCCTCCAGCCCCACACCCCTCCCTATCTCTGTAACCTCCTCCAGCGGCAGTCCCTCAGTACTGACCCTCCGACAGTGCAGCACTCCCTCAGTACTGACCCTCCCTATCTCTGTAACCTCGTCCAGCCCTACACCCCTCCCGATCTCTGTAACCCTCTCCAGCCCGACACCCCTCCCGATCTCTGTAACCCCCTCCAGCCCTACACCCCTCCCTATCTCTGGAACCCGCTCCAGCCCTGCACCCCTCCCTATCTCTGTAACCTCCTCCAGCCCTACACCCCTCCCTATCTCTGTAACCCCCTCCAGCCCTACACCCCTCCCGATCTCTGTAACCCCCTCCAGCCCTACACCCCTCCCTATCTCTGGAACCCGCTCCAGCCCTGCACCCCTCCCTATCTCTGTAACCTCCTCCAGCCCTACACCCCTCCCTATCTCTGTAACCCCCTCCAGCCCTACACCCCTCCCTATCTCTGTAACCTCCTCCAGCCTTTGACCCTCCGAGATCTCTGCGCTCCTCCAATTCTGGCCTCTTGTCCATCCCCGATTTCCTTCCTCTGTGACCTTTTGCTTTGAAGCACAAGAAACACTCAAATCAATTCGCAAATTGGCACTAAAGTGGAATTGGAGACGATGACATTGATCTGGTGCCAGAGATTAATCAAATTGGGGATTACAGAGCCTGGGGAATATTCTATTTTCAACACCAAGATCGGTGGGAATTAACTGATGCCTTTTGGTCGGGAAGAACTAAATAAACAATCTTATCGGCTCCATCACCGAGACCGCCGACTTCCACCTCCGTAACATTGCCCATCTCGTAAACTTCAGCTCATCCAAAACTCTGCTGCCCGAATCCTAACTCGCACCAAGTCCCGTTCACCCATCACCCCTGGGCTCGCTGACCGACATTGACTCCCGGTCCAGCAACGTCTCGATTTTAAAATTCTCATCCTCTTGTTCAAATCCCTCCATGGCCTCGTCCCTCCCCATCTCTGTCACCTCCTCCAGCCCTACACCCCTCCCTATCTCTGTAACCCCCTCCAGCCCAACAATCCTCCGAGATCTCTGCACTCCTCCAATTCTGGCCTCTTGTCCATCCCCCACTCCCTTCACCCCACCATTGGCGGCCATGCCTTCAGCTGTCTGGACCCCAAACTCTGGAATTCCCTCCCTAAACCTCTCCCCCTCTCCCCCTCCTTTAAGACCCTCCTTAAAACCTACCTCTTTGACCAAGCTTTTGGTCACCTGACCTAATATCTCCTTCTTTGGCTCGGTGTTAATTTTTGTCTGATTTACGGTCCTGTGAAGCAGCTTGGGACGTTTTACTACGTTAAAGGTGCTATATAAATGCAGGTAGTTGTTGTTGTCAGTGGAAAGAAACCCTGAAAATGCAGGAGGGAAAGGGTGAGCCCAGACATTATCCCGTCTCCTTTTCACACACGTTTATCGACCCGCGAACCAAATCGACCTGAAGGTGGACTCTGGGCACGAGGTCAGCGGGAGGTCGAAGGGTGAACGGGCAGAGAACGGGCCGTGTATTAACAAGCAAACGGCAGTCAGTCCTGCTTCTGTCCACAGCCCCACTCCTCAATGCTGACCCACAGGGGAATAAACCCAGCAACAAAGGATCATCACTCCTTTAAAGTGGAAACCTGGCCCGGTTTAAAGAGGAAGCTCATCTCATTTACATTTTAAACACAATCCACTGAAATGGAAAGTGGATTTAATTCATCCCATTTCATTTTGACTCAAACATTCAGTTTGTGAATTAATGGGATTGAGTTTCTGCTTTTTGTTGGGAAGTGTTGTGAGATTGAATCAGTCCCTCCTCCGATCTCCCATCTCCTTTGTTAAACAGTGTTCGTGACCGACTGCTTCTCATCTCCTTTCTGTGTGAGTGAGTGAGCTGGACGTGTATTGAAGGGGAGGAGAGACAGGGACAGGGTGACAGGGAGATAACTCGACCTTCAAACTCCTGCCTGGACTGAGCCTTCGACACAACAGTCAGGGTTTCTGTTGGGAAAAGCTGTCTGTTTAGAGAAGGTTGTGAGAGGGAGGGAAAAATATAACTGGGGGAGTGAGTCTAACAACAGGGCCCACAGTGTGTCCCTCAGTCCAGGGGGAGGGAAAAATATAACTGGGGGAGTGAGTCTAACAACAGGGCCCACAGTGTGCCCCTCAGTCCAGGGGGAGTGAACAATATAACTGGGGGAGTGAGTCTAACAACAGGCCCCACAGTGTGTCCCTCAGTCCAGGGGGAGTGAACAATATAACTGGGGGAGTGGGTCTAACAACAGGCCCCACAGTGTGTCCCTCAGTCCAGGGGGAGTGAACAATATAACTGGGGGAGTGAGTCTAACAACAGGGCCCACAGTGTGTCCCTCAGTCCAGGGGGAGTGAACAATATAACTGGGGGAGTGAGTCTAACAACAGGCCCCACAGTGTGTCCCTCAGTCCAGGGGGAGTGAACAATATAACTGGGGGAGTGAGTCTAACAACAGGCCCCACAGTGTGTCCCTCAGTCCATAGAATCATAGAATATTACAGCACAGAAGGAGGCCATTCGGTCCATCGAGCCTGTGGCGACTCTTTGAAAGAGCTTTCCAATTAATGTAATTCCCCCGCTCTTTCCCCATAACCCTGCAAATATTTCGCATTCAAGTATTTATCCAATTCCCTTTTGAAAGTTACTATTCAATAACTGGGGGGGTGGGTTCCAGGGTTGGGGAGTGAGGTCCGGGGGAGGGGGGTCTGGGGAGGAGAGGTCCGGAGGGGGGGGGGTGGGGTCCGGGGGAAGGGGGAAGGGGGTCCGGGGGAGGGGGGTCTGGGGAGGAGAGGTCCGGAGGAGGGGGGGGTGGGGTCCGGGGGAAGGGGGTCCGGGTGATCCGGGTGCTCTACAGCGTTGATTGTTGGGGCCTGTTTATGGAAGGTGACCCTTCTCTGGCTCTCAGTCTAATTAACGCCTTCGTCCCACTTCATTAACAATGGATTAAAATAAAAACACGCCTTGTAAATTTCTTCTGTTAAACTCGGTTCATTATAATCGAGGATTGAATAAAAAGAGATGAATTTATTTCGATTAAACCAGCTTTATTAAAGGGCTCAGCCTGTGTGTCCAAACTCCCTCCGTCAGACCTGTGGGTTGTGTAGTCGGCTGTCACTCGATACCTCATCGATGGTTTGTCGGATATCGATGGTTCAGGGAAGGTCTCCAAATTATACACTCAGACTGATCTGAAACACGGGCACACTGAGAGGGCACTCTCGGGGCTTAAAGGGTTAAATTATGAGGACAGGTTGTATGGATTTGGCTTGTATTCCCCGGAATATAAAGATTAAGGGCTGATCTGATCGAGGTGTTTAAAATGATAAAGGGATTTGATAGGGTCGATAGGGAGAAACTATTTCCTCTGGTGGGAGGGTCCAGAACAAGGGGGAATAATCTTAAAATTAGAGCTCGGCCGTTCAGGGGTGATGTCAGGAAACATTTCTTCACACAAAGGGGAGTGGAAATCTGGAACTCTCTCCCCCAAAAGGCTGTGGATGCTGGGGGTCAATTGGAGCTTTCAAGACTGAGATCGATGGATTTTTGTTGGGTATCGAGGGATACGGAGCAAAGGCGGGTAAATGGGATTGAGGTACAGATCAGACGTGATCTAATTGAATGGCGGAACAGGCTCGAGGGGCTGAATGGCCTCCTGCTGTTCCTATGTTCCCGACAGTGTTTGCTTCACTCACCAATACTCACCTCCCGTCTCCTCACACTGTCCCCTCAGTATTTCAATCAAACCTCAACCATGTTTTGTTCTCTGGAGAAGCAACTTTACATCAATTATTAACAGACTTTCCGGGGAGAGAAGGCGAGCGATATAATCAGTAACAAGGCCATGGATTCAGTTGGTCAGCTGACATTGAACATCATGTCCTGGTTCACTAATGTCCTTTAGGGAAGGAAGCCTGCCGTCCTTACCCGGTCTGGCCTATATGTGACTCCAGACCCACAGCAATGTGGTTGATTCTTAATTGCCCTCTGAAATGGCCGAGCAAGCCACTCAGTTGTAAAATCTCGCTACGAAAAGTCATAATAAGAATAAAACCGGACGGACCACCCGGCATCGGACCACGAGGCACCGGACACGACAGCGGCAAAACACCAAGCCCAGTCGACCCTGCAAGGTCCTCCTTACTAACATCTGGGGACTTGTGCCAAAATTGGGAGAGCTGTCCCACAGACTAGTCAAGCAACAGCCTGACATAGCCATACTCACAGAATCATACCTTTCAGCCAATGCCCCAGACTCTTCCATCACCATCCCTGGGTATGTCCTGTCCCACCGGCAGGACAGACCCACCAGAGGTGGCGGTACAGTGATATACAGTCAGGAGGGAGTGGCCCTGGGAGTCCTCAACATTGACTCTGGACCCCATGAAATCTCATGGCATCAGGTCAAACATGGGCAAGGAAACCTCCTGCTGATTACCACCTACCATCCTCCCTCAGCTGATGAATCAGTCCTCCTCCATGTTGAGCACCACTTGGAGGAAGCACTGAGGGTAGCAAGGGCACAAAATGCACTCTGGGTGGGGGACTTCAATGTCCATCACCAAGAGTGGCTCGGTAGCACCACTACTGACCGAGCTGGCCGAGTCCTGAAGGACATAGCTGCTAGACTGGGACTGCGGCAGGTGGTGAGCGAACCAACACGAGGGAAAAACTTACTTGAACTCGTCCTCACCAATCTACCTGTCGCAAATGCATCTGTCCATGACAGTATTGGTAGGAGTGACCACCGCACAGTCCTCGTGGAGATGAAATCCCGTCTTCGCACTAAGGACACCATCCAACGTGTTGTGTAGCACTACCACCGTGCTAAATGGGATCGATTCAGAACAGATCTAGCAGCTCAAAACTGGGCATCCATGAGGCGCTGTGGGCCATCAGCAGCAGCAGAATTGTATTCCAGCACAATCTGTAACCTCATGGCCCGGCATATTCCTCACTCTACCATTACCAACAAGCCAGGGGATCAACCCTGGTTCAATGAGGAGTGTCGAAGAGCATGCCAGGAGCAGCACCAGGCGTACCTAAAAATGAGGTGCCAACCTGGTGAAGCTACAACTCAGGACTACATGCATGCTAAACAGCGGAAGCAACATGCTATAGACAGAGCTAAGCGATTCCACAACCAACGGATCAGATCAAAACTCTGCAGTCCTGCCACATCCAGTCGTGAATGGTGGTGGACAATTAAACAACTAACGGGAGGAGGAGGCTCTGCAAACATCCCCATTCTCAATGATGGCGGAGTCCAGCACGTGAGTGCAAAAGACAAGGCTGAAGCATTTGCAACCATCTTCAGCCAGAAGTGCCGAGTGGATAATCCATCTCAGCCTCCTCCTGATATCCCCACCATCACGGAAGCCAGTCTTCGGCCAATTCGATTCACTCCACGTGATATCAAGAAACGGCTGAGTGCACTGGATACAGCAAAGGCGATGGGCCCCGACAACATCCCAGCTGTAGTGCTGAAGACTTGTGCTCCAGAACTAGCTGCGCCTCTAGCCAAGCTGTTCCAGTACAGCTACAACACTGGCATCCACCCGACAATGTGGAAAATTGCCCAGGTATGTCCTGTCCACAAAAAGCAGGACAAATCCAATCCGGCCAATTACCGCCCCATCAGTCTACTCTCAATCATCAGCAAAGTGATGGAAGGTGTCGTCGACAGTGCTATCAAGCGGCACTTACTCACCAATAACCTGCTCACCGATGCTCAGTTTGGGTTCCGCCAGGACCACTCGGCTCCAGACCTCATTACAGCCTTGGTCCAAACATGGACAAATGAGCTGAATTCCAGAGGTGAGGTGAGAGTGACTGCCCTTGACATCAAGGCAGCATTTGACCGAGTGTGGCACCAAGGAGCCCGAGTAAAATTGAAGTCAATGGGAATCAGGGGGAAAACTCTCCAGTGGCTGGAGTCATACCTAGCACAAAGGAAGATGGTAGTGGTTGTTGGAGGCCAAGCATCTCAGCCCCAGGGCATTGCTGCAGGAGTTCCTCAGGGCAGTGTCCTAGGCCCAACCATCTTCAGCTGCTTCATCAATGACCTTCCCTCCATCATAAGGTCAGAAATGGGGATGTTCGCTGATGACTGCACAGTGTTCAGTTCCATTCGCAACCCCTCAGATAATGAAGCAGTCCGAGCCCGCATGCAGCAAGACCTGGACAACATCCAGGCTTGGGCTGAAAAGTGGCAAGTAACATTCGCGCCAGACAAGTGCCAGGCAATGACCATCTCCAACAAGAGAGAGTCTAACCACCTCCCCTTGACATTCAATGGCATTACCATCGCCGAATCCCCCACCATCAACATCCTGGGGGTCACCATTGACCAGAAACTTAACTGGACCAGCCATATAAATACTGTGGCTACGAGAGCAGGTCAGAGGCTGGGTATTCTGCGGCGAGTGACTCACCTCCTGACTCCCCAAAGCCTTTCCACCATCTACAAGGCACAAGTCAGGAGTGTGATGGAATACTCTCCACTTGCCTGGATGAGTGCAGCTCCAACAACACTCAAGAAGCTCGACACCATCCAAGATAAAGCAGCCCGCTTGATTGGCACCCCATCCACCACCCTAAACATTCACTCCCTTCACCACCGGCGCACTGTGGCTGCAGTGTGCACCATCCACAGGATGCACTGCAGCAACTCGCCAAGGCTTCTTCGACAGCACCTCCCAAACCCGCGACCTCTACCGCCTAGAAGGACAAGGGCAGCAGGCGCATGGGAACAACACCACCTGCACGTTCCCCTTCAAGTCACACACCATCCCGACTTGGAAATATATCGCCGTTCCTTCATTGTCGCTGGGTCAAAATCCTGGAACTCCCTTCCTAACAGCACTGTGGGAGAACCTTCACCACAAGGACTGCAGCGGTTCAAGAAGGCGGCTCACCACCACCTTCTCAAGGGCAATTAGGGATGGGCAATAAATGCCGGCCTTGCCAGCGACGCCCACATCCCGTGAACGAATAAAAAAAAATGCTGAAATATTGATCGTAACCCCTTCATTCTGCTGTCGAGAGACTTTGGTAAAATTAGTGATATTGCGGGAAGTGGAGCCCAGAATGTGAGTCAGACTGGGTGAAACCGCGGCCTTTTATATAAATATAGCCCATTATCTGAACTCGAACCTGAGCTCCGACACTCCAGAGAAACACGTCCATCAGCTCACAGGAAAAGATTTTAAAGCAATGCAGAGATTTCAAATCCTGGAACTGTATTAAAGGGGCTTTCGGCCCTCACGGAGTTTTAACCTCAGCTCAGTGTCTACAACAGGATCACTGGAATCTCTGCTTCACAGGAGACAATCTGCACTGGGCCTCAACTTAGCCCCCAGACCTCACCCTGCACTCCCCCATGACCTTCTGACTCCGAGGTGAAAGTTCACTACTGAGTCAAGGCTGACAGGTGAAACACGGTTAGTCTGATGGAGCTGAACGCAGCAGCCATTTTGTGCACAGCAAGATCCAACAGACAGCGTTGTGATGAGCTGTTTGTGTTGATGTTGGATGGGAGGAGTGTTGGCCGGGACACCGGGAGGTCTCACTGATCGTCCAATAATAAATGTTTCCCCATGCTGTGCGGAGCCGGGTTCGAAGGTCGATTACACAGGTCACTCTCGGGTCACAACTCTCAGGCCTCGGGCCTTCACAAGTCAGGACACCAGGGCCTGGCAGGCAGTCCCCACTCCCAACAACAAACAGAACGTCAGTGTAAACAGGGTTAGGGTCAGACGGCCGATAAAGGTACAGAGCAGCAGAAACAACAACAGCAACAACAACAACCTGCATTTATATAGCGCCTTTAATGTAGTAAAACATCCCAAGGCCCTTCACAGGAGCGATTATCAGACACAAATTGACACCGAGTCACAGAAGGAGATATTAGGACAGGAGACCAAAAGCTTGGTCAAAGAGGTAGGTTTTAAGGAGCATCTTAGAGGAGGAGAGAGAGGTGGAGAGGTGGAGGGAGGGAATTCCAGAGCTTAGGGCCCAGGCAGCTGAAGGCACGGCCGCCAATGGTGGAGCGATTAAAATCGGGGATGGACAAGAGGCCAGAATTGGAGGAGTGCAGAGATCTCGGAGGGTTGGAGGGTTGGGGGAGGTTACAGAGATCTCGGAGGGTTGTAGGGTTGACGAGGTTACAGAGATCTCGGAGAGTTGTAGGGTTGGGGGAGGTTACAGAGATCTCGGAGGGTTGTAGGGTTGGGGGAGGTTACAGAGATCTCGGAGGGTTGTAGGGTTGACGAGGTTACAGAGATCTCGGAGGGTTGTAGGGTTGGGGGAGGTTACAGAGATCTCGGAGGGTTGTAGGGTTGGTGGAGGTGACAGAGATCTCGGAGGGTTGTAGGGTTGGGGGGGGGTTACAGAGATCTCGGAGGGTTGTAGGGTTGACGAGGTTACAGAGATCTCGGAGGGTTGTAGGGTTGGGGGAGGTTACAGAGATCTCGGAGGGTTGTAGGGTTGACGAGGTTACAGAGATCTCGGAGGGTTGTAGGGTTGGGGGAGGTTACAGAGATCTCGGAGGGTTGTAGGGTTGGTGGAGGTGACAGAGATCTCGGAGGGTTGTAGGGTTGGGGGAGGTTACAGAGATCTCGGACGGTTGTAGGGTTGACGAGGTTACAGAGATCTCGGAGGGTTGTAGGGTTGACGAGGTTACAGAGATCTCGGAGGGTTGTAGGGTTGGGGGAGGTTACAGAGATCTCGGAGGGTTGTAGGGTTGGGGGAGGTTACAGAGATCTCGGAGGGTTTTAGGGTTGACGAGGTTACAGAGATCTCGGAGGGTTGTAGGGTTGGGGGAGGTTACAGAGATCTCGGAGGGTTGTAGGGTTGGGGAGGTTACAGAGATCTCGGAGGGTTGTAGGGTTGACGAGGTTACAGAGATCTCGGAGGGTTGTAGGGTTGACGAGGTTACAGAGATCTCGGAGGGTTGTAGGGTTGGGGGAGGTTACAGAGATCTCGGAGGGTTGTAGGGTTGGGGGAGGTTACAGAGATCTCGGAGGGTTGTAGGGTTGGGGGGGAGGTTACAGAGATCTCGGAGGGTTGTAGGGTTGACGAGGTTACAGAGATCTCGGAGGGTTGTAGGGTTGGGGGAGGTTACAGAGATCTCGGAGGGTTGTAGGGTTGGGGGGGAGGTTACAGAGATCTCGGAGGGTTGTAGGGTTGGGGGAGGTTACAGAGATCTCGGAGGGTTGTAGGGTTGGGGGAGGTTACAGAGATCTCGGAGGGTTGTAGGGTTGGGGGAGGTTACAGAGATCTCGGAGGGTTGTCGGGTTGGGGGAGGTTACAGAGATCTCGGAGGGTTGTAGGGTTGGGGGAGGTTACAGAGATCTCGGAGGGTTGTCGGGTTGGGGGAGGTTACAGAGATCTCGGAGAGTTGTAGGGTTGGGGGAGGTGACAGAGATCTCGGAGGGTTGTAGGGTTGGGGGAGGTTACAGAGATCTCGGAGGGTTGTAGGGTTGGGGGAGGTTACAGAGATCTCGGAGGGCTGTAGGGTTGGGGGGGGGTTACAGAGATCTCGGAGGGTTGTAGGGTTGGGGGAGGTTACAGAGATCTCGGAGGGTTGTAGGGTTGGGGGAGGTTACAGAGATCTCGGAGGGCTGTAGGGTTGGGGGGGAGGTTACAGAGATCTCGGAGGGTTGTAGGGTTGGGGGGGAGGTTACAGAGATCTCGGAGGGTTGTAGGGTTGGGGGGGGTTACAGAGATCTCGGAGGGTTGTAGGGTTGACGAGGTTACAGAGATCTCGGAGGGTTGTAGGGTTGGGGGTGGTTACAGAGATCTCGGAGGGTTGTAGGGTTGGGGGAGGTTACAGAGATCTCGGAGGGTTGTAGGGTTGACGAGGTTACAGAGATCTCGGAGGGTTGTAGGGTTGGGGGAGGTTACAGAGATCTCGGAGGGTTGTAGGGTTGATGAGGTTACAGAGATCTCGGAGGGTTGTAGGGTTGGGGGAGGTTACAGAGATCTCGGAGGGTTGTCGGGTTGGGGGAGGTTACAGAGATCTCGGAGGGTTGTAGGGTTGACGAGGTTACAGAGATCTCGGAGGGTTGTAGGGTTGGGGGGAGGTTACAGAGATCTCGGAGGGTTGTAGGGTTGATGAGGTTACAGAGATCTCGGAGGGTTGTAGGGTTGACGAGGTTACAGAGATCTCGGAGGGTTGTAGGGTTGACGAGGTTACAGAGATCTCGGAGGGCTGTAGGGTTGGGGGAGGTTACAGAGATCTCGGAGGGTTGTAGGGTTGGGGGAGGTTACAGAGATCTCGGAGGGTTGTAGGGTTGACGAGGATACAGAGATCTCGGAGGGTTGTAGGGTTGACGAGGTTGCAGAGATCTCGGAGGGTTGCAGGGTTGGGGGGGGTTACAGAGATCTCGGAGGGTTGCAGGGTTGGGGGAGGTTACAGAGATCTCGGAGGGTTGTAGGGTTGGGGGGAGGTTACAGAGATCTCGGAGGGTTGTAGGGTTGGAGGAGGTTACAGAGATCTCGGAGGGTTGTAGGGTTGGGGGAGGTTACAGAGATCTCGGAGGGTTGTAGGGTTGGAGGAGGTTACAGAGATCTCGGAGGGTTGTAGGGTTGACGAGGTTACAGAGATCTCGGAGGGTTGTAGGGTTGGGGGGAGGTTACAGAGATCTCGGAGGGTTGTAGGGTTGGAGGAGGTTACAGAGATCTCGGAGGGTTGTAGGGTTGGGGGAGGTTACAGAGATCTCGGAGGGTTGTAGGGTTGGAGGAGGTTACAGAGATCTCGGAGGGTTGTAGGGTTGACGAGGTTACAGAGATCTCGGAGGGTTGTAGGGTTGGGGGGAGGTTACAGAGATCTCGGAGGGTTGTAGGGTTGGGGGAGGTTACAGAGATCTCGGAGGGTTGTAGGGTTGGGGGGAGGTTACAGAGATCTCGGAGGGTTGTAGGGTTGGGGGAGGTTACAGAGATCTCGGAGGGTTGTAGGGTTGATGAGGTTACAGAGATCTCGGAGGGTTGTAGGGTTGGGGGAGGTTACAGAGATCTCGGAGGGTTGTAGGGTTGGGGGAGGTTACAGAGATCTCGGAGGGTTGTAGGGTTGACGAGGTTACAGAGATCTCGGAGGGTTGTAGGGTTGACGAGGTTCCAGAGATCTCGGAGGGTTGCAGGGTTGGGGGGGGTTACAGAGATCTCGGAGGGTTGTAGGGTTGGGGGAGGTTACAGAGATCTCGGAGGGTTGTCGGGTTGGGGGAGGTTACAGAGATCTCGGAGGGTTGTAGGGTGGGGGAGGTTACAGAAATCTCGGAGGGTTGTAGGGTTGACGAGGTTACAGAGATCTCGGAGGGTTGTCGGGTTGATGAGGTTACAGAGATCTCGGAGGGTTGTAGGGTTGACGAGGTTACAGAGATCTCGGAGGGTTGTAGGGTTGATGAGGTTACAGAGATCTCGGAGGGTTGTAGGGTTGACGAGGTGACAGAGATCTCGGAGGGTTGGAGGGTTGACGAGGTTACAGAGATCTCGGAGGGTTGTAGGGTTGGGGGTGGTTCCAGAGATCTCGGAGGGTTGTAGGGTTGGGGGAGGTTACAGAGATCTCGGAGGGTTGTAGGGTTGACGAGGTTACAGAGATCTCGGAGGGTTGTAGGGTTGGGGGAGGTTACAGAGATCTCGGAGGGTTGTCGGGTTGGGGGAGGTTACAGAGATCTCGGAGGGTTGTAGGGTTGACGAGGTTACAGAGATCTCGGAGGGCTGTAGGGTTGGGGGAGGTTACAGAGATCTCGGAGGGTTGTAGGGTTGGGGGAGGTTACAGAGATCTCGGAGGGTTGTAGGGTTGACGAGGTTACAGAGATCTCGGAGGGTTGTAGGGTTGACGAGGTTACAGAGATCTCGGAGGGTTGCAGGGTTGGGGGGGGTTACAGAGATCTCGGAGGGTTGTAGGGTTGGGGGGAGGTTACAGAGATCTCGGAGGGTTGTAGGGTTGGAGGAGGTTACAGAGATCTCGGAGGGTTGTAGGGTTGGGGGAGGTTACAGAGATCTCGGAGGGTTGTAGGGTTGGAGGAGGTTACAGAGATCTCGGAGGGTTGTAGGGTTGACGAGGTTACAGAGATCTCGGAGGGTTGTAGGGTTGGGGGGAGGTTACAGAGATCTCGGAGGGTTGTAGGGTTGGGGGAGGTTACAGAGATCTCGGAGGGTTGTAGGGTTGGGGGGAGGTTACAGAGATCTCGGAGGGTTGTAGGGTTGGGGGAGGTTACAGAGATCTCGGAGGGTTGTAGGGTTGATGAGGTTACAGAGATCTCGGAGGGTTGTAGGGTTGGGGGAGGTTACAGAGATCTCGGAGGGTTGTAGGGTTGATGAGGTTACAGAGATCTCGGAGGGTTGCAGGGTTGGGGGAGGTTACAGAGATCTCGGAGGGTTGTCGGGTTGATGAGGTTACAGAGATCTCGGAGGGTTGTAGGGTTGGGGGAGGTTACAGAGATCTCGGAGGGTTGTAGGGTTGACGAGGTTACAGAGATCTCGGAGGGTTGTCGGGTTGATGAGGTTACAGAGATCTCGGAGGGTTGTAGGGTTGACGAGGTTACAGAGATCTCGGAGGGTTGTCGGGTTGATGAGGTTACAGAGATCTCGGAGGGTTGTAGGGTTGATGAGGTTACAGAGATCTCGGAGGGTTGTCGGGTTGATGAGGTTACAGAGATCTCGGAGGGTTGTAGGGTTGGGGGAGGTTACAGAGATCTCGGAGGGTTGTAGGGTTGACGAGGTGACAGAGATCTCGGAGGGTTGGAGGGTTGACGAGGTTGCAGAGATCTCGGAGGGTTGTAGGGTTGATGAGGTTACAGAGAACTCGGAGGGTTGTAGGGTTGATGAGGTTACAGAGATAGGGAGGGGAGAGGCCATGGAGGGATTTGAACACGAGGATGAGAATTTTAAAATCTGCAGCATCTGTGCAGGAATTGCTGTCTTTGCACCAACACTACAGCCAGAGTCTGAATCCATTCTCACCCTGCAGTCTTTCCGTCTCACTCACCCACTCACATTGAATACTGAATCAGAGAACAGAATCAGAGAACAGAAGTTCAGGAGAGGGAACAGATTGGGAGAGAAGGAGCGAGGACACGAGTAAAAAACACAGTTACAGAATAAAAAATATACAAACTACGAGATACCGGCCGAACAACAAGGCTCCGTTTCTCAGGCGTAAACCGGCCAACTAAGGTCCCAATATGGCGGCAGGAAGTTAATATTTATCCTCAACCAACATCATTAAAACAGATTATCGGGTCATTTCTCACATTGCTGTTTGTGGGATCTTGCTGTGCGCAAATTGGCTGCCGCGTTTCCCACATTACAACAGTGACTACACTTCAAAAAAAGTCCTTCATTGGCTGTGAAGAAAGAAAGAATGAACTTGCATTTCTATAGCGCCTTTCACATCCTCAGGACGTCCCAAATCGCTTTACAGCCAATGAGGTACTTTTTGAAGTGTAGTCACTGTTCTAATGAGATAAATGACCAGATCATCTGTTTTTGATGTTGGTTGAGGGATAAATATTGGCCAGGACACCGGGGAGAACTCCCCCACTCCTCCTCGAAATAGTAACCCTGGGATCGTTCACGCCACCCGAGAGGGCAGATGGGACCTCGGTTTAACGTCTCGTCCAAAAGACAGCACCTCCGACAATGTAGCGTTCCCTCAGTACTGACCCTTCGACAGTGCAGCACTTCCTCAGTACTGACCCTCCGACAGTGCAGCACTTCCTCAGGACTGACCCTCCGACAGTGCAGCGCTCCCTCAGTACTGACCCTCCGACAGTGCAGCACTTCCTCAGTACTGACCCTCCGACAGTGCAGCGCTCCCTCAGTACTGACCCTCCGACAGTGCAGCGCTCCCTCAGTACTGACCCTCCGACAGTGCAGCGCTCCCTCAGTACTGACCCTCCGACAGTGTCACTGTGTGTGAAACACTGTCCGGGCCCAGTGAGACCGGACCGGGTGTCACTGTGTGTGAAACACTGCCCGGACCCAGTGAGACCGGACCGGGTGTCACTGTGTGTGAAACACTGCCCGGACCCAGTGAGACCGGACCGGGTGTCACTGTGTGTGAAACACTGTCCGGGCCCAGTGAGACCGGACCGGGTGTCACTGTGTGTGAAACACTGTCCGGACCCAGTGAGACCGGACCGGGTGTCACTGTGTGTGAAACACTGCCCGGACCCAGTGAGACCGGACCGGGTGTCACTGTGTGTGAAACACTGCCCGGGCCCAGTGAGACCGGACCGGGTGTCACTGTGTGTGAAACACTGCCCGGGCCCAGTGAGACCGGACCGGGTGTCACTGTGTGTGAAACACTGCCCGGACCCAGTGAGACCGGACCGGGTGTCACTGTGTGTGAAACACTGTCCGGACCCAGTGAGACCGGACCGGGTGTCACTGTGTGTGAAACACTGTCCGGGCCCAGTGAGACCGGACCGGGTGTCACTGTGTGTGAAACACTGTCCGGACCCAGTGAGACCGGACCGGGTGTCACTGTGTGTGAAACACTGTCCGGGCCCAGTGAGACCGGACCGGGTGTCACTGTGTGTGAAACACTGCCCGGACCCAGTGAGACCGGACCGGGTGTCACTGTGTGTGAAACACTGCCCGGACCCAGTGAGACCGGACCGGGTGTCACTGTGTGTGAAACACTGTCCGGACCCAGTGAGACCGGGCCGGGTGTCACTGTGTGTGAAACACTGTCCGGGCCCAGTGAGACCGGGCCGGGTGTCACTGTGTGTGAAACACTGTCCGGACCCAGTGAGACCGGACCGGGTGTCACTGTGTGTGAAACACTGCCCGGACCCAGTGAGACCGGACCGGGTGTCACTGTGTGTGAAACACTGCCCGGACCCAGTGAGACCGGTCCGGGTGTCACTGTGTGTGAAACACTGTCCGGACCCAGTGAGACCGGACCGGGTGTCACTGTGTGTGAAACACTGTCCGGGCCCAGTGAGACCGGACCGGGTGTCACTGTGTGTGAAACACTGCCCGGACCCAGTGAGACCGGACCGGGTGTCACTGTGTGTGAAACACTGTCCGGGCCCAGTGAGACCGGACCGGGTGTCACTGTGTGTGAAACACTGTCCGGACCCAGTGAGACCGGACCGGGTGTCACTGTGTGTGAAACACTGCCCGGGCCCAGTGAGACCGGACCGGGTGTCACTGTGTGTGAAACACTGCCCGGGCCCAGTGAGACCGGACCGGGTGTCACTGTGTGTGAAACACTGTCCGGACCCAGTGAGACCGGACCGGGTGTCACTGTGTGTGAAACACTGTCCGGACCCAGTGAGACCGGACCGGGTGTCACTGTGTGTGAAACACTGCCTGGACCCAGTGAGACCGGACCGGGTGTCACTGTGTGTGAAACACTGTCCGGGCCCAGTGAGACCGGACCGGGTGTCACTGTGTGTGAAACACTGCCCGGACCCAGTGAGACCGGACCGGGTGTCACTGTGTGTGAAACACTGCCCGGACCCAGTGAGACCGGACCGGGTGTCACTGTGTGTGAAACACTGCCCGGGCCCAGTGAGACCGGACCGGGTGTCACTGTGTGTGAAACACTGCCCGGACCCAGTGAGACCGGACCGGGTGTCACTGTGTGTGAAACACTGCCCGGGCCCAGTGAGACCGGACCGGGTGTCACTGTGTGTGAAACACTGCCCGGGCCCAGTGAGACCGGACCGGGTGTCACTGTGTGTGAAACACTGTCCGGGCCCAGTGAGACCGGACCGGGTGTCACTGTGTGTGAAACACTGCCCGGGCCCAGTGAGACAGGACCGGGTGTCACTGTGTGTGAAACACTGTCCGGGCCCAGTGAGACCGGACCGGGTGTCACTGTGTGTGAAACACTGCCCGGACCCAGTGAGACCGGACCGGGTGTCACTGTGTGTGAAACACTGCCCGGACCCAGTGAGACCGGACCGGGTGTCACTGTGTGTGAAACACTGCCCGGACCCAGTGAGACCGGACCGGGTGTCACTGTGTGTGAAACACTGCCCGGACCCAGTGAGACCGGACCGGGTGTCACTGTGTGTGAAACACTGCCCGGACCCAGTGAGACCGGACCGGGTGTCACTGTGTGTGAAACACTGCCCGGACCCAGTGAGACCGGACCGGGCGTCACTGTGTGTGAAACACTGCCCGGGCCCAGTGAGACCGGACCGGGCGTCACTGTGTGTGAAACAGTGCCCGGACCCAGTGAGACCGGACCGGGCGTCACTGTGTGTGAAACACTGCCCGGACCCAGTGAGACCGGACCGGGTGTCACTGTGTGTGAAACACTGCCCGGGCCCAGTGAGACCGGACCGGGTGTCACTGTGTGTGAAACACTGCCCGGGCCCAGTGAGACCGGACCGGGTGTCACTGTGTGTGAAACACTGCCCGGACCCAGTGAGACCGGACCGGGTGTCACTGTGTGTGAAACACTGCCCGGGCCCAGTGAGACCGGACCGGGTGTCACTGTGTGTGAAACACTGCCCGGACCCAGTGAGACCGGACCGGGTGTCACTGTGTGTGAAACACTGCCCGGACCCAGTGAGACCGGACCGGGTGTCACTGTGTGTGAAACACTGCCCGGGCCCAGTGAGACCGGACCGGGTGTCACTGTGTGTGAAACACTGTCCGGGCCCAGTGAGACCGGACCGGGTGTCACTGTGTGTGAAACACTGCCCGGGCCCAGTGAGACCGGACCGGGTGTCACTGTGTGTGAAACACTGCCCGGACCCAGTGAGACCGGACCGGGTGTCACTGTGTGTGAAACACTGCCCGGACCCAGTGAGACCGGACCGGGTGTCACTGTGTGTGAAACACTGTCCGGACCCAGTGAGACCGGACCGGGTGTCACTGTGTGTGAAACACTGCCCGGACCCAGTGAGACCGGACCGGGTGTCACTGTGTGTGAAACACTGCCCGGACCCAGTGAGACCGGACCGGGTGTCACTGTGTGTGAAACACTGTCCGGACCCAGTGAGACCGGACCGGGTGTCACTGTGTGTGAAACACTGCCCGGACCCAGTGAGACCGGACCGGGTGTCACTGTGTGTGAAACACTGTCCGGACCCAGTGAGACCGGACCGGGTGTCACTGTGTGTGAAACACTGTCCGGACCCAGTGAGACCGGACCGGGTGTCACTGTGTGTGAAACACTGTCCGGACCCAGTGAGACCGGACCGGGTGTCACTGTGTGTGAAACACTGTCCGGGCCCAGTGAGACCGGACCGGGTGTCACTGTGTGTGAAACACTGCCCGGACCCAGTGAGACCGGACCGGGTGTCACTGTGTGTGAAACACTGTCCGGACCCAGTGAGACCGGACCGGGTGTCACTGTGTGTGAAACACTGCCCGGGCCCAGTGAGACCGGACCGGGTGTCACTGTGTGTGAAACACTGCCCGGGCCCAGTGAGACCGGACCGGGTGTCACTGTGTGTGAAACACTGCCCGGGCCCAGTGAGACCGGACCGGGTGTCACTGTGTGTGAAACACTGTCCGGACCCAGTGAGACCGGACCGGGTGTCACTGTGTGTGAAACACTGTCCGGGCCCAGTGAGACCGGACCGGGTGTCACTGTGTGTGAAACACTGCCCGGACCCAGTGAGACCGGACCGGGTGTCACTGTGTGTGAAACACTGTCCGGGCCCAGTGAGACCGGACCGGGTGTCACTGTGTGTGAAACACTGCCCGGGCCCAGTGAGACCGGACCGGGTGTCACTGTGTGTGAAACACTGTCCGGACCCAGTGAGACCGGACCGGGTGTCACTGTGCGTGAAACACTGTCCGGACCCAGTGAGACCGGACTAGTGGAATACGGGACTGGTGTAAGATTTACCTCAAAGAGTCGTATTATTGTTGTAACAGATTACTAATTGACCTGGAGAATAATTCCCTCTGATAAACTACATGTTCTGCAATAAATTATACAGTTTTAATTATTGGTGAAACATATGACGGATTATTAATTCAGGAGTTTCCCTCTAACAATGATGAAGGAACCAGTTGTCCTGAGGAGATGATTAACTCAACGAGAGGATAATTAATATTTAGAAACAGTCCTGAATTTACATCTCAATGACTTCATTACAGGACAGTTTATATCGTACGGAAACCCAATCAGATCAGATTGTCAGACTCGGGGAGATTACAGCAAAGCCAATCGGGATCGAGTCTGTTGCCTTTTGGGTTAAATTGGATCTTCAGAAAATGACAAGTCTCCCAGCAGCCCCAGAGAGACAGAACATTATAATAAATCAGTGGTGTCCAGAAATATAATTGGACATATTCCCCCACTGGAGATATTGGACAGTGTTCAGAGACACAATTGGACATGTTCACCTGCTCGGGGCCATAAATATAAGATCGTCACTAATAAATCCACTAGGGAATTCAGGAGAAACTTCTTCACCCAGAGAGTGGTGAGAATGTGGAACTCACTCCCACAAGGAGAGGTTGAGGTGAATAGTGTAGATGGATTTAAGGGGAAGCTCGATAAACACAGGAGGGAGAAAGGAATAGAAGGATATGCTGATAGGGTGAGATGAAGTCGGGTGGGAGGAGGCTCGTGTGGAGCATAAACACCAGTATAGACCAGTTGGGCCGAATGGCCTGTTTCTGTGCTGTACATTCTCTGTAATTCTATGTAATGACTCACTTTGATAAAGGCCATTCAGTGACCGTCCATTCCCAGCGTGACACACAACAGAGACTGGGTGTGAAAGGCTTCTACTCACCAGTGTGCAGTACATCTCCGGGGTCTCTCCACACGTACTGTTGGGGGGATCCAACCTCACCCTCAGGAACCTGCTGACCAGCTCCGCCTCGGGCTGGCAGGCCATGTAATCCCAACTCCTCCCCTGGTCCCAGTGAATCTGAGTCTTACACAGGTCGTAGTGACCCCAGGACGGGAAGTGCTGTGTGGAGACAGACAGGGCTGTCCAAAGGGCCTGAAGGAGCAACAAACCGGACAGACGCATCGTTCCGAATGGACCCTCGCTCAGAGAGGGGGTGATCTCAGTCTGTCTGGGGGTGATTCAGGGGGGTCTCCGCTCCGAATGGACCCTCGCTCAGAGAGGGGGTGATCTCGGTCTGTCTGGGGGTGATTCAGGGGGGTCTCCGCTCCAACTGGACCCTCGCTCAGAGAGGGGGTGATCTCGGTCCGTCTGGGGGTGATTCAGGGGGGTCTCCACTCTGAGGTCTGGTGTGAACGTTCTGTGACGATCCGACTTTGACTGGACACTGATTCCAGATGTTTTTCCCCAGCGGTGTTTGCAGATATTCCAGATGTTGGGGTTCCAGCTGTTTTGCTCAGCTGTGTTTGCGGATGTGTCAGGTGTTAGGATTCCAGCTGTTTTTCCACAACAGTGTTTGCAGATGTGCAGGTGTTATGGTTCCAGCTGTTTTCCCCGGCTGTGTTTGCAGATGTTCCAGGTGTTAGGATTCCAGCTGTTTTCCCCCCAGCTGTTCTCTGTGTCAGACAGTTGTCCTTATTCGCTGATCAGTCAGTACTGTGACCCAATGAGATGACTGTGTCCTGACAAGACTCTCTCTCCCATTGATCATCTCCTCCTTCTGACATCAGCTCCCTGTTGGGAGAGAAATAAAATCAATGGATTTTGGACCAGGTTCTGCTCCTGACCTTCGAGCCCAATCCTCAGACTCACACTGCCCATTAACAGCCAATCCCCGCACTCTGACTAATCCAATCCGAGTGCCTGGATTTGAGACTTTATCTCGATTTCGATGAGATGAAGATTTCAACTCAACTCCCAGGATTCTGATCGAGATAAAAATAAATCTTGTGATGGGATTTTCCCGTTAAATCTCGGCCTCTATTGAAAAGCTCACTGATTAAATAGAACACACTGGAGTTTGAGGGATTAAGGATATTATTCATTATCTGATTATAAACGCACTGATTTACTGCAACATTCAGAAATTACAGACAATCAAAAGATCCTTTCAGACAACACCAGATCTAGACTCTGGATCCCTGATCATCAGGACCACACTGCCCAGAATCAATCGTTACCGCCTTTTATTAGTTTTAATATAAACCAATAACTGCAGACACTGAGAACCAGTGAGTGTGACGGAGCCGGGTCACCTATTGGCTGGAGTGAGGATTAAAGTGAAAGAGCTTTGTTTAATTTTAAAATGTGAGAGTCTCCAGCCCTTCAATTCAATGACAAGGAATCGAGGTTCCCACTCAAACACTTTCTATTGGCTCTCTCTGTGGAGGACTTTGTTTGAGCAGCTTTGGGACTTTCACATCCTCAGGACGTCCCAAATTGTTTACAGCCAATGAAATACTTTATTGAAGTGTAGTCACTGCTGTAATGTAGGAAACGCGGCAGCCAATTTGCGCAGAGCAAGATCCCACAAACAGCAATGAGATAAATGACCAGATAATCTGTTTTTTCACAATGTTGGTTGAGGGATAAATATTGGCCAGGACACCGGGAAGAATTCCCATGCTCTTCTTAAAAATAGTGCCATGGAATCATCGATATCAACCTGAGAGGGCAGACGGGGTCTCGGTTTAACATCTCATCCGAAAAACAGCACCTCCAACAGTGCAGCACTCCCTCAGTACTGACCCTCCAACAGTGCAGCACTCCCTCAGTACTGACCCTCCAACTGTGCAGCACTCCCTCAGTGCTGACCCTCCAACTGTGCTGCACTCCCTCAGTGCTGACACTCCGACAGTGCAGCACTCCCTCAGTACTGACCCTCCGACAATGCACCACTCCCTCAGGACTGACCCTCCGACAGTCCAGCACTCCCTCAGTACTGCACCGGGAGTGTCGGCCTGGATTAAGTGCTTGAGTCTCTGGAGTGGGACTTGAGTCAGCACCTTCAGGAGAGGTGAGAAGGAGATGCAAAAGCAAAAATATTCCCCTCCCTCCATCATCTCACCTCAATCTCAGCAGCTCCTCACACGGGAAAAGTGAAATTATTCTCATTCTCTTTTTAAAAGTGGCCCCAATAAAAACTCACAAACTCTGGGTTTGATGTCCCTCCCGTGGACCATTTTACGACACAATGTGTTACTCTGGACTCTGACTGATATACAGACTTGTAACTGGGATATTTATAACCCATTTTCTATAATAAATACTACGGCCTTTTATAAGCTGCTACACCGTGAGCAGAAATAGTCTCCGAGCGTCACCCTTCCTCCCCCGGAATGCTGTTCCCCTTCAGCTCGATCCTCACAATCCACACTCATCTTCTGGCTCCTACGTCACACCACCTGCTCGTAGGGTTTGTGAATCTTTAGAATTCTCTACCCCAGAGGGCTGTGGATGCTCAGTCGTTGAGAATATTCAAGACTGAGATCGATCGATTTTTGGACACTGAGGGAATCAAGGGATATGGGGATTGGGCGGGAAAGTGGAGTTGAGGTCGAAGATCTGACTGAATGGCGGAGCAGGCTCAAGGGGCCGAATGGCCTCTTCCTGCTCCTATTTCTTGTGTTATGTTCTTATGTGACCCCAACAACAACTTGCATTTATATAGCGCCTTTAACGTAGTAAAACATCCCAAGGAACTTCACAGGAGCGATTATCAAATAAAATTTGACACCGAGCCACATAAGGAGATATTAGGACAGGTGACCAAAAGCTTGGTCAAAGAGGTTGGTTTTAAGGAGGAGAGAGAGGGGGAGAGAGAGGGGGAGAGGCAGAGAGGTTTAGGGAGGGAATTCCAGAGCTTAGGGTCTGGGCAGCTGAAGGCATGGCCGCCAATGGAGGGGTGAAGGGAGTGGGGGATGGACAAGAGGCCAGAGTTGGAGGAACGCGGAGATCTCGGAGGGTGGTCGGGCTGGAGGGTCTCACAGTCGGACATCACTAGAGTTTGATGAGGTTTTGATATATTGGGCCTAGTTTAGGAGAGATTTGTTTCAGTGATCACATTATCTTCACAAGCTGCAGATCAATAGGAATAATTACACCTCGATAACAGGCAAGTGGTGTTGAATTTATTGGCAGCTCAGAGCTGAGGGGAGTGTGAATCTTGCCCAGTGGCTGGTTCGGGGATGTGGGCTGGTTTGATGCCCTCGCTCTGGAAACTCTGCTGTGATTTAGAAATGAAATGAAATGTTGTGAGAAGTGAATCTGATCCCAGACAGGAGCATTAAACACACGGCGGGGGGAAACAGGACAAGTTCAGCACCGGCCGCTCATCAAAAACTCATTTCATCAACGCTGATTTAAGGCTCATCCAATCCCATTGTTTGTGTGTTCAGGATTATTTCTTTATTAACCATTAAATAAAGAAAACTCCTTCTGCATCTCGAATCGTTTATAAAGTCAGACAATGTGGGAAGGAGTGAGTTGGGGGAGACGCTCAGTGAAAGGAAATTGTCCCCAAAACTGGGGGTGGTCCAGGGTGTGAGACTGGGCCGGACCGGCAGGGGGCCCTGTTCCAGCCCGGGGGAAATGGGAATCAGAGTTTGTGGGTGTTGGAGATTGTCAGATTGCAGGAAGCAGCATATCCCACCCTGGACCGTGCACAGAGCCCGTACAGTGTACACAGAGCCCGTACAGTGCACACAGAGCCCGTACACCGCGCACAGAGCCCTGTACACCGCGCACAGAGCCCTGTACACCGCGCACAGAGCCCGTACACCGCGCACAGAGCCCTGTACACCGCGCACAGAGCCCGTACAGTGCACACAGAGCCCGTACAGTGCACACAGAGCCCGTACACCGCGCACAGAGCCCGTACAGTGCACACAGAGCCCGTACACCGCGCACAGAGCCCGTACAGTGTACACAGAGCCCGTACACCGCGCACAGAGCCCGTACACCGCGCACAGAGCCCGTACACCGCGCACAGAGCCCGTACACCGCGCACAGAGCCCGTACACCGCGCACAGAGCCCTGTACACCGCGCACAGAGCCCGTACACCGCGCACAGAGCCCGTACACCGCGCACAGAGCCCTGTACACCGCGCACAGAGCCCTGTACACCGCGCACAGAGCCCCGTACACCGCGCACAGAGCCCGTACACCGCGCACAGAGCCCGTACACCGCGCACAGAGCCTGTACACTGTACACAGAGCCCTATACTCTGTACACAGAGCCTGTACACTGTACACAGAGCCTGTACACTGTACACAGAGCCCTATACACTGCACACAGAGCCTGTACACTGTACACAGAGCCCTATACACTGTACACAGAGCCTGTACACTGTACACAGAGCCTGTACACTGTACACAGAGCCCTATACACTGCACACAGAGCCTGTACACTGTACACAGAGCCCTATACACTGTACACAGAGCCTGTACACTGCACACAGAGCCTGTACACTGTACACAGAGCCCTATACACTGTACACAGAGCCTGTACACTGTACACAGAGCCTGTACACTGTACACAGAGCCCTATACACTGCACACAGAGCCAGTACACTGCACACAGAGCCCTATACACTGTACACAGAGCCCTGTACACTGTGCACAGAGCCTGTACACTGTGCACAGAGCCTGTACACCGTGCACAGAATCCTAAACACCGTACACAGAGCCCTGTACACCGTACACAGAGCCCTGTACACCGTACACAGAGCCCTGTACACCGTACACAGAGCCCTATACACCGTACACAGAGCCTATACACTATACACTTAGCCTATACATTGTACACAGACTCTATACACTGTACACTGACCCCTATACAATGTACACAGACCCTCCTATACAATGTACACAGACCCCCCTATACAATGTACACAGACCCTCCTATACAATGTACACAGACCCCCCTATACAATGTACACAGACCCCCTATACAATGTACACAGACCCTCCTATACAATGTACACAGACCCCCCTATACAATGTACACAGACCCTCCTATACAATGTACACAGACCCTCCTATACAATGTACACAGACCCTCCTATACAATGTACACAGACCCTCCTATACAATGTACACAGACCCTCCTATACAATGTACACAGACCCCCCTATACAATGTACACAGACCCCCCTATACAATGTACACAGACCCTATACAATGTACACAGACCCTCCTATACAATGTACACAGACCCTCCTATACAATGTACACAGACCCCCCTATACAATGTACACAGACCCTCCTATACAATGTACACAGACCCCCCTATACAATGTACACAGACCCCCCTATACAATGTCCACAGACCCCCCTATACAATGTACACAGACCCCCCTATACAATGTACACAGACCCTCCTATACAATGTACACAGACCCCCCTATACAATGTACACAGACCCCCCTATACAATGTACACAGACCCTCCTATACAATGTACACAGACCCTCCTATACAATGTGCACAGACCCCCCTATACAATGTACACAGACCCCCCTATACAATGTACACAGACCCTCCTATACAATGTACACAGACCCCCTATACAATGTACACAGACCCCCCTATACAATGTACACAGACCCCCCTATACAATGTACACAGACCCCCCCTATACTATGTACACAGACCCCCCTATACAATGTACACAGACCCCCCTATACTATGTACACAGACCCTCCTATACAATGTACACAGACCCCCCTATACAATGTACACAGACCCCCCTATACAATGTACACAGACCCCCCTATACAATGTACACAGACCCCCCTATACAATGTCCACAGACCCCCCTATACAATGTACACAGACCCTCCTATACAATGTACACAGACCCCCTTATACAATGTACACAGACCCCCCTATACAATGTACACAGACCCCCCTATACAATGTACACAGACCCTCCTATACAATGTACACAGACCCCCCTATACAATGTACACAGACCCCCCTATACAATGTACACAGACCCCCCTATACAATGTACACAGACCCTCCTACCGGGGGGACATGTCCAGAGTCTCACTTACACTGGCCGAGATCAGCGCCCTCCGATCAGGGACCGAGCTCCGCATTCCTCAGGACGGAGCCTCTTCAATCGGGTCCGATGACTTTAGCAGAGAAACCGGATTAAAGTTGATTTTGCGGCCGCGGGATTTGCTGACAGGAAATAAATCCCGAAATAAAATGATCGACTCGGTCCTGGGATCGACCCGTCTGCAGAGAGCGGGTGGAGGGGGAGAATCCGAGTCCCGTTTGATGGGTGTGATGGGGACATGTGTTGGGTGTTGGCGGATTGTGAGACTGAGAGATGGGATCGGCAATTAGACCATCACAAGGAGAGAGGAGAGGGGGGGGGAGAGGGGGAGGGAGAGGGAGGGGAGAGGGAGGGAGGGAGAGAGGGGGAATAGATGGGGAGAGAGGGGGGAATAGATGGGGAGAGAGGGGGAATAGATGGGGAGAGAGGGGGAATAGATGGGGAGAGAGGGGGGAATAGATGGGGAGAGAGAGAGGGGGGAGAGGGGGAATAGATGGGGAGAGGGGGGGAATAGATGGGGAGAGAGGGGGGAATAGATGGGGAGAGGGGGGGAATAGATGGGGAGAGGGGGGAATAGATGGGGAGAGAGGGGGGAATAGATGGGGAGAGAGGGGGGAATAGATGGGGAGAGAGGGGGGAATAGATGGGGAGAGAGGGGGAATAGATGGGGAGAGAGGGGGAATAGATGGGGAGAGGGGGGAATAGATGGGGAGAGAGAGGGAATAGATGGGGAGAGAGGGGGGAATAGATGGGGAGAGAGGGGGGAATAGATGGGGAGAGAGGGGAATAGATGGGGAGAGAGGGGGGAATAGATGGGGAGAGGGGGGAATAGATGGGGAGAGAGGGGGGAATAGATGGGGAGAGAGGGGGGAATAGATGGGGAGAGAGGGGGAATAGATGGGGAGAGAGGGGAATAGATGGGGAGAGAGGGGGAATAGATGGGGAGAGAGGGGGGAATAGATGGGGAGAGAGGGGAATAGATGGGGAGAGAGACCGGCCCGGTCCCGGGGAGATTCACAGAGAGAGAAATAAAATCTCAATCCAGGAGCAGACACAGACTGGAAACATCAACCCACCTGAGGCCTCCCCGCGGTCCTAAAGCCCGCCGAGTTACTCTGACCAATGGTCCCACCTGAGGCGTCCGCGTGTTCCTAAAGCCCGCTGAGTTAATCTATCCGATTTCATAAGCACTCAAGTTTGCCCGAATCAAAATGAATCCGATATTCAGCACGGATCTGGGCTTGTGAAATGTGTTCTACTGTTACTGATAAATATGAAAAAAGATACCACATGAAATGTGAAGTAATTACAGTTTTAATAATATGGAGGAGGGGAGGTGAAAGTCCAGGGCTGGGGTTTGATGTCTGAATCACTTCAGGGATCGGTCCTGTTTCTGTTTACAACATTCCCAGGTCGGGTTGCCAACCCTCCAGGATTGTCCTGGAGTCTCCAGGAATAAAAGATTAATCTCCAGGACACCGCTGCGAGCAAACCGGGGGAGAAACATCATGGGGCCATTAAAAAATGGTACGTTGTTTACATTTTCTTTGAGTACTTTCATTTATTAATTGTAAAAATATTGGAGATGGGGGAAAATTGGCTGTTTGACTGACAGTCAAGAATCATCCAATCGGGTAACAAAGAGTCTGTTCACTTGACTCTCGTTGTGGGATGGATGTGTCGGGTGACCATTGGCGGGAGTGGGGAGGTCACATGGATGGACATATCAGGCACCAATGCCAGGAGTGTGGGGGGTGGGGCATCGTTAAGATGGACATGTCGGGTGACCAATGGCAGGGGTGAGGAGGAGGGTGGGGAGTCACGCTGATGGACGTGTCGGGCGACCAATGGTGGGAGTGTGGGGTGGGGCGTCGTTAAGATGGACGTGTCATGCAACCAATGGCGGGGGTGTGGGGGAGAGGGCGGGGCGTCATGAGGATGAATGTGTCAGGTGACCAATGGCAGGAGTGTGGAGGTGGGGTGTTTGGAGGCAAGAGGTCATGTGATGAAACCTCCAGAAATACATCCAACCAGAGTTGGCGACCCTATTCCCGGGAAAGCTGACGAAAGCCCCATCTCTGCAGGGCTGTGGGGAAAGAGTGGGGGAGTGGGATTAATTGGACAGCTCTTTCAGAGAGCTGGCATAGGCACGATGGGCTGAAAGGCCTCCTCCTGTACTGTACGATTCTATGGAAGGATTAAACACATAAACCTTGGGGTGATGGGGTTCTTGGACCCTTCGTACCTCCTGCTCCCCCTCCCCCCACCGACATTTAACTTGAGAAATGAAGGCAAGTCCGGCAGCTTTAAGAGAGATGCAGAGAAAGGCCATTCGGCCCATCCAGCCCCACCTTTCCAAGAAATCCTACAAATCACCCAGCCCCACCCGTTACAGCCTCCAACTGACCCTTGTGAATGGCCCCAGAGGTTTCAGTCCCACTCCCCTGCTCCGGGACTAATTTCAGATATTGGTCACTCTCTGTGTGAAGTGCTTCCTGACACAAGTCCTGAACCTGCCTTTTCCCAGTCTGTACCTGTGTCTCCTGCAGTCACGGTTTAATTTAAAATAGTGACTGGGGAGTAACCTTTTCCACTCCACTTAGTATCATACACGACTCTGTAAGATCCCGTCTCATTCACTCCCCGAGAGAGAGGGAGAGATATGGACAGAGAGATATAGACAGAGAGATAGAGGTCCAGAGAGAAATAGGCAGAGACAGATACAGAGACATAGAATCATCGAAAATTTACACCATTCGGCCCATTGTATCCGTGCCGGCCGAAAATGCCACTTTCCAGCATTTGGTCCATAGCCCTGTCGGGGCAATACAGAGAAACAGACTGACAGAGACAGTCAGGGATATTGAATAAAACAATGATCTTTATCCCCCCTAAAGCTCATCCAAAACTCTGCTGCCCGTATCCTAACTCGCACCGAGTCCCGTTCACCCATCACCCCCTGTGCTCACTGACCTACACTGGCTCCCGGTCCGGGAACGCCTCGATTTTAAAATTCTCATCCTTGTGTTCAAATCCCTCCCTGGCCTCGCCCCTCCCTATCTCTGTAACCTCCTCCAGCCCTACAACCCTCCGAGATCTCTGCACTCCTCCAATTCTGGCCTCTTGTCCATCCCCGATTTTAATCGCTCCACCATTGGCGGCCGTGCCTTCAGCTGCCGAGTCCCTGAGCTCTGGAATTCCCTCCCTAAACCTCTCCCCCTCTCCCTCTCTCTCTCCTCCTTTAAGACGCTCCTTAAAACCCACCTCTTTGACCAAGCTTTTGGTCTCCTGTCCTAATATCTCCTTATGTGACTCGGTGTAAATTTTGTCTGATAATCCCCTCCTGTGAAGGGCCTTGGGAGGTTTTCCTACCTTAAAGGCGCTATATAAATGCAGGTAGTTGTTGTTGTTGCTGTGGGCTGTACACTGTCCACACACTGTAATAAATGGATGGTGTTGGGCTGCAATAATCTCGATCCACCTGCCCGGAGCCCCCGATTTCTCTCTCTCTCACTCACCGCCTATTTCTGAAGGTTATTTCCTGCACGGATTATTCCCAGGACTGATTGGACCGACCCAGCTCCACTTTAAAGCTTCCAGTTTTATCCCGGTTGGTTTGTGAGAGTCGTGTGTTCACTGGAGACGGGCGAATGTTCCCCTCTCTCGATAGCTCGACACGTCCAGCCCCCGATCCACGGCAGCATCCGCACTGAATGAACCAAGACGGGAAACTAATCACTCGGCACATTGGGGCCGTCCAGCCCTTTAATTCAGTGTTAATGCTGGTCTGTGAAAGCTTTGCACACACTGCCTGTGGGCTGATGGCTGGGATACAGACAGCGATCGAAAACTGGAGCCTGGAATAAATGAGCAGCCTCCCCCTCACCGCGGCCAGTCTCACTCTCCCTGTAAATCCCCTTCCTCAGGCTGGGTCCCCTCAGTGTTCCAGGGGAATGAGTGAGGGGCAGAGTCCTGTGTGTGGGACAAGGGCGGGGGCAATGGGTTTATATCAATATACACGTGTGTGTGTTTGTGTACAGAAGGACATGCAGGTATATGTAAGTGTACACACTTATTTATATATTTAAATACATTAACCCTATATATACACATATTTATATCTATATGAATGTGAATATATTATATATAATATTGGACTTTCAAAACACATAATAGACTTGTCAGCAAATGTGAAGCCCATGAGATTAAAGGGACAGTGGGAGTGTGGGGATGAAATTGTCTGAGGGACAGAAAGCAGAGAGTAGTGGTGAGCGGTTGTTTTTCAGACTGGAGGGAAGTTTACAGTGGTGTCCCCCAGGGCTCGGTGTTGGGACCACTGCTCTTTTTGATTTATATTAAGAGAAGTGTGAAGAGATTCACTTTGGTCAGAAGAATGAAAACTAAATGGTACAATTTTAAAGGGGGTGCAGGAACAGAGAGACCTGGGGGTGGATGTACACAAATCATTGAAGGTGACAGGACAAGTTAATAAGGCTGTTAAAATAGTGTACAGGGTTCTGGGCTTTATAAATAGAGGCATAGAGTACAAAAGCGAGGAAGTTATGCTAAACCTTTATAAAACACCGGTCAGGACCCAGCTGGAGAATTGTGTCCAATTCTGGGCACCGCACTTTAGAAAGGATGTCAAGGCCTTGGAGAGGGTGCAGAGGAGATTTACTGGAATGGGACCAGGGATGAGGGACTCCAGTTATGTGGAGAGACTGGAGAAGCTGGGATTGTTCTCCTTAGAGCAGAGAAGATTAAGGGGAGATTTGATCGAGGTGTTCAAAATCATGAAGAGTTTCGATAGAGTAAATAAGGAGACACTGTTTTCACTGGCAGGAGGGTCGGTAACCAGAGGACACAGATTTAAGGGAATCAGCAAAAGAATATAGAACCATGGAACCAGAGAAAAGATACAGCACAGAAGGAGGCCATTCGGCCCATCGTGTCCGCACCGGCTCGAAGAACAACCAGGTGCCCATTCTAATCCCACCTTCCAGCACCCGGTCCGTAGCCCTGCAGCTTACAGCACTTTAGGTGCAGGTCCAGGTACTTTTTAAAAGAGTTGAGGGTCCCTGCCTCTACCACCAATTCGGGCAGCGAATTCCATACACCCACCACCCTCTGGGTAAAAAAGATTTTCCTCATGTCCCCTCTAATCCTTCCGCCAATCAGCTTAAATCTATGTCCTCTAGTTCTTGAACTCTCCGCTAGGGGAAACAGGTACTTCCTGTCTACTCTCTCTGGGTCCCTCATAATTTTGTACACCTCAATCAAGTCTCCCCTCAGCCTCCTCTGCTCCAAGGAAAACAACCCCAGCCTATCCAATCTCTCCTCGTAGCTGCAATTTTCAAGCCCTGGCAACATCCTTGTAAATCTTCTCTGCACTCTCTCCAGAGCAATTACATCCTTCCTGTAATGTGGTGACCAGAACTGTGCACAATACTCCAGCTGTGGCCTTACCAGCGTTTTATAAAGTTCCATCATTACATCCCTGCTTTTGTATTCTGTACCTCGGCTAATAACGGAGAGCATTCCGTATGCCTTCTTCACAACCTTATCCACCTGTACTGCCACCTTCAGGGACCTGTGCACCTGCACTCCAAGGTCTCTCACTTCCTCTACCCCTCTCAATATATTCCCGTTTACTGCGTATTCCCTTTTACTGTTTGCTCTCCCTAAGTGCATTACCTCACACTTCTCCGGGTTGAACTCCATTTGCCACTTTTCCACCCACTCCACCAACCCATTGATATCTTCTTGGAGTCTACAGCTATCCTCTTCACTATCAACTACACGGACAATTTTTGTGTCGCCTGCAAGTTTGCCAATCAAGTCCAAATCATTAATATATACGACAAACAGCAAGGGACCCAACACTGAGCCCTGTGGGACACCACTGGAAACGGATTTCCATTCACTAAGACATCCATCGACTTTTACCCTTTGTTTCCTGTTACTGAGCCAATTTTGGATCCAATTCGCCACATTTCCCTGTATCCCATGGGCTTTTACCTTTCTGACCAGTCTGCCATGTGGGACCTTGTCAAATGCCTTACTAAAATCCATGTAGACAACATCCACTGCACTACCCTCATCAATCCTCCTTGTCACTTCCTCAAAGAATTCAATCAGATTTGTAAGGCATGACCTTCCCTGAACAAATCCATGCTGACTATCCCTGATTAAACCATGCCTTTCCAAGTGACAGTTTATCCTATCTCTCAGTATTGATTCTAATAGTTTACCCACCACTGAGGTAAGACTGACCGGCCTATAACTGTTCGGCCTGAGGGGAGATGAGGAGTGAGAGAGTACTAAACGCTCCCAGTGACAGTTCCATCCTTGTGGGAAGTGTAGGATTAATTCACAATATATATAATCCCTGATCAGGACTTCCCAAAGGTCGGAATGTCAGCTATTACTGGGCATGAAGGAAGGAAACAAGGATCAAAATGACAGCCTCACAATCTGAAGGAGAGTGAGAGGCAAATCACACAGTCACTGATTGAATTCCGCGGGACTCTGGGTTTGAACATCAGCTGATTAATGTCCTGGCCAATATTTATCCCTTAAGATTCTGAGGGGGCTTGACAGGGTAGATGCTGAGAGATTGTTTCCCCTGGCTGGAGAGTCTAGAACGAGGGAGCACAGTCTCAGGATAAAGGGGTCGGCCATTTAAGACTGAGATGAGGAGAAATCTCTTCATTCAGAGGGTTGTGAATCTTTGAAATTCTCTACCACAGAGGGCTGTGGATGCTCAGTCATTGAATATATTCAAGGCTGAGACCGATAGATTTCTGGACTCTCGGGGAATCAAGGGATTTGGAGAAATGGAGATCGGGCAGGAAAGTGGAGTTTTTTTTATTCGTTCATGGGATGTGGGCATCGCTGGCAGGGTCGGCATTTATTGCCCATCCCTAATTGCTCTTGAGAAGGTGGTGGTGAGCCACCAACTTGAACAATTGAGTGGCTTGCTCGGCCCTTTCAGAGGGCGATTAGGAATCGACCACATTGCTGTGGGTCTGGAGTCACGTATCGGGCAGACCGGGTAAGGACGGCAGGTTTCCTTCCCTGAAGGACATTAGTGAATCAGATGGGTTTTTACAGCAATCCGTAGTTTCATGGCCACCATTACTGATACTAGTTTTTTTTATTCCAGATTTTTATTTAATTAATTGAATTTAAATTCCCCAGCTGCCGTAGCGGGATTTGAACTCATGACTCGGGAATATTAGTCCACTGGATTACTAGTCCAGTAACGTAACCACTATGCTACCGCACCCGGTTGAGGTCAAAGGTCAGCCATGATTTGATTGAATCGAGGGGCCGAATGGCCCACTCCTGCTCCTATTTCTTATGTTATGTTCTTATGTTCTTAACCAACATCATAAAACAGATTATCCGGTCATTATCACATCGCTGTTTGTGGAACATCTTCAACCACTGGTTGGAGACAGGATTCCCCCCAAGGTCAAATATCCATCTGACATTCACCATCACATGAACAATGGCCCCTTGGGGGTGAGGTACTGGGGGGGGTGAGGGGGTGACCAGAGCTGTGGAACCTCAGACCAACAAGGAGCAGCTGGGAGGGAGAGGGAAGGGGATTAAAACAAATAGAAACAGCAAAAAGAAAATGTTTTAACGCAGAGTGAATGATGATAACTGGAGTGAGATTAATACCCGGGATATCGAAGGACTGGGGCTGGAATCACACCGTCTGAATTCATCCCAATCCCGCAACTCCCAGCTCTGCTAATTGAACAGGATTTACAGCGTTAAAATCTGTAAACAGGGTGAGGATAAATGAGCAGAGCTCGAGGTAATTAGATCCTGGACGGCCCGATCTATCAAAATAAAAACTGGGAGAATTGAGAAACGCAGCGGGAAACATGAGCTGAGGCCGAGACTCGGGGGCAGAGCGGAATCTGAAATCTGACGGCATTTTTTGTCCTTCACCAGGGAAACAAACACAATCATTTAACTTTGAGCGAGAATCAGATCTGAAACCCCCCCAGCTCTGGGCCCAGTCATTAAAACAATTTTTCCTGCTCCCCCCCTGCCCACAATGGGTTAAAATTTAGGCCGAAATCATTCCTTCTCCACCCTCGATTAAAGTGAACATTGAGGTTTGGGTGTTAAATATTTATAACTTGCTGAACTATTGAAGTTTCTCACAAAGCGCATTAATTCTGAGAACAGTGGAATGAAGAGACAGTTTGTACGGTGACATTAGCACCAGGTTTATATATTCTCCATCCATTGGGAATCAGAATGAATTATTTACCATCAGCATTCGGGATGGGATTATTTTCACATAGTTTAAGGTGCTGGTGTGTTATTTTTTATTCATTCTGGGGATGTGGGCGTCGCTGGCAAGGCCGGCATTTATTGCCCATCCCCAGTTGCCTTGAGAAGGTGGTGCTGGGCCTTCTTCTTGAACCACTGGGAGCGGGTTTGATACAAACTGAGTGTCTTGCTCGGCCACTTCAGAGAGAGGTTAAGGGTCAGCCACGTTGGTGTGGGACTGGAGTCACATATAGGCCCAGACCGGGTAAGGTCAGCTGGTGTGTGTATCAGTGGGTCAGTTGGGTTTTTATGACAATCTGACAGTTTGATGGTCACTTTTACTGAGACCAGATTTTTATTTCCAGATTTTTAAACTGAGTTTAAATTCTCAAACTGCCCGGGTGGGATTTGAACTCCTGTTCTCTGGATTATTGGTTCCAGCCTTTGGATTACTGGACAAACAGTAACATAACCACTAGACCAGAAAATCTTCATATCTTTGATTATCAATAATAACAATACTATGTTGAAATTTACTGAGGGTCATTTATGAGGCTGCATTTATATAATTGCGATATATATTTGGTCCACTAATGCCTCAAATTTAAAATTCCCATCCTCGTGTTCAAATCCCTCCCTGGCCTCACTCCTCCCTATCTCTGTAACCTCCTCCAGCCCTACAACCCTCCGAGATCTCTGTGCCTCTTGCCCATCTCCCACTCTCTTCACCCCACCATTGGCGGCCGTGTCTTCAGCTGCCTCGGTCCTGAGCTCTGGAATTCCCTCCCTAAACCTCTCCCCCTCTCCCCCTCTCTCTCCTCATTTAAGACCCTCCTTAAAACCCACCTCTTTGACCAAGCTTTTGGTCTCCTGTCCTAATATCTCCTTCTTTGGCTCGGTGTCAATTTTTGTCTGATTTACGCTCCTGTGAAGCCTCTTGGGACATTTTACTACGTTAAAGGCGCTATATAAATGCAGGTTGTTGTTGTTGTTGCCGTCTCAATAAATTCACCAATCAAGAAATTCTCACTCCACGCGCAGCATTTTAGCACCCACTATCGGGTGCGTTCCTGGCGGGGGGGCCCCGAAAATCGTGAAATCCCGGAGCGGGACCGGAGCCCGCCTCGAACCCGCCCACTTCCGGGTTCCCCACTGACGCGCCGGCGTGCGCGCGCAGCCCCCGCTGGTGGGAATCCCGCAGGCAATTAAAGCCAGCGGGGGGCCACTTGAAAATATTTATTTAGGTATTTCAGGTCATTAACTGACCTGATTAAGGGATTATGTGAGGAGGGGTGGGATTTTAGAGCAAACTGGGACTGTTTCCCATACTGGGGGAAACACTCCCAGTTCAAATGGACCTGTTGCAGCTGTCAGCCTGTGGCAGCTGCAAACGTCCATTTGACAGGTGGTGGGGGAGACCCTCACTCATTGCAGGAGGCCACTCTGTCACTTGGGACAAAGTTTGGCCTCCACCACCCTCCTCCTGATGGTCAAAGTCACCAACCTGCACACTTACCCCGGGGTCCAGAGACATGTACCTACCTTGCGGACCCCCTCAGATGTACATCTTCCGGATGGGGGCCGCCGTAGCTGCAGTCATGACCTCCTCGGAGGGCGAACAGCATCACCAGCATCACCAGCATCACCAGCCTCACCATCCACGCCGTCCACCTCTGACACGTGGAGCTCCACGACACAGTGCTGTGACACATCCACCTGTACAGCAGGAGGGAGGGCAGCCGCAGAGAGAGATGCGTCGCAGAGGGCACTACCCTCGCCACAGGGTCTACAGACCAAGGCTCAGCCTCCTGGACCTCTCTGAGCAGCAGTGCACACGGAGGCGCAGATTCACTCGACATGTAGTCGTGGACATCTGCAGCCTCTTTCATGCCAAGCTGCTCCCGGCTGGCCCCAGCACCATCTTCTTACCTGTCGCTGTCAAAGTCACCACTGCCCTCAACAACCTCTTCTCCGCATCCTTCCAGGGTGCAACCGGGGACATCGCCGACGTCTCTCAGTCGTCTGCTCAAAACAGCCCTGCAAATACACCTACACCCACTCTGCAGTGACACAATGGGTGGCATCAGTTGTGGGTCCTCATAGTGATCCTCAGGAGCGGGCATTATTGCACAAACCAGACAGGATTCGCAAAGACATGACAGTAGTGGTGCCAATATAATGTGTGATGTGAGTTGGTCAGAAATTCAATATAAGTAACAACCATGACAAACCCTCAAACACCCTTGTGCATTCCCTTCATGCTCACGACACGTTTGCCTTACGCTGCCTACTGCACATATCTGATGCATGCCCTGTGGCTGCAGCACAGGTAGAGGCAGGTTGAGTGAGGCTGACCATGAAAGAGATGCACGAGAGGGTGAGTATGGGATAGAGCCATGAGATTGTATGAGGATTGGGTTGCGTGTTAGTGGCGGGGTGAGTACTGGCGAGGTGAGTAGGTGCAGGTAAGATGAGGATGAGGTTTGAGTGGGTATGAGGGGTGATGTGACAGAGTGGTGTTGGCGGTGCCGAAGGAGATGTGGGGTGGGGGCGGTGATGTGGCAGACGGAGTGTAGGGGAAAGACTACGTGTACTCACTGTGGCTGACCTACTGCGGTCATTGGAGCGCCTCCTGCACTGTATGCAGGTGGGCGATATGTTGGTGGTGCAGGTGACCTCCTCTGCCACCTCGAGCCAGGCCTTCCTGGTGGCAGAGGCAGGCCGCTTCCTCCCGCCCGCCGGGAGGAAGATCTCTGTCCTCCGCCTCCTCCTCACCCCATGTATTGAAACCTGGAGTGAGGCATCATTAAACTGGGAGCAGCCTTCCCCCTGGGCTGCTCCATGCTGTAATTTTTTCTGTTTGTTGCAGCATCTGTCAGTGGAGGACTGCCCCTTTAAATAGAGCTCATCCAGCTGACAGAGCTTACTGCGCATGTGCAGCCCGCCCGATCAGCAGTGGGGAACCCGGAGGAGCAGGTAAGTGGATCCAATTAGGCTACGATCGCGCGGGGGGCAGACTGATTTCACCGGGCGCGTTACCCACGCGCCCGATAGCCCGCCCGTCGAGAACCCGCAGCCCTGCTAACATCGGGCCCCATATTTCTGCAATATTTCTGCACTGACTATAAATCGAGGGTCATTCTCAATACTTTCCCGTCCAGTCAGTTCAGGAGTTCCACACATGGACACTTTCCAAATATCGGCCGTCTGTTTTGCTGCATCAGTAATAACTGACACTCTCAATAAAACATCTCCCATTTCACCATAATAATCACCGTGCAAAATACAGTCATCACACAGCTCGACAATCAGTAATTGGACAGTTTCAAACTCTCTCTCTCTCCACAACAGGCTGATGACATCCCATAATCACTGGGACTCATTTCCCCCCGAGACCTTCACCAACAGAATGTTTGGCAAATACCGTTTTATAGAGAATATCTGTAATTATGTGTGACTATCTGTAAAGTCTTGTGTGGAGCATGGACCTGTCACATCACAGCTCTCAGAGGGTCACAGCTGACAGTTTGGACTAGAGGTGTCACACCTTAAGATGTCACAGTTCAGGGCATCACACCTCAAGGATTCACACCTCAGAATATCACACCTTAAAAGTGTCACACCTCAGAGTGTCACACCTCAGGGGTCCCGTCACAGAGTGTCACATGTCAGAGTGTCACACCTCAGGGTTCGCATCACAGAGTGTCACACCTCAGAGTGTCACACCTCAGGGGTCCCGTCACAGAGTGTCACACCTCAGAGCGTCACACCTCAGGCTGTCACACCTCAGGCTGTCACATTTTCAAAGTGTTTCGGGCAGAGAGTCATGATCGGCTCAAAGACGATCACTCTGATAAATCGCCAATCACGTATCTGAATGACTAAATGTGAACAACTTAATAGTATAAAAAAGTACCAATGAGAAATGAGAAACCAGCAGAAAACTGACCAATCAAATCCTACATTGTTTTCAAAACCATTCACAAACCAACTAGTACCAGTTCATCAAATGAGTGAACTAAACTTTTCAAACTGTGTGACCATTATTTTCAATCTCACTCAGCTAAAAGTGACATAGAATCTTATCACACAGAAAGAGGCCATTCGGTCCATCGTGCCTGTGCCGGCTCTTTGAAAGAGCTGTCCAATTAGTCCCACTCCCCCGCTCTTTCCCCACAGCCCTGCAAATTTCTTCTTTTCAAGTATTTATCCAATTCCCTTTTGAAAGTTACTATTGAATCTGCTTCCCCCGCCCTTTCAGGCAGCGCATTCCAGATCAGAACAACTCGCTGCATAAAAAAAATTCTCATCTCCCCTCTGGCTCTTTTACCAATTACCTTAAATCTGTGTCCTCTGGTTACCGACCCTCCTGCCACTGGAAACAGTTTCTTCCGATCTACTCTCTCTACATTACAACTATATTCCATTACAATTATATCCCATTACAATTATATTCCATTACAATTATATCCCATTACAATTATATTCCATTACAATTATATCCCATTACAATTATATCCCATTACAATTATATCCCATTACTTTTTACCAATTTGTAAATATAACGACCACAAAGGAGATAAAAATCGATGCTGATCGTACGGAGAATCTTAAATAAAAGTCTCTCCTTTCCTGTGAGTGGGTGAACCGACCATTAGAGGGAATCGGAGATCTTACCAGCCTGTATAAAATGACTGGGGCCGTGTGATTTAATATTCCTCAATATCGTGGCCATATTAGTGAATTAAATATTAGTGGAGCCGCCTTTATCTGTGAGTCTGGTCTCCAGCTCGGACCAACCAGGTTCTATTGAGTGGGAATTGTGTTTTTGCACAGGCCCAAAGCCTGTGATTGAGGCCCATCGATTTAACACAAAGATTCTGTACAGAAAACGGTGCAGGAAATGATGGGCCTCCCCCACCCTTTGGGCCTGGGCTACGGGTGAACTGAGATCAGGGACACGACCCTCCTATTGGTCCAGTCACTGCAGTTCTCAGTCCCCTTACTGAGCGAGTCAGGAGCGCAGGTTAAAATCCTGTTTTGATCCATTAAATGAACCGTGTGATAAAGCAATAAACACTGACAGGATAATATTACATCACTGAGCACTAATTATGGGCTGTTGAGCGTGTCTGGAGTTTGTAATGAACACACTTGGTGCAATCTCTGTTTTCCCAGCTGACGTATTATTCCATATTCCCCTTTGAATAGATTTCCATGTTCAGCCTCTGTTTGTTTGAACTGATCACATTCTCGGAGTCTGATTTGTGAATAAATCCACTTCCAATCCTCACTCCGCAGCTGATCTGAGGCACTTTAGGGAACGAGTCGTGTGTTGGAATCATTCAAATTTAACACAAACATCTTTTTAACTTCTTGCTCCGGTGACGATGGGAACAGACGAATCCTCGATCTTACAGAGAGTAAAATGGTAAACGACCAACGCTGGGAACACACGACAGGTCTGTCAGCGTCTGAAACAAAGGGAACCGATCGGCTCATGTTTTGGGCGAAGATTCTTCATTAAAACTCTGCTCAGATGCTGTGGAACGGGCCGTAGAATCACCAGGCCCAATTTTAACCCACTCCTCCCCAGTGGAAATTGGGTGTAGAATCACCAGGCCCGATTTTAACCCACTCCCCCACAGCGGTAACTGGGTGTAGAATCACCAGGCCCGATTTTAACCCACTCCCCCCAAGTGGGAACTGGGTGTAGAATCACCAGGCCCGATTTTAACCCACTCCCCCCGAGTGGGAACTGGGTGCAGAATCACCAGGCCCGATTTTAACCCACTCCCCCACAGTGGGAACTGGGTGTAGAATCACCAGGCCCGATTTTAACCCACTCCTCCCCAGTGGGAACTGGGTGTAGAATCACCAGGCCCGATTTTAACCCCCCCACCCAGCAGGAACTGATTGTAGAATCACCAGGCCCGATTTTAATCCTGCCCATCCTCCCCCAGCGGGAACCAAGTGTAGAATCACCAGACCTGATTTTAACCCACTCCCCCACAGCGGGAACTAGGTGTAGAATCACCAGACCCGATTTTACCCCCTGCCCATCCCCCCAGCGGGAACCGATTTTAGTCACCAGGCCCGATTTTAACCCAATCCCCCCGGAGGGAACCAGGCGGGAGGGCGAGAGGTTAAAATGGCCGCAGTGACTTACCCCCACCCGACCCCACTGCCTTCACCATGAGTTGCTGTTTTGAATGAGAGGAGAAAGAAAGACTTGCATTTATATAGCGCCTTTCACAAACTCAGGATATCCCAAAGTGCTTTACAGCAAATGAAGTACTTTTGAAATGTACTCACTGTTGTAATGTAGGAAACACAGCAGACAATTTTCACACATAAACAGTGAAATAAATGACCAGATCATCTATCTGTTCAGGTGCTGTTTGAGGGATAAATATTGCCCAGGACACCGGGGAGAACTCCCCTGCTCTTCTTCGAAATCGTGCCGTGGGATCTTTTACGTCCACCTGAGGGGGCAGACGGGGTCTCGGTTTAACGTCTCATCCCAAAGACAGACTCACGGGCTCCACATTTACTGAGATGAATGTTGCTCGAGTTCCACATCCCTTTGAGTCTGTCGGTGCCCTGTGTGATTTTATATAATGGTTCTCGGGCTCCCAATGGAGCAGCAAAGGGCAATGTTTGTTCTGACAATGTCTGATCTACGGGCCATTACTGCTCATTTCCCATCCACCTGTGTGTTGTGTGATTGCCCTGCTCTAGTTAGGGTTAATATCCACTGCCTTTCTGTTACACGCCATTAATCACTGGTTAGACCCCAGCTGGAGGATTGTGTCCAATTCTGGGCACCGCACTTTAGGAAGGATGTCAAGGCCTTGGAGAGGGTGCAGAGGAGATTTACTGGAATGGGACCAGGGATGAGGGACTTCAGTTATGTGGAGAGACTGGAGAAGCTGGGGTTGTTCACCTCAGAGCAGAGAAGGTTAAGGGGAGATTTAATACACGTGTTCAAAATTATGAAGGACTTTGAACGAGTAAATAAGGAGAAACTGTTTCCAGTGGCAGGAGGGTCAGTAACCAGAGGACACAGATTGAAGGTAATTGGCAAAAGAACCAGAGGGGAGATGAGGAGAAATTATTTTACACAGCGAGTTGTTCTGATCTGGAATGCGCTGCCTGAAAGGGCGGTGGAAGCAGATTCAATAATAACTTTCAAAAGGGAATTGGATAAAAACTTGAAGGGGAAAAATTTGCAGAGCTCTGGGAAAGAGCAGGGGAGTGGGACTAATTGGATAGCTCTTTCAAAGAGCCAGCACAGGCACGATGGGCCAAATGGCCTCCTTCTGGGCTGTAAGATTCTATGATTCTACGGTTATGATTTATACTTGGAGCCAGGAACTCTGCAGGTGAGGGCGGAGGGGTAGATTTTCCCATGGGGAAACGGGAAGTGAAGTGAGTGCGTCACAATCGGTCCGATCGCAGTAGGTGAGCCTGTTGGGCCTGGAGGGAACAGTCCTCCTCCTCTGGGCCCACCAGCAGTGCAATAAAGGCCCTCACTCACCTCATGGATCGGCCATTCTCACCTCCTCTCACCTGACGAGATTCAGAAGCCCCGGGAAACCCCTGCAGGTGAGGCTTCAATTCATTTCAGACTGAGAATCAACAAAAAATTAATGACCTCAACTATCTCAATGAGGTAAATTGCCCCTTTAACAATCCGCCCGCCGGCATTAAGTGGGGGCGGGACTTCCGGGATTGGGCTGAGCCGCGTCCAAACGCCCCGGGGTTAAACCCGGAAGTGGGCGGGTTGGAGCCGGGTTGTGGCCGAGCTTCAAAAAGCTGTAATTTTAACCTCCCACAAACCCCCAACTCACCCGCTCTTTGGGGTTAAAATTACCCTCAATGATTTGACGATTCGATGATTTGATGATTCGGTGATTTGATGATTTGATGATTCGGTGATTTGGTGATTTGATGATTTGATGATTCAATGATTTGATGATTCGGTGATTTGATGATTTGATGATTCGGTGATTTGATGATTCGATGATTCGGTGATTTGATGATTCGGTGATTTGATGATTCGGTGATTTGGTGATTTGATGATTCGGTGAAAACCACGACACAGAATAGAAACATTCCCCACTTCCTGCTCCCTCTGTGTTTCCCGATTATCTTCCTGTATTATTGGGGCTTTCGGACCAGCTGAGGGACAGGGGAACATCTAAAGGGGGCGATCTTTACCCAGGGAAATCTCAAACTCACCACAACCCAACATCAGCAAAATCAAACCAGCCGTAATATTGACACAAAGAGACTTGATCCGAGTGACATTTAAATCAGCACATCGCAGAAGGAAACTTGTTTAAAGAGGATATTGGAAGCAGAATCACTCCTGCCTGATGTGGACTTTCTGGAGCCCACTCCTGATCCTCAGGAATATTTCCTGGGATTCATGAGCTGCTTCGAAGTTTACAGAAGGATTCAGAGATCGAGCCAATCATCTTCATTCATTAAATAGTAAGTCTGTTTCTCTGATAGTTTATTGTCTCTGTGTCTGTGTCTGTCTCTCTGTGTCTGTGTCTGTCTCTCTGTGTGTGTGTGTGTGTCTGTCTCTCTCTGTGTTTGGGGTAGATTGTGACCCTGGTGAGAGTGTAAAACGGGGGAGAGTGAATCGATGGCCTGTTTTACGTCTCTCCCCATTTTTATTTCCATTCACTTCACAACATTATTGTCAATAATGTCGAGGTCACCAGGAGGTCAGGAGGAGCTGGTGCGAGATTATTGCTGCAGGAATCAGATAGAAAACCCCCAGCTTCTGTTTTCCTGGAACAGGATGGACCCAGTGTCGGAGTCACTCCTTTCTCAGGGGCACTGGGCTCATTATTTACTATTTTATTATATTTTATATTATCGAGAAACCAAGGCTCAGGCCCAAAGTGCCGGATATTAACCGGGAGTAAATAAAGGGGACAAGAGAAGTGGGAGGTGAATCGGGAAGTAGAGATCGGGGGATTTCCCAGTGTCGCTGGCAAGGCCGGCATTTATTGCCCATCCCTAGTTGCCCCTTGAGAAGGTGGTGATGGGCCTTCTTCTTGAACCACTGCAGTCCGTGTGGTGACGGTTCTCACACAGTGCTGTTAGTTAGAGAGTTATTATTCCATGTAGTAATTTACCAGCAAATCTGGGAATGTTGGCCTTTATCTCGGGGGCTGGAATACAAAGGGGAGGAAGTGATGTTCCAGCTGTACAGAGCTCTGGTCAGACCACATCTGGAGACTGGGTTCAGTTCTGGGCACCGCACCTCAGGAAGGATATATTGGCCCTGGAGGGGGTGCAGCACAGATTCACCAGAATGATATCGGGGCTAAAAGGGTTAAATTATGAGGACAGGTTCCATAAACCAGGCTTGTATTCCCTCGAGTTTAGAAGATTGGAGGGTGATTTATTCAAGGTGTTTAAAATGATTAAAGGATTTGATAGAGTGGATAGAGAGAAACTATTTCCTCTGGAGGGAGAGTCCAGAACAAGGGGGAATTATCTTAAAATTAGAGCTCGGCCGTTCAGGGGTGATGTCAGGAAGCATTTCTTCACACAAAGGGGAGTGGAAATCTGGAACTCTCTCCCCCAAAAGGCTGTGGATGCTGGGGGTCAATTGTAGATTTCAAGACTGAGATCGATAGATTTTTGTTGGGTGAGGGTATCGAGGGATACGGAGCAAAGGAGGGTAAATGGAGTGAAGATACAGATCAGACATGATCTAATTGAATGGGCTGAATGGCCTCCTCCTGCTCCTATCTTCCTATTTATACAATGATTGTAGAATTTGATTGCTGTGATCGTCTCCCAGCCGAGATGTGATCAGGGGCAGTTGGAAAGATTATCTGTACTCACCACGCATTGTTCTCTGACTATATATGCTGTGCGTTTTTAGAACCCTTCACTCACCTGACGAAGGAGGTAAGCTCCGAAAGCTTGTGATTTAAAATAAAACTGTTGGACTATAACCTGGTGTTGTGCAAGTCCTTACATTTGTCCACCCCAGTCCATCACCGGCATCTCCACATCAGAATTAAACATGACCCTGGAATTTTATCGGTCTTTAGTCTGATTGTTGTAAACAGGGAGAACAGTTTAAAACCTCCCCTGTCAGGGAGCATTAACCCATCTTGAGCATCTTGTCAAAACCCCACTGACAGGACATAAAGTTACAGTCTCGACACCCACACATATTCTAATCATTTCTCACATCAGGAGATTAAATTTCCAGCTCCCTGACTTTGTGACTGAGTGTAAATAACATCATCGAGTGACAGAACAGGTCTGATTCAGCTCATCTCAGACTGGCTTCCAGATATTACATAGAATTACATCGAATGTACAGCACAGAAACAGGCCATTCGGCCCCACTGGTCTGTGCCGGTGTTTATGCTCCACACGAGCCTCCTCCAACCTTACTTCATCTCACCCGATCAACATATCCTTCTATTCCTTTCTCCCTCATGTGTTTATCCAGATATTTTGGAATTCTCTATCCCAGAGGGCTGTGGATGCTCAGTCATTGAGTATATTCTAGACTGAGATCAATAGATTTTTGGACTCTGAGGGAATCAAAGGATACGGGGATCGGGCGGGAAAGTGGAGTTGAGGTTGAAGATCAGCCATGATCTTATTGAATGACGGAGCAGGCTCGAGGGGCCGAATGGCCTACTCCTGCTCCTATTTCTTATGTTGTTATGTTCTTATTCCTCTTAAATGCATCTATACTTTTCACCTCAACTTCTCCTTATGGGAGCGAGTTCCACATTCTCACCACTCTCTGGGTAACAAAGTTTCTCCTGAATTCCCTATTGGATTTATTAGGGACTATCTCATATTTATGACCCCTAGTTCTGGCCTTCCCCACAAGTGGAAACATCTCCTCTACATCTACCCTATCAAACCCCTTCTTAATTTTAAAGCCCTCTATCAGGTCACCCCTCAGCCTTCTCTTTTCTAGTGAAACGAGCCCCAGCCTGTTCAACCTTTCCCAGTTCAGGCACCAGGTGATGACCAGAGACAGGAGCATTCGAGGAATAAACCCATCGGATCCGCTGTGTGTGGATCATTAACTGAGACAGTCGTGGGGAACCGATCGGAGCACAAATTGGTCCCAGTCCACAGTGTTTGAACAAATTATAGAAACGGGAGATCAGTGAATGAGTAAAATGCATCGAGTGGTCCAAAAACACTCAGAGTGCAAACAGAGCCCAGACCGGGAGCAGAATCGAAAATCATCAACGTGTTTTAGTGACTGGTTTCCTGACGTCTCTCCTCATCTCCCCTCTGGTTCTTCAACCAATTATCTTAAATCTCTGTCCTCTGGTTACTGACCCTCCCACCAATGGAAACAGTTTCTTCTTATTTACTCCATCAAAACCCCTCCCATCGCTGGGGGGATATGGGTTGAGTGTGATTGACGTTGATCTGGTGTGTTTACATCAACAGAGAGACAGAATGTTTGTCAGATGTTGTGTTGTGGAGACGGAGGATATTCGAATCTCAGTGTCCTGAGTGGGGATTGGTCCTGGTGACCCTTCCAATGGAGCAGATAACCCAGGATAGAAGAATGGAAGGAAGCAAGGAATAAGGAAAGGCCATTGGGCCCATCAGACCCACTCCCTCCACAGACTGTGCCCAATCCACACATAATGGAGGGACACTGAAGGGTGAGGATGAACAGAGAGAGCCTGGGGTTCAGATACATCATTCCCTGAGAGTGAGAGTGCAGGGAGATAAAGCCATAGAAAGGCCAAGAGCATCTGGGGTTTATTAAATAGGGTCACAGAGTACGAGAAGTGATGGTGAATTGACACAGAACATCAGTTAGACCCCAGTTAGAGACTGGGGACAGTTTTAGTGCCCCATTATAGAAAGGACATTAAATCCACAGAGAGTGAACAGTGGAGATTCACCAGGATGAGGCCAGGATGGGAAACTAGAGTTATGAGGAGAGATTTGAGAAACTGGGACTGTTTCCAGTGGAACAGAGAAGGTGAAGAGGAGATTTAATCGAGGTTTTAAAATGGTGAAGTGTTCTGATACAATGAAGAGGGAAAGATTATTTTACTCTGGTGTCGAGGGGAATCAATTTAAATGATTTAATGAAAGACTTGCATTAATATAGTTCCTTTCATGACCTCATGACATCCCAAAGCGTGTTACAGCTGATTACTTTTGACATAAGAAATAGGAGCAGGAGTAGGCCATTCGGCCCCTCGAGACTGCTCCGCCATTCAATAAGATCATGGCTGATCTTCAACCTCAACTCCACTTTCCCGCCTGATCCCCATATCCCTTGATTCCCCGAGAGTCCAAAAATCTATCGATCTCAGCTTGAATATACTCAACGACTGAGCATCCACAGCCCTCAGGGGTAGAGAATTCCAAAGAGTCACAACCCTCTGAGTGAAGAAATTTCTCCTCTACTCAGTCTTAGATGGCCGACCCCTTATCCTGAGACTATGCCTCCTAGTTCTAGACTCTCGAGCCAGGGGAGAAAGCCTCTCAGCATCTACCCTGTCAAACCCTCTCAGAATCTTTTTGGTTCAATGTGATCACCTCTCATTCTTCAAAACTCAAGAGGGGCCCATTCTACTCAATCTCTCCTCATAGGACAACCCTCTCATCCCAGGAATCAATCTAATGAACCTTTGTTGCACCGCCTCGAAGGCAAGTTTATCCTTCCTTAGGTAAGGAGACCAAAACTGTATACAGTACTCCAGGTATGGTCTCACCAAAGCCCTGTACAATTTCAGCAAGACTTCCTTACTCTTATACTCCAAACCCCTTGCAGTAAAGGCCAACAAACCATTTGCCTTTCCTATTGCTTTGTGCTTTGAGGTGTAGTCACTGTTGCAATATAGGAAATGTGGCAGCCAATGAGTGCACAGCAAGATCCCACAAACAGCAATGAGATCAATGACCAAATAATCTGTTTTAGTGATTTTGGTTGAGGCATAACGATTGGCCAGGACACCAAGGAGAACTCCCCTGCTCTTCTTCGAATAGTGGCTGTGGGATCTTTTACATCCACCTGAGAGGGCAGACGGGGCCTCGGTTTAACGTCTCATCCGAAAGACTGACCCTCCGACAGTGCAGCTCTCCCTCAGTACTGACCCACTGACAGTGCAGCACTCCCTCAGTACTGACCCTCCGACAGTGCAGCACTCCCTCAGTACTGACCCTCCGACAGTGCAGCACTCCCTCAGTACTGACCCTCCGACAGTGCAGCTCTCCCTCAGTACTGACCCTCCGACAGTGCAGCTCTCCCTCAGTACTGACCCTCCGACAGTGCAGCACTCCCTCAGTACTGACCCTCCTACAGTGCAGCTCTCCCTCAGTACTGACCCACTGACAGTGCAGCTCTCCCTCAGTACTGTACCGGGAGTGTTGGCCTGGATGATGGGCTCAATCAGCCAAGATGTGACTGGGCTGTGAATTTCAGAATGAAACATCAAAACTAATAAAGACAATAAAAGGGAACAAGCAGAGGCTCCATTTGAAAATCAGTGATGAGAAATGAGAGGTGGAAAGAGACATTTCAAATCCTCAGCAAGAGGAAATAATGAGCGTGGATCAGACATCTCATCAATAAACTGATCCCAGTGATCACAAATCACCAGGCATCTTCCCATCAGCCTCCCAGTCACCGGCTCAAAACTGATCCTCCAGATTTGTTTCATACACATTAAACTGCCGTCACTTTCAATCCAGTCCCAGAGATTGGGAGCATCGGACTCATATAATATATCTCCATCCATCACTGGGATTACTGGCTCATCTCACCTGTCAAACCTGTGGCAAAGGATTTGTCTGTTTAAACTGCTGTGAGAGTATCTCAATAATCACAATCTGTTCTAACAGTGCAATTTCACTAAAAGGAACATAGGAACAGGAGGAGGCCATTCAGCCCCTCGAACCTGTTCCACCATTCAATTCAATGGCTGTATCTTAACTCCATCGACCCGCCCTGGTTCAGACCTGACACTCCCAGTGCAGCACTGAGGGAGCGCTGCACTGTCGGAGGGTCAGTACTGAGGGAGCGCTGCACTGTCGGAGGGTCAGCACTGAGGGAGCGCTGCACTGTCGGAGGGTCAGGACTGAGGGAGCGCTGCACTGTCGGAGGGTCAGTACTGAGGGAGCGCTGCACTGTCGGAGGGTCAGTACTGAGGGAGCGCTGCACTGTCGGATGGTCAGTACTGAGGGAGCGCTGCACTGTCGGAGGGTCAGGACTGAGGGAGCGCTGCACTGTCGGAGGGTCAGTACTGAGGGAGCGCTGCAGTGTCGGAGGGTCAGTACTGAGGGAGCGCTGCACTGTCGGAGGGTCAGTACTGAGGGAGCGCTGCACTGTCGGAGGGTCAGTACTGAGGGAGCGCTGCACTGTCGGAGGGTCAGTACTGAGGAAGCGCTGCACTGTCGGAGGGTCAGTCCTGAGGGAGCGCTGCACTGTCGGAGGGTCAGTACTGAGGGAGCGCTGCACTGTCGGAGGGTCAGTACTGAGGGAGCGCTGCACTGTCGGAGGGTCAGTACTGAGGGAGCGCTGCACTGTCGGAGGGTCAGTACTGAGGGAGCGCTGCACTGTCGGAGGGTCAGTACTGAGGGAGCGCTGCACTGTCGGAGGGTCAGTACTGAGGGAGCGCTGCACTGTCGGAGGGTCAGTACTGAGGGAGCGCTGCACTGTCGGAGGGTCAGTACTGAGGGAGCGCTGCACTGTCGGAGGGTCAGTACTGAGGGAGCGCTGCACTGTCGGAGGGTCAGTACTGAGGGAGCGCTGCACTGTCGGAGGGTCAGTACTGCGGGAGCGCTGCACTGTCGGAGGGTCAGTACAGAGGGAGTGCTGCACTGTCAGAGGGGCCATCTTTTAGATGAGACATTAAACCGAGGCCCCGTCTGCCCTCTCAGGTCGACATAAAAGATCCCATGGCAGTGTTTCGAAGAAGAGCAGGGGAGTTCACCCAGTGTCCTGGCGAATATTTAACACTCAACCAACATCACTGAAACAGATTATCTGGTGATTTATCTCATTGCTGTTTGTGGGATCTTGCTGTGTGCAAATTGGTTGCCATGTTTCCTACATTACAACAGTGACTACACTTCAAAATACTTCATTGGTTGTAAATCCCTTTGGGACGCACTGAGGTGGTGAAAGGCGCTATATAAATGCAAGTCTTTCTTTCTTTTCTGAGTGGGTTGTTTCTATGGTAACCGGAGAGTTCTGTCCAGGGACGTGGAATCCCTGAGATCACAGAACGATGGAATGCCCTGGGCCGGGGAGATGATTGTGGAAATAATCTTATTTTCTAACAGGGTTAACTTTCTGTCAGAAAGATTTTAAACAGAATAAGCTCAGAGTGTTCAGAACCACCGTACCAATCCCATGAGCCTCTGGGAATGGGCCTCCATTGGCTGTAATTGATTCTCAGCGGTTTGGTTCCAGTGAGGAGAATTATAGCAGGAAATGCGAGGTTATGAAGGAACATTAAGGGCTCAGAGGCATTCAGTAAAATCCTGCACCAAGAAAGGTATTTCTGGTCAACAAATATCTCCTCAGAGCAGAGAAGGTTAAGGGGAAATTTAATAGAGGTCTTCAAAATCAGGAGGGGTTTTGATGGAGTAAATAAGGAGAAACTGTTTCCACTGGCAGGAGGGTCGGTGACCAGAGGACACAGATTTAAGGTAATTGGCAAAAAATCCAGGGGGTAGATGAGGAGAATGTTTTTATTCAGTGAGTTGTTCTGATCTGGAATGCGCTGCCTGAAAGGGCGGTGGAAGCAGATTCAATAATAACTTTCAAAAATTGAATAAATACTTGAAAAGGAGAATTTGCCGGGTTGTGGGGAAGGAGCGGGGGAATGGGACTAAATGGACACCTCTTTCAAAGAGCCAGCACAGGCACGATGGGCTCAATGGCCTCCTTCTGTGCTGTAAGATTCTATCATTATATGATCACAAAAAAGCTGTGCTTTTGGAGGCCACGGAGTAATTTGAAACCGGGTGATCGAAATGGAATCATTCTGTGAATCTTGTTATTGTCCCTTTAAATTTCTCAGCCCCAAAAGATGACAATTAACAAGAAGCAAGAGGAATGGCCTGTTTCTGTGCTGTAAATTCTATGTGATCTGTGTAATTCGGTGAATGGTGGAATAGGCTCGAGGGGCTGAATGGCCTCCTCCTGTTCCTATGAATGGTGGAACAGGCTCGAGGGGCTGAATGGCCTCCTCCTGTTCCTATGAAAGGTGGAACAGGCTCGAGGGGCTGAATGGCCTCGTCCTGTTCCTATGAATGGTGGAACAGGCTCGAGGGGCTGAATGACCTCGTCCTGTTCCTCTGTTCCTAACAGGAGTGTGAGGACTCTGGGCTGTGCCCAGTGAATTGTGATCATTACTGTGACGATGTCACTGCCTCAGCCTCAGGTTCGATGATGATGTGGTCACCGCCCCCTAATTAACGACAGACTAAAGCCCAATGTCATGTCCCAGAGTCGGGCAGGAGGAGAGAATGTGACTCAATCCTCACACTAGAAATCATTCTGCTGACTAACCCCAGGGACTGTCTCACTTTGTAACGCTATTAAACTCCCACACTCTCCGACACCAGCTCTGGGCAGATTGTGAGGCCTCACACAGACGATTAACGTTCTCCTGTGATTCGCCTTTTACTTTCCTCACCAAGTGAGCTCAGTATCTGTAATTTTATTCCCACGATTGTCCTGTCCTGTCCTTTAATAATTGGGGCAAATTATTGCTCCTTTTTGCTTTATTTTTCATAGTTTCTGATGACCCTTTACATTATTTAACAGGCAGCGCAGAGCTAAGGTTTATTTCCGGGAGACTGATATCACAGACTTATATTATGGTCTGTGTGATGATCTCCTGCTGAGAGACAGGATCAGCACAGGTTTAACAGCTGCACAGAGTCCAGTCAGTCCCTTAGGTTTCTTATAACAAGAGTTGCTGCACAGAAATAGTCCAATAAATATGAGAAGGAACAATCTGATATTTTAACCACAGAAATATTTCAATTCACAGACGTGTTAGAAACTGAAGGGCTTGAGGTGAAAATGGCAGACGGGGAATTCAGTGAGGTTTGTGGATTGAAGGCAATTCTCTCCAATTAAACAACTTGCATTTATATAGCGCCTTTAAAGTAGTAAAACATCCCAAGGCACTTCCCAGTGTCCTGGTTAATATTTATCCCTCAACCAACATCACTAAAAACAGATGATCTGGTTATTATCACATTGCAATTTGTGGGATCTTGCTGTGCGCAAATTGGCTGCCATATTTCCTACATTACAACAGTGACTACACTTCAAAAGTACTTCATTAGCTGTAAAGCAGTTTGGGACATCCTGAGGTCATGAACGGCACCATATAAATGCAAGTCTTTCCTTTTTACAGAATATGAAAATTACATCGCGATAAAATGTGAGAATTAATGTAATGGCTATATTACTGGACCAGTAATCTCGAGACCTGGGCTAATAATCCAGGGTACGGTAGTGTAGTGGTTATATTACTGGACCAGTAATCTCGAGACCTGGGCCAATAATCCAGGGTACGGGAGTGTAGTGGTTATATTACTGGACCAGTAATCTCGAGACCTGGGCTAATAATCCAGGGTACGGGAGTGTAGTGGTTATATTACTGGACCAGTAATCTCGAGACCTGGGCTAATAATCCAGGAAATCCCACCCTGGCAGTTTGAGAATTTGAGTTCAGTTGAGAAAATGTGTTAATAAAAAGCTGGTGTGAGTGAACATGTCCGGTGATAACACGACACTCCTGGGTGAAGCTCTGGATTAAATCTGTCCCCAGTCCGTGTTTCCTGCTCTGTGACTACGTACAAGAGACGGGAAACAATGACTGATTTGTCCATCAGCTGATTAAGACTTTGCCAGAATTGTAATCCACAGTCCGGGTTTGTAAGCAGAGAATCTGTTGGTCAATCAGGGCGACTAAATTGACACATTTACATATTTGCTTTGCAAATTTGACTTGTTAATCGAATGTTAATGTCTAATTATTGAAGCATGAAGATTATAAATGATTGCTGCCACTGCCTATTATAATCCCAGGACCCGATTACCGTGAGCTCCCGGACACTCACTGTTCACTCAGTGCGGAGTGTTATTGGGGCCGGGGTGTCGGGGACACAATGTGGGTGTGGGTGTCCGTGTCCGTGTGTGTCTGTGTCTGGGTGTACGTGTGACGATGTGTGTGTCCGTGTCTGTGTCTCTGTGTGTCTGTGTCTCTGTCTGTGTTTGCATGTCTGTGTCTGTGTGTGTCTCTGTGTGTCTGTGTGTGTCTCTCTCTGTGTGGCTCTGTGTGTGCCTCTGTGTGTGTCTCTGTGTGTGTATCTGTGTGTGTCTGTGTCTGTGTGTGTCTCTCTCTGTGTGTTCTCTGTGTGTCTGTGTCTCTCTCTGTATCTCTGTGTGTCTCTCTCTGTGTGTCTCTGTGTCTCTGTGTGTGTGTCTCTCTCTGTCTCTGTCTCTGTGTCTCTGTGCGTGTTACTAAAGTGACGATGTGACGGGTGACAGCAGCTTGTTTCAGTATCTGGAGCAGTGAGAGTCTCGCCTGTCCCTCACTATCCTGTTTCTCAGTCTCGGTCTGAGCTGTGAGTTGCCCTCCTTTGACCAGCGACCCTCAGACACAGATGAGGAGGGCAGAGGGGCAGTGCCAGTGTATTGGTGCCAGGCCGATGACAGATCTCCTGCCATCCTCTCCCCTCCCTTCAGTCCTGTGGGACACGGACCCTCCATATGGAGGTGGGAGAGTGAGGGTAAAATGTGTTCACAGATGGTGAGCTCAGGGGAGGAGCCACTCGCTGGAGAATCTTTCACATCCAATTAACACCGAGAGAAAAGGGAAATTTCTACAGAGCAATTAAACTGGATAAACACAGGAGGGGGAAAGGAATAGAAGGATATGCTGATAGGGTGAGATGGAGAGGGGAGGGAGGAGGCTCGTGTGGAGAATAAACACCGACATGGACCAGTTGGGCCGAATGGCCTGTTTCTGTGCTGTAAATTCGATGTAACTCTGTATCAGTCAGACAGAATATTTATAAACCAGGTAAACAATCAGCTCAGACTGGCCCTCAAACCCACAATAATTAGACGGTGATTAATGTGTGACACCGTTTCCATATCAAGGACATCAAGAAAGAAAGACTGGGATTTCTACAGCGCCTCCCACAACCTCAGGATGTCCCAAAACACTTCACAGACAATTCAGTACTTTTGAGGTGTAGTCACTGTTATGTTGGCAAACTCGGCATCAAATTTGCGCACAGCAAGATCCCACACACAGCATAGGAACACAGGAACAGGAGGAGGCCATTCAGCCCCTCGAGCCTGTTTCGCCATTCAATTAGATCACGGCTGATCTGTATTTTAACCCCATTTACCCTCCTTGGTTCCGTAACCCTTAATCCCCTCACCCAACAAAAATCTATCAATCTCAGTTTTGAAATTTTCAATTGACCCCCAGCCTCAACAGCTTTTTGGGGGAGAGAGTTCCAGATTTCCACTCCCCTTTGTGTGAAGAAATGCTTCCTGACATCACCCCTGAACGGCCGAGCTCTAATTTTAAGATTATTCCCCCTTGTTCTGGACTCTCCCTCCAGAGGAAATAGTTTCTCTCTATCGACCCTATCAAATCCTTTAATCATCTTCAACACCTCAATTAGATCACTCCTTAATCTTCTGTACTCAAATAAATTTAAGCCAAGTTAATGCAACCTGTCCTCATAATTTAACCCTTTAATCCCCGGTATCATTCTGGTGAATCTGTGCTGCACCCTCTCCAGGGCCAATATATCCTTCCTGAGGTGCGGTGCCCAGAACTGAACCCAGTCTCCAGATGTGGTCTGACCAGAGCTCTGTACAGCTGGAACATCACTTCCTCCCCTTTGTATTCCAGCCCCCGAGATAAAGGCCAACATTCCATTCGCCTTTTTAATTATTTTTTGTCCAATTCCAGGGTTCAGACGACCAATCACTGAGCTTCACTCTCAAGATCCATGATGTCATCTCAACCCTGTGATCCAGTTCCAACCCTTGTAGTGATCAACTGATCAGAGATTGTAAGAAGCAGATGATCAAATAATCCAATCTGTCCCTGTGGGTGAGGCACTGTGGATCCGTTCGAGAATACCCCATCCAATCACAGCCCAGAGACACACAACCACTGCAACAACAACAACTTGCATTTATATAGCGCCTTTAACACAGTGAAATATCCCAAGGGGCTTCACAGGAGTGATTATCAGACAGAATTTGACACCGAGCCACAGAAGGAGATATTAGGACAGGAGATCAAAAGCCTGGTCAGAGAGGTGGGTTTTAAGGAGTGTCGAAAAGGAGGAGAGAGAGGTGGAGAGGATTAGGGAGGGAATTCCAGAGCTTAGGGCCCAGACAGGTGAAGGCACGGCCGCCAATAGTGGAGCGATTAAAATTGTGGGAATTGGAGGAATGCAGAGATCTCAGAGGATTGTAGGGCTGGAGGAGGTCACAGAGATAGAGAGGGGTGTTGGGCTGGAGGGGGTTACAGAGATAGGAAGGGGTGTAGGGCTGGAGGGAGTTACAGAGATAGGGAGGGGTGTAGGGCTGGAGGGGGTTATAGAGATAGGGAGGGGTGTAGGGCTGGAGGGGGTTACAGAGATAGGGAGGGGTGTAGGGCTGGAGGGAGTCACAGAGATAGGGAGGGGTGTAGGGCTGGAGGGGGTTATAGAGATAGGGAGGGGTGTAGGGCTGGAGGGGGTTACAGAGATAGGGAGGGGTGTAGGGCTGGAGGGGGTTACAGAGATAGGGAGGGGTGTAGGGCTGGAGGGGGTTATAGAGATAGGGAGGGGTGTAGGGCTGTAGGGGGTTACAGAGATAGGGAGTACACTACTGTACCCCACTTAATAACCCGCACTTTTATTCCTTGTGTAGTGACGGGAGAACAAATGTGCTGAGGGTCACTGGGATGTCTCTCTGTTTAACACCATCATCTGATGGAATGATGCTCAGATGGACCTTGGAATAAACACCTTGTCTGGGATTTCATTAATCACTGGCAGCAATTAACAGGACATTCAATTACTAAATAGTTGCCCCAACTTGTCGTGTATCAGTCCCGCTGAATCTCCGATATTCAGTATAATGGGGGTTAACTGGTTGATTCCTTCATCTTCCAGCTCTCACCAGTTACATTATTTCCTCTCGAGGTGACTGATTTAATTTGTGATTCTAATAACCTTTGGTTGAGATGTTTTGAGTGTAATGATTTTCTGTCCTTGTCGCTCAGTGTCTGAAGCCCAGGACTGGGGACGAGCTTGTTGGTCTGCCTGGTGTCAGAAGGTGGAGTGAAGTGAAGTGTTGAGGATGAGTTTGAGCTGACAGTAATGGGACTGAGAGCAGGCCTTGCTCAACTCAGTGCAGGAATCAGTGGGCTGGAGGGCAGGTCAATAAGTGGCATCTCTTAAACAGTTCAATAAAAGGAAGAGAATCTCCTTCTACAAACTCCGAGCTCTCGCAGCCACTCACCGTCATGGGGCAAGAAGACATCAGCCAATGGGAATCCATCTGTTGCCCTATTGGAGGAGGAGCAGAGAGTTCTCCCAGTGTCCACGTCAACATTCCTCCAACAACCAACTGAGAGTTTCCATCGACCTATCGCAATAATATGGAGGGTGAACGAAGGCAGCCTCGGAGAATCATTGGTACCTTCCGGAACATGAGGAGGAACAGATCTACCTGTGGGCCCCACAACCCTCCGAGATCTCCGCGTTCCTCCAACTCTGGCCTCTTGCACATCCCCCACTCCCTTCACCCCACCATTGGCGGCTGTGCCTTCAGCTGTCTGGACCCCAAACTCTGGAATTCCCTCCCTAAACCTCTCCCTCTCTCCCCCTCTCTCTCCTCCTTTAAGATGCTCCTTAAAACCTCCCTCTTTGACCAAGCTTTTGGTCACCTGTCCTTATATCTCCTTCTTTGATTTGGTGTTAAATTTTGTCTGATTTACACTCCTGTGAAGCTCCTTGGGATGTTTTACTCCGTTAAAGGCGCTATATAAATGCAAGTTGTTGTTGTTCGATCCTGTCCTATCATCGAATTCCACACACGGACAATCCAATCTACGAGAGACGGTAATAAACAGACCAATAAATATATGAGCCGGGTGATTCCTGAGTCAGGGTTTCATTCGATTCACCCTCTTTATCCACTTCATTCTTTCACAGAGAGATTAATTCCACTTTCTCTTTATTTGAATCTCCCGGAGGATTTGGGCTCAGATTATCTTCACCTATCGGTGTGTTCCATTTCATTTCCTTTAATACCTGTTACATGTCACCTCGTCCTCATTGGTGGAAAATCGAATATTAATAAAATTAGGCTCAAAATCAGTCTCACTCTTTGCTCTCAGTACGGACAGAGAGTGATGTCAGTACGGAGAGTGATGTCAGTACTGGCGGAGAGTGATGTCAGTACGGAGAGTGATGTCAGTACTGGCGGAGAGTGATGTCAGTACGGAGAGTGATGTCAGTACGGACGGAGAGTGAGATCAGTACGGAGAGTGATGTCAGTATGGAGAGTGATGTCAGTACTGGCGGAGAGTGATGTCAGTACGGAGAGTGATGTCAGTACGGAGAGTGATGTCCGTAAGGACGGAGAGTGATGTCAGTATGGAGAGTGATGTTAGTACGGAGGGAGAGTGATGTCAGTTCTGGCGGAGAGCGATGTCAGTACGGAGAGTGATGTCAGTACTGGCGGAGAGTGATGTCAGTACGGAGAGTGATGTCAGTACGATGAGTGATGTCAGTACGGAGAGTGATGTCAGTACAGACAGAGAGTGAGGTCAGTACGGAGAGTGATGTAAGTACAGACGGAGAGTGATGTCAGTACAGAGAGTGATGTCAGTACGGAGAGTGATGTCCGTAAGGACGGAGAGTGATGTCAGTATGGAGAGTGATGTTAGTACGGACGGAGAGTGATGTCAGTTCTGGCGGAGAGTGATGTCAGTACGGAGAGTGATGTCAGTACTGGCGGAGAGTGATGTCAGTACGGAGAGTGATGTCAGTACGATGAGTGATGTCAGTACGGAGAGTGATGTCAGTACAGACAGAGAGTGAGGTCAGTACGGAGAGTGATGTAAGTACAGACGGAGAGTGATGTCAGTACGGAGAGTGATGTCAGTACGGATGGAGAGTGATGTCAGTAAGGAGAGTGATGTCAGTACGGACGGAGAGTGATGTCAGTACGGACGGAGAGTGATGTCAGTACTGGCGGAGAGTGATGTCAGTACGGAGAGTGATGTCAGTACGGACGGAGTGTGAGATCAGTACGGAGAGTGATGTCAGTACGGAGAGTGATGTCCGTAAGGACGGAGAGTGATGTCAGTATGGAGAGTGATGTTAGTACAGAGAATGATGTCAGTACGGACGGAAAGTGATGTCAGTTCTGGCGGAAAGCGATGTCAGTACGATGAGTGATGTCAGTACGGAGAGTGATGTCAGTACAGACAGAGAGTGAGGTCAGTACGGAGAGTGATGTAAGTACAGACGGAGAGTGATGTCAGTACGGAGAGTGATGTCAGTACTGGCGTAGTGTGATGTCAGTCCTGGCGGAGAGTGATGTCAGTCCTGGCGGTGAGTGATGTCATTACGGACAGAAAGTGATGTCATTACGGACGGAAAGTGATGTCAGTACAGAGAGTGATGTCAGTACGGAGAGTGATGTCAGTACGGAGAGTGATGTCAGTCCTGGCGGAGAGTGATGTCAGTCCTGGCGGAGAGTGATGTCAGTCCTGGAGGAGAGTGATGTCAGTATGGAGAGTGATGTCAGTCCTGGCGGAGAGTGATGTCAGTACGGAGAGTGATGTCAGTCCTGGCGGAGAGTGATGTCAGTACGGAGAGTGATGTCAGTCCTGGCGGAGAGTGATGTCAGCTCCCAGTCTCGGACTGTTTGAGAAGGTGTCCTTGTCAGTGAGATGCTCTCCAATCACTTGGTTTTAATCCTTAGCTTCTGACCTTCCGTGAATAGAATCAGCGGAGGTGGATTCTCTCTGAGGAGCCGCACAGACTGAATATACATTTGTGTCTCAGTCACTGAGACTGGTTTCATTTATTAGCCCCGTTTACACGACCCTGACCCTTGACCCCGGCCATCGGCTAATTTGATTGTGAGGATAAAACAGCAGCTTCGATTTAACAGAAAGGTTAAACTCTGAGTCTGGAACATTTCCAGGAGCAATCTTTCTATCTGGGCCTCCTCCGTGACCAATGTATTAAACGGCCATCATTTCTGAATGGATGATCTGTGATCTGAGCATGTTGGGACACTGGAGAGAGGAGAGATCTTTGTTTCTGTGTCCACAAAGAACTTTATCATCCTCGATGGACAAAACTCGGCAACAGAAATCTTTTTATCGAGAGAGATTTTGCAGAGACTGCTGGAAAGGGTGAGGTTTAGATCTCAGATAGTTTGTTGAAAGGATCTCCTGCAGAATCATTAATTCAAATACAAGAGAGAAAGAAAGAGAGAGAGAGAGAGAGAAGAAAGAGAGAGAGAAGAAAGAGAGAGAGAAGAAAGAGAGAGAGAAGAAAGAGAGAGAGAGAGAGAGAAGAAAGAGAGAGAGAGAGAGAGAAGAACGTACAAGGGAGAAAGGATGAACTTGCATTTCTGTAGCACCTTTCACAACCTCAGGATGTCCCAAAGTGCTTTACAGCCAATGAAGTTCTTTTGAAGTGTATGAAAGGTAGCAGCCAATCTGGGCACAGCAAGATCCCACAAACAGCAATGAGATCATGACCAGATCAGCTGTTTTAGTGATGTTGGTTGAGGGATAAAATTGGCCCGGACACCGGGGAGAACTCCCCTGCTCTTCTTCAACGAGTGTTATGGGAAAAGGTTGTTTGATTGACAGTCAAGAATCATCCAATCAGGTAATGAAGAGTCTGTTCTCTTTCCGATTGGCTGGGAAGGCAGGGGAAAGGGCGGATGGACGTGCTGCGTGACCAATGGCGGGAGTGTGGGGGAGGGGGCACCGCAAGGATGGACATGTCTGGCGACCAATAACGGGAGCGTGGGGGGCAGGGCAATGCGAGGATGGACCTGTTGGGTGACCAATGCGGGAGAGTGGGTGGGTCATTGCAATGATGGACATGTTGGATGATCAATGGTGGGAGTGCGTGGGCAGGTCAATGTGATGATGGACGTGTTGGATGACCAATGGTGGGAGTATGTGGGCAGGTCAATATGATGATGGACATGTTGGGTGACCAATGGTGGGAGTGCGTGGGTGGGGCCGTTGGCGGCGAGGGATCATGTGATGAAACCTCCAGGAATACGTCCGACCAGAGTTGGCAACTCTCGGGCACAATCTTAAAATTCGAGCTCGGCCGTTCAGGGGTGAAATCAGGAAACATTTCTTCACACAAAGGGGAGTGGAAATCTGGAACTCTCTCCCCCAAAAGGCTGTGGGTGTTGGGGGTCAATTGGAGCTTTCAAGACTGAGATCTATAGATTTTTGTTACGTTTTGCTTTTATTTCTTGTTGTAAGTTTGAATATTACGACTCTGGTCCCCTCACACCAACGGGAATTGGAAATATACTGGAAAAGGAAAAATTTACAGGACCACGGGGAAAGAGCAGGGGAGTGGGACTAATTGGATAGCTCTTTCAAAGAGCCAGCACAGGCACGATGGGCTGAATGGCCTCCTTCTGTGCTGTGTGATTCTCTGAACAGCGACACCGCCCTTGATTAATTCCGTGTCTCTGAGAATCTCTGCTTTGCCGGGTTATTAAAGAGACGGGTCCTGCAGCAAGCTCACCCTCTGGGCTGCTGTCAATCATTGAATGTTCCTAATAACAGGATCCCCACTCAATGCCTGTTTCAGCAAGGCCAATGTTTCAGCTCCTCACCTGGAACTGGACCAATCACCACTCGGGTTCAATTCCCCAACACGGTTTGATTATAAATCAATCATTTCTTAAACATCAGAAGTGGAGAACTGTTCTCCACGGGTGAAGGTGATGTTCCAGGAAGGGAAACTGGGCGTCTGTCCATCAATCAGATCCTTATTTCCATTTACAAGAGCACTCTGCTCGACTCTGGGTCTCCTTCTCTCTTCCTATTGATTGATGTTTAAATGAGAATTGGATTTCAGCTTTTAATCATCAAATGAACCTTCCCTCTCCCACATGCTGAGGAGGCAATAATCTGCTCCAAGATCAATGGGAAATGGATGACCTTCTCTCTCCTCCCACATTGCCCAGGATTTATATTCTGCAACAGTTGCCGACCGTACTGGTGGTGACGAACCTCACTGGGGTTTGGATCCGTTTATCGTACAGTGTCCGACCGAGACTCAAATAGTCTTTTGTGTGTCAGCCGTGGCTCAGTGATTGCACACGGGCACTTTTCACACCTCAGGACATCCCAAAGCACCTCAGAGACAATGAGGCACTCCCTCAGTACTGACCCTCCGACAGTGCAGCACTCCCTCAGTACTGACCCTCCGACAGTGCAGCACTCCCTCAGTACTGACCCTCCGACAGTGCAGCACTCCCTCAGTACTGACCCTCCGACAGTGCAGCACTCCCTCAGTACTGACCCTCCGACAGTACAGCGCTCCCTCAGTACTGACCCTCCGACAGTGCAGCACTCCCTCAGTACTGACCCTCCGACAGTGCAGCGCTCCCTCAGTACTGACCCTCTGACAGTGCAGCGCTCCCTCAGTACTGCCCCTCCGACAGTGCAGCACTCCCTCAGTACTGACCCTCCGACAGTGCAGCACTCCCTCAGTACTGACCCTCTGACAGTGCAACACTCCCTCAGTACTGACCCTCCGACAGTGCAGCACTCCCTCAGTACTGCCCCTCCGACAGTGCAGCACTCGCTCGGTGCTGACCCTCTGACAGTGCTGCACTCCCTCAGCACTGACCCTCCGACACTGCTGCACTCCCTCAGTACTGCCCCACCAACAGTGCAGCACTCCCTCAGCACTGACCCTCTGACAGTGCAGCGCTCCCTCAGTACTGACCCTCTGACAGTGCAGCACTCCCTCAGTACTGCCCCTCCGACAGTGCAGCACTCCCTCAGTACTGCCCCTCTGACAGTGCAGCACTCCCTCAGTACTGACCCACTGACAGTGCAGCACTCCCTCAGTACTGACCCTCCGACAGTGCAGCACTCCCTCAGTACTGACCCTCCGACAGTGCAGCACTCCCTCAGTACTGACCCTCCGACAGTGCAGCACTCCCTCAGTTTTGAGAAAGAGAAACCACTAACGGTGATAAACGGTGAATGTTGGAACCAAACCCCCATTGTGTGGAGATTGGGTGAATCTTATCCTCGAGCTGATTGCGAGCTGATCTCTTTCTGTGAGGCAGGGCCGTGGTTCTTGATATAAAATACCTGCAGCTTGTGATCACAACACAAATATGTGAGACCACACTCTGTCAACTCATCACTGGGAAGCCTTTTAAATGGAAGGGGAGATGGTCCTTCTCACTGTTTGAGACACTGACGAGATATACGGCAGGTGATTGTTGGGGCAGCTCAGAAACATCCCAGACTTGTACAAAACGGTGTGACCGGGGCAGACATCTCACGACAGACATTTCATGGAAAACTGGCGGTGATTTGTCCTGTGATCTCGGCCTCACTTCACTTGTCCAGGGTTAAAGGGTTAAATTATGAGGACAGGTTGCACAGACTCGGCTTGTATTCCCTCGAGTTTAGAAGATTAAACGGTGATCTAATCAAGGTGTTTAAAATGTTAAAAGGATTCGATAGGGTAGATACAGAGTAATTATATCCTCTGGTGGGAGAGTCCAGAACAAGGGGGAATAATCTTAAAATTAGAGCTCGGCCGTTCAGGGGTGATGTCAGGAAACATTTCTTCACACAAAGGGGAGTGGAAATCTGGAACTCTCCCCCCAAAAGGCTGTGGATGCTGGGGGTCAATTGGAGCTTTCAAGACTGAGATCGATAGATTTTTGTTGGGTGAGGGTATCGAGGGATACGGAGCAAAGCAGGGTAAATGGAGTTAAGGTACAGATCAGCCATGATCTTATATGAACAGCAGAACAGGCTCGAGGGGTTGAAAGGCCTCCTCCTGTTCCTGTGTAACAGGCTCGAGGGGCTGAATGGCCTCCTCCTGTTCCTGTGTAACAGGCTCGAGGGGCTGAATGGCCTCCTCCTGTTCCTGTGAAACAGGCTTGAGGGGCTGAATGGCCTCCTCCTGTTCCTGTGTTCCTATTTCTATGAAGTGTTCCCCGATCTTCGGGTAAGCGTACTCCAAGGCCACCTTCGAGACACACGACAACGCAAAATCGTCGAGCAGAAATTGATAGCCAAGTTCCGCACCCATGAGGACGGCCTCAACCGGGATCTTGGGTTCATGTCACGCTACACGTTACCCCACCAGCGAACAAATGTTATCTGTTTTTAATATAACGGGTCAGTTGCTGTCTTTTCTATGTTTCTACCTCTCTATCTCTGTTGTTTTTTTTTGTTTGTTTTTTTTTGGTGATTTGTACATTCGGAGACCTTGCAGGTAACACCTGTCTGTCTGCACACTGATTGCCTTGGCAACGGGCAGTTGAAAAAACTGTCTGTACTCACCAAGCATTGTTCTGTGAATTATAAATGCGATTTCATTTCGAGGATTTCATTTCCAACATCGTTCACCTGAGGAAGGAGGTAGCCTCCGAAAGCTTGTGAATTTAAAATAAAATTGCTGGACTGTAACTTGGTGTTGTAAAATTGTTTACAACTGTTCCTATGAATCCTCTTCAGATACAATGAGTAATTGCTCACTCGTTATATCTGAATCACGGGGTTTATTTATATTTATTTTCAGTGTGTCCAGAAACAGTTTGTGTTCAGCTCCCGCCTGTTACCCTGGGAGAGGTGAAAGGTCACACTGAGCGCAATTAATTCCTCGTAACAGTGAGGAGAATCTTTAAACAACAGACTCATTAAAGTAACACTGATCTCGCCAGAATGGAGCTGGGCTAAAACACATACTGTGTACGGCAGTCAAATCCTCCTTAAACCATTCTCTGTGAAGCACAGAATCCAGGAAAATGCAGAACAATAGAAAATCAAATAAAGTCTTCACTTCAGGATAATGGCTGGAAATCAGACATCTCACTGGAGAAAATCTCTGCTGGTTCAACAAAGGCGACCGGGTCTAATTAAACATCGGATCGGATAATCAGAGGATTGGCAGATTGCGAGCTCCTTCTATTCCTCTGGGCACTTGATGAATAATTAGTGGGACAGGATCCAATGAGGAAGATTATAAGGATGTGACTGGTGACAGAAGCTGAGCGAAACAGTGTGTCCACAACAAGGAATTACTGGGAAATCAGCATCAGCATCAGGCTGGACTGGGCCCAGACTCTCACATCCAGTGCATGGACATCCCATAATCACCAGGTACAACATCCCATAATCACCAGGTTTCACATCCCATAATCTCCAGGTACAACATCCCATAATCACCAGGTATAACATCCCATAATCCCCAGGTACAACATGACCATAATCCCCAGGTATAACATCCCATAATCTCCAGGTACAACATCCCATAATCCCCAGGTATAACATCACAAAAATCACCAGGTATAACATCCCATAATCACCAGGTATAACATCCCATAATCCCCAGGTATAACATCCCATAATCACCAGGTGTAACATCCCATAATCACCAGGTATAACATCCCATAATCACCAGGTATAACATCCCATAATCACCAGGTATAACATCCCATAATCCCCAGGTATAACATCCCATAATCACCAGGTATAACATCCCATAATCACCAGGTATAAGATCCCATAATCCCCGGGTATAACATCCCATAATCACCAGGTGTAACATCCCATAATCCCCAGGTATAACATCCCATAATCCCCAGGTGTAACATCCCATAATCCCCAGGTATAACATCCCATAATCACCAGGTATAACATCCCATAATCCCCAGGTATAACATCCCATAATCCCCAGGTATAACATCCCATAATCACCATGTATAACATCCCATAATCACCAGGTATAACATCCCATAATCACCAGGTGTAACATCCCATAATCCCCAGGTATAACATCCCATAATCACCAGGTATGACATCCCATAATCCCCAGGTATAACATCCCATAATCACCAGGTGTAACATCCCATAATCCCCAGGTATAACATCCCATAATCCCCAGGTATGACATCCCATAATCCCCAGGTATAACATCCCATAATCACCAGGTGTAACATCCCATAATCCCCAGGTATAACATCCCATAATCACCAGGTATGACATCCCATAATCCCCAGGTATAACATCCCATAATCCCCAGGTATAACATCCCATAATCACCAGGTATGACATCCCATAATCACCAGGTATAACATCCCATAATCACCAGGTGTAACATCCCATAATCCCCAGGTATAACATCCCATAATCACCAGGTGTAACATCCCATAATCCCCAGGTATAACATCCCATAATCCCCAGGTATAACATCCCATAATCACCAGGTGTAACATCCCATAATCACCAGGTATAACATCCCATAATCACCAGGTGTAACATCCCATAATCCCCAGGTATAACATCCCATAATCCCCAGGTATAACATCCCATAATCACCAGGTATAACATCCCATAATCACCAGGTATAACATGACCATAATCACCAGGTATAACATCCCATAATCACCAGGTATAACATCCCATAATCCCCAGGTATAACATCCCATAATCACCAGGTATAACATCCCATAATCCCCAGGTATAACATGACCATAATCACCAGGTATAACATCCCATAATCACCAGGTATAACATCCCATAATCACCAGGTATAACATGACCATAATCACCAGGTATAACATCCCATAATCACCAGGTATAACATCCCATAATCCCCAGGTATAACATCCCATAATCACCAGGTATAACATCCCATAATCACCAGGTATAACATCCCATAATCCCCAGGTATAACATCCCATAATCACCAGGTGTAACATCCCATAATCCCCAGGTATAACATCCCATAATCCCCAGGTATAACATCCCATAATCACCAGGTATAACATCCCATAATCACCAGGTGTAACATCCCATAATCCCCAGGTATAACATCCCATAATCCCCAGGTATAACATCCCATAATCACCAGGTATAACATCCCATAATCCCCAGGTATAACATCCCATAATCACCAGGTATAACATCCCATAATCACCAGGTATAACATCCCATAATCCCCAGGTGTAACATCCCATAATCACCAGGTATAACATCCCATAATCCCCAGGTATAACATCCCATAATCACCAGGTATAACATCCCATAATCACCAGGTGTAACATCCCATAATCACCAGGTGTAACATCCCATAATCACCAGGTGTAACATCCCATAATCACCAGGTATAACATCCCATAATCCCCAGGTATAACATCCCATAATCACCAGGTGTAACATCCCATAATCACCAGGTATAACATCCCATAATCACCAGGTATAACATCCCATAATCACCAGGTGTAACATCCCATAATCCCCAGGTATAACATCCCATAATCCCCAGGTATAACATCCCATAATCCCCAGGTGTAACATCCCATAATCCCCAGGTATAACATCCCATAATCACCAGGTGTAACATCCCATAATCCCCAGGTATAACATCCCATAATCACCAGGTGTAACATCCCATAATCACCAGGTATAACATCCCATAATCACCAGGTATAACATCCCATAATCACCAGGTGTAACATCCCATAATCCCCAGGTGTAACATCCCATAATCACCAGGTGTAACATCCCATAATCACCAGGTGTAACATCCCATAATCACCAGGTGTAACATCCCATAATCCCCAGGTATAACATCCCATAATCACCAGGTGTAACATCCCATAATCCCCAGGTGTAACATCCCATAATCCCCAGGTATAACATCCCATAATCACCAGGTGTAACATCCCATAATCACCAGGTGTAACATCCCATAATCACCAGGTGTAACATCCCATAATCACCAGGTAGAACATCCCATAATCCCCAGGTGTAACATCCCATAATCACCAGGTGTAACATCCCATAATCCCCAGGTATAACATCCCATAATCCCCAGGTATGACATCCCATAATCCCCAGGTATAACATCCCATAATCCCCAGGTATAACATCCCATAATCCCCAGGTATAACATCCCATAATCCCCAGGTGTAACATCCCATAATCCCCAGGTATAACATCCCATAATCACCAGGTGTAACATCCCATAATCACCAGGTGTAACATCCCATAATCACCAGGTATAACATCCCATAATCCCCAGGTATAACATCCCATAATCCCCAGGTGTAACATCCCATAATCCCCAGGTATAACATCCCATAATCCCCAGGTATGACATCCCATAATCCCCAGGTATAACATCCCATAATCCCCAGGTATAACATCCCATAATCCCCAGGTATAACATCCCATAATCCCCAGGTGTAACATCCCATAATCCCCAGGTGTAACATCCCATAATCACCAGGTGTAACATCCCATAATCACCAGGTGTAACATCCCATAATCCCCAGGTATAACATCCCATAATCCCCAGGTATAACATCCCATAATCACCAGGTGTAACATCCCATAATCACCAGGTGTAACATCCCATAATCACCAGGTGTAACATCCCATAATCACCAGGTGTAACATCCCATAATCCCCAGCTATAACATCCCATAATCACCAGGTGTAACATCCCATAATCCCCAGGTATAACATCCCATAATCACCAGGTATAACATCCCATAATCACCAGGTATAACATCCCATAATCACCAGGTGTAACATCCCATAATCACCAGGTGTAACATCCCATAATCCCCAGGTGTAACATCCCATAATCCCCAGGTATAACATCCCATAATCACCAGGTGTAACATCCCATAATCACCAGGTGTAACATCCCATAATCACCAGGTGTAACATCCCATAATCACCAGGTGTAACATCCCATAATCCCCAGCTATAACATCCCATAATCACCAGGTATAACATCCCATAATCACCAGGTATAACATCCCATAATCACCAGGTATAACATCCCATAATCACCAGGTATAACATCCCATAATCCCCAGGTATAACATCCCATAATCACCAGGTGTAACATCCCATAATCACCAGGTATAACATCCCATAATCACCAGGTGTAACATCCCATAATCACCAGGTATAACATCCCATAATCACCAGGTATAACATCCCATAATCACCAGGTGTAACATCCCATAATCCCCAGGTATAACATCCCATAATCCCCAGGTATAACATCCCATAATCCCCAGCTATAACATCCCATAATCACCAGGTGTAACATCCCATAATCCCCAGGTATAACATCCCATAATCCCCAGCTATAACATCCCATAATCCCCAGGTATGACATCCCATAATCCCCAGGTATAACATCCCATAATCCCCAGGTATAACATCCCATAATCCCCAGGTATAACATCCCATAATCCCCAGGTGTAACATCCCATAATCCCCAGGTGTAACATCCCATAATCACCAGGTGTAACATCCCATAATCACCAGGTGTAACATCCCATAATCCCCAGGTATAACATCCCATAATCCCCAGGTATAACATCCCATAATCACCAGGTGTAACATCCCATAATCACCAGGTGTAACATCCCATAATCACCAGGTGTAACATCCCATAATCACCAGGTGTAACATCCCATAATCCCCAGCTATAACATCCCATAATCACCAGGTGTAACATCCCATAATCCCCAGGTATAACATCCCATAATCACCAGGTATAACATCCCATAATCACCAGGTATAACATCCCATAATCACCAGGTGTAACATCCCATAATCACCAGGTGTAACATCCCATAATCCCCAGGTGTAACATCCCATAATCCCCAGGTATAACATCCCATAATCACCAGGTGTAACATCCCATAATCACCAGGTGTAACATCCCATAATCACCAGGTGTAACATCCCATAATCACCAGGTGTAACATCCCATAATCCCCAGCTATAACATCCCATAATCACCAGGTATAACATCCCATAATCACCAGGTATAACATCCCATAATCACCAGGTATAACATCCCATAATCACCAGGTATAACATCCCATAATCCCCAGGTATAACATCCCATAATCACCAGGTGTAACATCCCATAATCACCAGGTATAACATCCCATAATCACCAGGTGTAACATCCCATAATCACCAGGTATAACATCCCATAATCACCAGGTATAACATCCCATAATCACCATGTATAACATCCCATAATCACCAGGTGTAACATCCCATAATCCCCAGGTATAACATCCCATAATCCCCAGCTATAACATCCCATAATCACCAGGTGTAACATCCCATAATCCCCAGGTATAACATCCCATAATCACCAGGTATAACATCCCATAATCCCCAGGTATAACATCCCATAATCCCCAGCTATAACATCCCATAATCACCAGGTATAACATCCCATAATCCCCAGGTATAACATCCCATAATCACCAGGTATAACATCCCATAATCACCAGGTGTAACATCCCATAATCCCCAGGTATAACATCCCATAATCCCCAGGTATAACATCCCATAATCACCAGGTATAACATCCCATAATCCCCAGGTATAACATCCCATAATCACCAGGTATAACATCCCATAATCACCAGGTGTAACATCCCATAATCCCCAGGTATAACATCCCATAATCCCCAGGTATAACATCCCATAATCACCAGGTATAACATGACCATAATCACCAGGTGTAACATCCCATAATCACCAGGTATAACATCCCATAATCACCAGGTATAACATCCCATAATCCCCAGGTATAACATCCCATAATCACCAGGTGTAACATCCCATAATCCCCAGGTATAACATCCCATAATCCCCAGGTATAACATCCCATAATCCCCAGGTATAACATGACCATAATCACCAGGTATAACATCCCATAATCCCCAGTCATGAACTCGGGATCACAGTCTCAGGATCAGGGGTCGGCCATTTGGGACGGAGATGAGGAGAAATGTCTTCACTCCGAGGGTTGTGAAATTCCCTCCCCCAGAGGGCTGTCGATGCTCAGTCGTTCAGTATAATCAAGACTGAGATCGATCGGTTTCTGGAAACTCAGGGAATCAAAGGATATGGGGATCGGGCGGGAAAGTGGAGTTGAGGTAGAAGATCAGCCATGATCTTATTGAATGGCGGAGCAGGCTCCAGGGGCTGTGTGGCCCACTCCTGCTCCTATTTCTTATGTCCTTATGTTCTTCTCAGGGCGACTCGGGATGGGCAATAAATGCCGGCCTTGCCAGCGACACCCACATCCCCAGAATGAATGAAAGAAATGGAACCAATTCCCATTATCTCTTTGTCTCTGTCTGATGGGCCCATTGATCAGTAAACCTGCTCCCGTCCACCTGCGATTCGGGAAACAGGTGGGAATTTGGGATTATGAAGAACAGCGACTGTTATTAGCAAAAGGTCAAGAATATTTAACTTTAATGAGCATCAAAGAATATCACAAATGAATGCAAATAACATTTAAACGTTAGATAAAATCACAGCGCCGAAACGGAACAGTTTAATTAAATTCAAGTATTGATCTTAATTCTGATTCACTGAGGTTTCAGTTGACTAATATTTACAATAATGTCTTAAGGGGCAGTATCTGTTATCCTGAGCATTTTATTGATCACACTGAAATCCATAAATACATTATCCCCTCATCGAATTCCAGTAATTATTTCATCCTGATAATTATTCTTGGTAAAAGCTATTTAATTTTTTATGACGGTGATCTATTTATTGGCCGTCCCAGTCCTGAATCAGCGAATGGAGAACAAGCTTGTTCCGAGGCTGATTTATAAGGAGGAAATTGAGAGAGAAAATTGATTTAAAAAGGAAACTGCAGAGATGTGGGGAGTTTCTGGTCAGTGTTAAAAGACGGACCTGCATTTATATAGCACCTTTCACCACCTCAGGACATCCCAATACACTTTACAGACAATGAAATAATTTTGACGTGTCGTCACTGTTGTAATGCAGAAAATGCAGCAGCCAATTTGTGCACAGCAAGATCCCACAAACAACAATGAGATAAATGGCCACATCATCTGTTTTTAGATGTCGGTTGAAGAATAAATATTGGACCCAGGACACGGGGGAGAATTCCCCTGTTATTCCTTGTAATAGTGCCATGGGATATTTTATGTCCACCTGAGAGGGCAGATGGGTCCTCAGTTCAACATCTCATCTGAAAAATGGCACCTCCTACAGTGCAGCACTCCCTCAGTACTGACCCTCCGACAGTGCAGCACTCCCTCAGTACTGACCCTCTGACAGTGCAGCACTCCCTCAGTACTGACCCTCCGACAGTGCAGCACTCCCTCAGCACTGACCCTCCGACAGTGCAGCACTTTCTCAGTACTGACCCTCCGACAGTGCAGCACTCCCTCAGTACTGACCCTCCAACAGTGCAGCACTCCCTCAGCTCTGACCCTCCGACAGTGCAGCACTCCCTCAGGACTGACCCTCCGACAGTGCAGCACTCCCTCAGCACTGACCCTCTGACAGTGCAGCACTTTCTCAGTACTGACCCTCCGACAGTGCAGCACTCCCTCAGTACTGACCCTCTGACAGTGCAGCACTTTCTCAGTACTGACCCTCCGACAGTGCAGCACTCCCTCAGTACTGACCCTCCGACAGTGCAGAACTCCCTCAGTACTGACCCTCCGACAGTGCAGCACTCCCTCAGCACTGACCCTCCGACAGTGCAGCACTTTCTCAGTACTGACCCTCCGACAGTGCAGCACTCCCTCAGTACTGACCCTCCGACAGTGCAGCACTCCCTCAGCTCTGACCCTCCGACAGTGCAGCACTCCCTCAGTACTGACCCTCCGACAGTGCAGCGCTCCCTCAGTACTGACCCTCCGACAGTGCAGCACTCCCTCAGCACTGACCCTCCGACAGTGCAGCACTCCCTCAGCACTGACCCTCCGACAGTGCAGCACTTTCTCAGTACTGACCCTCCGACAGTGCAGCACTCCCTCAGCACTGACCCTCCAACAGGGCAGCACTCCCTCAGTACTGACACACAACACACTGAAACTGGACCCAGACCATAATATACAGTGTGATGTGGGTTGTGGAGATCACTCTCGGCGATGAGGATTTCTGAGTGAATGATTTCCATAATGAATGATCTGTTTATTAAGGGTTTGGTTTGGAGTTTCCATCACACTGGTTGATTGGGATGAGTTGATGAGTTTGTCGTTCAGTTTGTGACACTTGCATTCCCAGACTGTGAATAATAACGGGCAGAATAACGGCAATTTAAATAATATTCCGAGTCTGCACCTTCTCCCAGTGAGGATCAGGAATCAGCTCGGTGCCATTTGCTCTCATTTATGGGGAGACAAACTCGGGGACTTGGGCTGATTTTTGCTTCAATTCCATCGACACAAACCTCTTCCCAACTTGCTCCGAGCAGCTGTTTTCAGATCTATTCCTGCCCGGTGATGGGATGGTTTGTTTGTTGACTGTGATGGGAAGATGTCTCTCCTTGTCTGCTGGGGAACGAGGAAGAAAAGGTTCAGGAGGTTCCCCGGGGGTCAGTCGGGACCTTTCAGGGGCCCCTTTACTGAAATATTAAAGGGGAAGCAAACTTGGAACCTGCCAGGTGAGGGGAGAGAGCGAGGGAGTGAGAAAAAGGGATGGGGAGGAGCTGAGGAGGGGAGGAGGGGGTGAGTGGGGAGAGGAAGATGTGAGCAGAGTTTGGGAGTTGCTTGCTGATAGAGGCAGGCGAGCGAGAGAAGTGGAAGAAAATCTTATTGACGTCTGTGTGTTGTTTGAAGTAAAGTCCAAGCCCATCAGTGATGGCGGGTTAGTCACCAGGGAGCGGCTGTCAGAGGGAGATGGGGACGGTGATGACCTTATATTGATGTTTCTGTCTGCTGGGCAGGATATGAAGGGAGGGAAATACTCTGACTGCTCTTTTCACTCTGCGATAGTCCACGGCCCACTAATTACTGGGAGGGTCGGGACCCCAATGTGACCCTGTTTGCATTTTGTAAATGTGGAGCTTGTCATCCTGCCCGTGACCTTTGAACGACGAGCTCTGGGGACAGTTTCCAACCTACCCTGATTGTCGCTGGATATGCAAAGACTGTCTCACCATTCGCTGTCTCCATACTGATCACTGTCCACTGCCCATATCTCATAGAGTCAGAGAGAGCAGGAGAAACTTCTTCACACACAGTCGTGAGGTCAGTGGTTGAGGCAGAAACTATGTCAACAATGAAGATTAGATTGGATCAGTGGATGAAGGGAAATGGGATGAAGTGATATGGGAACAGGGGGGAAATGTGATTGGAACTATTTGCTCGTGTGGAGGGTAAACACCGACACGGACTGGATGGGCCGAATGGCCTGTGTCCGTGTTGTAACTTCTGTGTATTTCTGTGTCTGGGATCTGGTCGGTTTTGAAATGTTATTGTGCAGAATTGATGAGAATAAAACAGGATTGATTTTAACATTCAGGACGTGAGTTGATTTGTGGCGTGTTCTCAGTGTTTGACTGTGTGTGTTTAATGTCTCAGTTTGTCTTGTCTTTAACCTCACTGAAACGTTCTTACTCTGGGTCAGATCCGAGCTCTATCTGGAACCTCCATCAGCTGGAGTGAGTCCCAATCCCAGACTGGGCAGGATTAATGTGATCCTCAATCTATCAGCGTGTTGCTGCTTCACGGTGTGAGGTTCCCCAGTGAGTGACGGTGGGAGGGGGAATGTCTCTGTCGATGGGACCTTGTTATCACAGGGCAGCTGATCCATCTTCATCATCTGGACAATCTTCAGTTCATTGTCGCAGCTCCTTCAGTGGTGGAAATACTCGGATCTTTCCGATCGTCAGGCTCCCTCCTGACACGGAGTTAATCCGCGTTCGATCCGGAGTTAATCCACGTTCGGTCCGGAGTTAATCTGTGTTTGCTCCGGTGCCTAACTCCTGATCTCACTGTAGTTCATTGATGTGCAGATGAGGAAGAGCAGGGGGCCCAAGATTCAATCCTTGACCTCCTTCCTCCAGTGTCAGTGTGGCTCAGTGGGTCGGACTCTCACGTTTGTGTTGGAAGGTCACAGGTTCAAGTCCCACTCCAGAGATTTCAACATAAAATCCAGGTTAACATTCCTACTGCTGTACAGTCAGAGACTCAGTACTGATGGAGTGCTGCATTGTCGGAGGGTCAGTACTGAGGGAGTGCTGCACTGTCGGAGGGTCAGTACTGAGGGAGTGCTGCATTGTCGGAGGGTCAGTACTGAGGGAGTGCTGCACTGTCGGAGGGTCAGTACTGAGGGAGTGCTGCACTGTCGGAGGGCCAGTACTGAGAGAGTGCTGCACTGTCGGAGGGTCAGTACTGAGGGAGTGCTGCACTGTCGGAGGGTCAGTACTGAGGGAGTGCTGCACTGTCGGAGGGTCAGTACTGAGGGAGTGCTGCACTGTCGGAGGGTCAGTACTGAGGGAGCGCTGCATTGTCGGAGGGTCAGTACTGAGGGAGCGCTGCATTGTCGGAGGGTCAGTACTGAGGGAGTGCTGCACTGTCGGAGGGTCAGTACTGAGGGAGTGCTGCACTGTCGGAGGGTCAGTACTGAGAGAGTGCTGCACTGTCGGAGGGTCAGTACTGAGGGAGTGCTGCACTGTCGGAGGGTCAGTACTGAGGGAGTGCTGCACTGTCGGAGGGTCAGTACTGAGGGAGTGCTGCATTGTCGGAGGGTCAGTACTGAGGGAGCGCTGCATTGTCGGTGGGTCAGTACTGAGGGAGCGCTGCACTGTCGGAGGGTCAGTACTGAGGGAGCACTGCGCTGTCGGAGGGTCAGTACTGAGGGAGCACTGCATTGTCGGAGGGTCAGTACTGGGGGAGCGCTGCATTGTCGGAGGGTCAGTACTGAGGGAGCGCTGCATTGTCGGTGGGTCAGTACTGGGGGAGCGCTGCACTGTCGGAGGGTCAGTACTGAGGGAGCACTGCGCTGTCGGAGGGTCAGTACTGAGGGAGCACTGCATTGTCGGTGGGTCAGTTCTGAGGGAGCGCTGCGCTGTCGGAGGGTCAGTACTGAGGGAGCGCTGCACTGTCGGAGGGTCAGTTCTGAGGGAGTGCTGCGCTGTCGGAGGGTCAGTACTGAAGGAGCGCTGCGCTGTCGGAGGGGCAGTGCTGAGGGAGTGCCACGCTGTCGGAGGGTCAGTACTGAGGGAGTGCCGCGCTGTCGGAGGGTCAGTACTGAAGGAGCGCTGCGCTGTCGGAGGGGCAGTGCTGAGCGAGTGCTGTGCTGTCGGAGGGGCAGTGCTGAGGGAGTGCCGCGCTGTCGGAGGGGCAGTGCTGAGGGAGTGCCGCGCTGTCGGAGGGTCAGTACTGAGGGAGTGCCGCGCTGTCGGAGGGTCAGTACTGAGGGAGCGCTGCGCTGTCGGAGGGGCAGTGCTGAGCGAGTGCTGTGCTGTCTATTGAATGAGAATTTAAACCGAGGCCCCGTTTGCCCCCTCCGGTGGATGTAAACGATTCCACGGCCATTATTTCAATGAAGAGCAGGGGAGTTCTCCCCAGTGTCCTCACTAAAACAGATGATCTGGTCATTATCTCATTGCTGTTTGGGAACCATAGGTACAAAGTCCCCTGTTCCTCCCGAGCCTGTTACACTCACCACACGTCATGTCTCAAATTACTCAGATACTGGATCACAAAATATTATTTCTGAATGAAATCGATGTAATTTGTATTTGAGTGAATCAATACTAACTGTTCCCACCGTCTCCCTGGGGAACCTGTTCCATAGATTGACCACTCGCTCACTGAAATATTGTTCCCACAGATGAGTTTTGAATTGACCCCCTTCGAGCGCAGGCCGTGTCCTCGGGTTCTACTGTTCTGGACAAGGTGAAACAGCTGGTCATGGTCGACATTATCCAGTCCCTTTAGAATCCTAAACACAGGAACTGGGAATGTCCAGAAACAGCCGAGACCCTGGAACACACACAAGGTCGAGGGGGTTCAGTCTGTGCAACACTGCGATCAGATCCAATCAAATCAAAGCTACAGGATGAAACCAGCAAAGTGCGGTCAGAACAGGAAGGAAATTCCCGGAGTGGGAATCTCAGGAGCAGCAGGAGAGACATTTGGGAATGTTCACTCAGTCCTGAGTACTGGGTTTGGAGAAAATGTCCCCACTCTGCAAATTGCTAAACAATCAGTCCCAGGATCAGAAAAGTGAAATGATTGGAGATTCAAGTGGAAACAATTTCACTTTATTAAAATTTAAACAGGCGGCATCAGGCCCAGATATAAATAATGAATAAACTGGTGTGTGGAATGCAGGGTATGTTTGACCTTCAGATCAGCACTGCTCTGTCTGAGGATTTCTCTCAAACCTTTCATTAAACCTTCCAATTGTGTCTCTACAATCACCAATTTCGGGCACTGCTCAGGACTCAGACCCTGAAATCACAACAGGGATAGTTTTGGAGAAATGATTAACATGTTCAGCTAAGAAAGAAAGACTTGCATTTACATAGTGCCTTTCACAACCTCAGGACGTCCCAAAGTGATTTACAGCCAATGAACTACTTTTGAAGTGCAGTCACTGTTGTAATGCAGGAAACAATTTGCGCACAGCAAGATCCCACAAACAGAAATGAGATAAATGATCAGATAAACTGTTTCTTAGTGTTGTTGGTTGAGAGATAAATATTGGCCCAGGACACCGTGGAGAACTCCCAAACAATGTCATGTGATCTTTTACAGCAACCTGAGAGGGCAGACAGGGCCTGGGATTAACGTCTCATCTGAAATACAGCAACTCCGACAGTGCAGCTCTCCATCAGTACTGACCCTCCGATGGTGCAGCGCTCCCTCAGTACTGACCCTCCGACAGTGCAGCACTCCCTCAGTACTGACCCTCCGACAGTGCAGCACTCCCTCAGTACTACACTGATGTGTCAGCCTGAATTATTTGCTTAATAAAAATCCGGTCTCAGTAAAAGTGATCATGAAGCTGTCGGATTTTCATAAAAGCCCAACTGGTTCACTAATGTCCTTTAGGGAAGGAAACCTGCCGTCCTTACTCGGTCTGGGCCTTTTTGTGACTCCAGTCCCACACCAACGTGGTTGACTCTTAACCTCCCTCTGAAGTGGCCGAGCGAGACATTCAGTTTTATGAAACCCGCTACCAGTGGTTCAAGAAGAAGGCCCAGCACCACCTTCTCAGGGCGACTAGGGATGGGCAATAAATGCCGGCCTTGCCAGCGACACCCACATCCCCAGAATGAATGAAAGAAATGGAACCAATTCCCATTATCTCTTTGTCTCTGTCTGATGGGCCCAGTGATCAGTAAACCTGCTCCCGTCCACCTGCGATTCGGGAAACAGGTGGGAATTTGGGATTATGAAGAATAGCGACTGTTATTTCGCAAAAGGTCAAGAATATTTAACTTTAATGAGCATCAAAGAATATCACAAATGAATGTAAATAACATTTAAACCGCATTAGATAAAATCACAGTGCTGAAACTGAACAGTTTAATTAAATTCAAGTATTGATCTTAATTCTGATTCACTGAGGTTTAAGTTGACTAATATTTACAATAATGTCTTAAGGGGCAGTATCTGTTATCCTGACCATTTTATTGATCACACTGAAATCCATAAATACATTATCCCCTCATCGAATTCCAGTAATTATTTCATCCCGATAATTATTCTTGGTAAAAGCTATTTAATTTTTTATGACGGTAATCTAATTATTAGCCGTCCCACTCCTGAATCAGCGATTGGAGAACAAGCTTGTTCCAAGGCTGATTCCCAGTTCTCTGGACTGATCGATGGGTCGTTGGGAAAAGATTGATGGATCGTGAGGGAAGATTGATGGGTCGTTGAGGGAAGATTGATGGGCCGTTGAGAGAAGATTGATGGGTCGTTGGGAGAAGATTGATGGGTCGTGAGGGAAGATTGATGGGTCGTTGGGAGAAGATTGATGGGTCGTTGGGAGAAGATTGATGGGTCATTGAGAGAAGATTGATGGGTCATTGAGAGAAGATTGATGGGTCGTTGGGAGAAGATTGATGGGTCGTTGGGAGAAGATTGATGGGTCATTGAGAGAAGATTGATGGGTCGTTGGGAGAAGATTGATGGGTCGTTGGGGGAAGATTGATGGATCATTGGGAGAAGATTGATGGGTCGTTGGGGGAAGATTGATGGGTCATTGAGAGAAGATTGATGGGTCGTTGGGAGAAGATTGATGGGTCGTTGGGGGAAGATTGATGGATCATTGGGAGAAGATTGATGGGTCGTTGGGAGAAGATTGATGGGTCGTTGGGAGAAGATTGATGGGTCATTGGGAGAAGATCGCTGTGGAGGGGAAGAGAACCAAGAACCTCAGTCCGTGAAAACCAGTGGACGGTGTCGGCCGTGGCTCAGTGGGGAGCAATCTCGCCTCTGAATCATGAAGATCATGGGTTCAAGACCGACTAACAACGGGCCTCACGAAGAGATCGAAATCTTCAGGTTATTTTAATCAGCCTACACTCCTGTAAAATTGTATTAAATGTGATACAGAAACCATTCCTGGTTTAAATGAGGTCGGAAGTCTGCTGCATGCTCCCTGACCCCTGACCCCCGACATCAGCCCAATCACCTCCTGCCGCTGTAAAAGGCCCATCGTGGATCATCACCACTCAGAATCTTGTGGTGAAGTAACTGCAAACTCAACAAGAGCCTCCGATTCCTCAAACACTCTCAGCTTCCTCTCTGTGGCCTGAAAAAGGCCCCAGGCTTTTAGTTTCAGACCACATTCTGTCAGCTGTGATAATTAATCATTAATTGCAGGCCTGGTTCCCAGTGGGTGAGAGTTCGGTCTTATACTGGAACGCTGGGCTGATTGATCATGTTCTGGATTCAGAATGGAGGGAGATTCTGTTACATTCCGACTCGAATTTCACTCAACATCAAATGTGGGATTGGAGCAATTACAGTGTTTTGGGACCAATGATCTGTGGTCGATCTCTCAAACCAGAGGATTGTGAGAACAGGTCTTCCCGAATTTAAGAGTCTTAAACACTCTCCCCTCTGGGTCAGAAGGTTCGAGTCCCACTGCAGAGACTTGAGCCCATAATCCAGGCTGACACTCCAGGGCAGTACTGAGGGAGTGCTGCACTGTCGGAGGGTCAGTACTGAGGGAGTGCTGCACTGTCGGAGGATCAGTACTGAGGGAGTGCTGCACTGTCGGAGGGTCAGTACTGAGGGAGTGCTGCACTGTTGGAGGGGCAGTACTGAGGGAGCGCTGCACTGTCAGAGGGTCAGTACTGAGGGAGTGGTGCACTGTCGGAGGGTCAGTGCTGCGGGAGCGCTGCACTGTTGGAGGGGCAGTACTGAGGGAGAGCTGCACTGTCAGAGGGTCAGTACTGAGGGAGAGCTGCACTGTCAGAGGGTCAGTACTGAGGGAGTGCTGCACTGTCAGAGGGGCAGTACTGAGGGAGTGGTGCACTGTCGGAGGGTCAGTGCTGCGGGAGCGCTGCACTGTTGGAGGGTCAATACTGAGGGAGCACTGCACTGTCGGTGGGTCAGTGCTGAGGGAGCGCTGCACTGTTGGAGGGTCAGTGCTGAGGGAGCACTACATTGATGGAGGGTCAGTGATGAGGGATTGTGCACTGTCAGAGATGCCATCTTTCGGATGAGACGTTAAACTGAGGTCCTGTCTGCCCTCTCAGGTGGACTTAAAAGATCCCAGGACCACTATTTTGAAGAAGAGCAGGGGATTTCTCCCCAGTGTCCTGGCCAATATTTATCCCTCGATAAACATCACTAAAAAACAGATTATCTGGTCATTTATCTTATTGCTGTTTGTGGGATCTTGCTGTGCGCAAATTAGCTGCCGTGTTTCCTACATTCCAACAGTGACTACTCTTCAAAAAGTACTTCATTGACTGTAAAGCGCTTTGGGACGTCCTGAGGTGGTGAAAGGCGCTATATAAATGCAAGTCTTTCGTTCTCTTCGGGTTGTGAGAACCCGTCTCCCAGACTTTAAGTATTTAAACATTCAGTGAGTGTGGGCGTGTGTGAGATATCCTCGAAAGTGGGAGATCATCTCACACAAAGGGAACCAGCACCGACACTCCCCGTGTTCAGCCTCGGGCAGTGTTCACACTGAGTGATTTTCAAAGATGATATTTTGTTTGTGTATTTCTGCAGTGATCAATGAAAGAAACACAGAAGGCAGAAATAAAGATCTCCCCAAACTGATCACTCCCACAGACCCTGTACCCACACTGATCACTCCCACAGACCCTGTACCCACACTGATCACTCCCACAGACCCTGTACCCACACTGATCACTCCCACAGACCCTGTACCCACACTGATCACTCCCACAGACCCTGTGCCCACACTGATCACTCCCACAGACCCTGTACCCACACTGATCACTCCCACAGACCCTGTACCCACACTGATCACTCCCACAGACCCTGTACCCACACTGATCACTCCCACAGACCCTGTACCCACACTGATCACTCCCACAGACCCTGTGCCCACACTGATCACTCCCACAGACCCTGTGCCCACACTGATCACTCCCACAGACCCTGTACCCACACTGATCACTCCCACAGACCCTGTACCCACACTGATCACTCCCACAGACCCTGTACCCACACTGATCACTCCCACAGACCCTGTACCCGCACTGATCACTCCCACAGACCCTGTACCCACACTGATCACTCCCACAGACCCTGTACCCACACTGATCACTCCCACAGACCCTGTACCCACACTGATCACTCCCACAGACCCTGTACCCAAACTGATCACTCCCACAGACCCTGTACCCACACTGATCACTCCCACAGACCCTGTACCCACACTGATCTCTCCCACAGACCCTGTACCCACACTGATCACTCCCACAGACCCTGTACCCACACTGATCTCTCCCACAGACCCTGTACCCACACTGATCACTCCCACAGACCCTGTACCCACACTGATCACTCCCACAGACCCTGTACCCACACTGATCACTCCCACAGACCCTGTACCCACACTGATCACTCCCACAGACCCTGTACCCACACTGATCACTCCCACAGACCCTGTACCCACACTGATCTCTCCCACAGTTCCTGTATCACTGCCAATAAACACAATCTGTTTCGAGGATTTATATTTCTCTCGCCCGAACTCATCAGCCTGAACTGAAAATGGCACAAAGACTGATGACCAGGAGTGTGAGTGGGAATAACTGGTTTATCTCAATGATTGGAGGACAGCAGGCAAGTAAATCATAGAATCTTACAGCACAAAAGGAGGCCATTCAGCCCATCGTCCCTGTGCTGGCTCTTTGAAAGAGCTATCCAATTAGTCCCATTCCCCTGCTCTTTCCCCATAGGCCTGCAAATTTTTCCCCTTTAAGTATTTCTCCAATTCCGTTTGCAAGTTATTATTGAATCTGCTTCCACCGCCCTTTCAGGCAGCGCATTCCAGATCAGAACAACTCACTGCCGAAAAAAAATTCTCCTCATCTCTGCTCTGGTTCTTTTGCCAATTACCTTAAATCTGTGTCCTCTGGTTACCGACCCTCCTGCCAGTGGAAACAGTTTCTCCTTATTTACTCTATCAAAACCCTTCATGATTTGAACACCTCTATTAAATCTCCCCTTAACCTTCTCTGCTCGAAGGAGAACAATCCCAGCTTCTCCAGCTTGTGATTAGGATCTGGAATGCACTGCCCGAGGGGGTGGTGGAGGTAGATTCAATCATGGCCTTCAAAAGGGAACTGGATAAGTACTTGAAAGGAAAAAATTTGCTAGACTACGGGGAATGGGCGGGGGAGTGGGACTACCTGGATTGCTCTTGCACGGACTTGATGGGCCGAATGGCTTCCTTCTGTGCTGTAACCTGTCTATGATTTCTATGCTTCTCCAGTCTCTCCACATAACTGAAGTCCCGCATCCCTGGTCCCATTCCAGTAAATCTCCTCTGCACCCTCTCCAAGGCCTTGAGATCATTCCTAAAGTGCGGTGCCCAGAATTAGACACAATTCTCCAGCTGGGGTCCAACCAGTGATTTATAAAAGTTTATATAATTTCCTTGCTTTTGCCAAGAAAGTGTTTCCAGTGAAAGTGAAGTCTGTACTCAGCGACAAACGGGGACCCTCCACCCACCCCCCGATATAAATCACTGGCAGAATCTGCAATTCCCGAGGACCCTCCCCCCCCCGATATAAATCACTGGCAGAATCTGCAATTCCTGAGGACCCTCCCCCCCCCCCGATATAAATCACTGGCAGAATCTGCAATTCCCGAGGACCCCCCCCCCCCCCCGATATAAATCACTGGCAGAATCTGCAATTCCCGAGGACCCTCCCCCCCGATATAAATCACTGGCAGAATCTGCAATTCCCGAGGACCCTCCCCCCCCCCCCGATATAAATCACTGGCAGAATCTGCAATTCCCGAGGACCCTCCCCTCCCCGATATAAATCACTGGCAGAATCTGCAATTCCCGAGGACCCTCCCCCCCCCCGATATAAATCACTGACAGAATCTGCAATTCCCGAGGACCCTCCCCTCCCCGATATAAATCGCTGGCAGAATCTGCAATTCCCGAGGACCCCCCCCCCCCCCGATATAAATCACTGGCAGAATCTGCAATTCCCGAGGACCCTCCCCCCCGATATAAATCACTGGCAGAATCTGCAATTCCCGAGGACCCTCCCCCCCCCCGATATAAATCACTGGCAGAATCTGCAATTCCCGAGGACCCTCCCCCCCCCCGATATAAATCACTGGCAGAATCTGCAATTCCCGAGGACCCTCCCCCCCCTGATATAAATCACTGGCAGAATCTGCAATTCCCGAGGACCCTCCCCCTCCCTGATATAAATCACTGGCAGAATCTGCAATTCCCGAGGACCCTCCCCCCCCCGATATAAATCACTGGCAGAATCTGCAATTCCCGAGGACCCGCCCCCCCGATATAAATCACTGGCAGAATCTGCAATTCCCGAGGACCCTCCCCCCCCTGATATAAATCACTGGCAGAATCTGCAATTCCCGAGGACCCTCCCCCCCCCCGATATAAATCACTGGCAGAATCTGCAATTCCCGAGGACCCTCCCCCCCCCCCGATATAAATCACTGGCAGAATCTGCAATTCCCGAGGACCCTCCCCTCCCCGATATAAATCACTGGCAGAATCTGCAATTCCCGAGGACCCTCCCCTCCCCGATATTAATCACTGGCAGAATCTGCAATTCCCGAGGACCCTCCCCTCCCCGATATAAATCACTGGCAGAATCTGCAATTCCCGAGGACCCTCCCCCTCCCCGATATAAATCACTGGCAGAATCTGCAATTCCCGAGGACCCTCCCCCTCCCCGATATAAATCACTGGCAGAATCTGCAATTCCCGAGGACCCTCCCCTCCCCGATATAAATCACTGGCAGAATCTGCAATTCCCGAGGACCCTCCCCCCCCCCGATATAAATCACTGGCAGAATCTGAAATTCCCGAGGACCCTCCCCCCCTCCCCGATATAAATCACTGGCAGAATCTGCAATTCCCGAGGACCCTCCCCCCCCCCGATATAAATCACTGGCAGAATCTGCAATTCCCGAGGACCCTCCCCCCCCCGATATAAATCACTGGCAGAATCTGCAATTCCCGAGGACCCTCCCCTCCCCGATATAAATCACTGGCAGAATCTGCAATTCCCGAGGACCCTCCCCCTCCCTGATATAAATCACTGGCAGAATCTGCAATTCCCGACGACCCTCCCCCCCCCCCGATATAAATCACTGGCAGAATCTGCAATTCCCGAGGACCCTCCCCCCCCGATATAAATCACTGGCAGAATCTGCAATTCCCGAGGACCCTCCCCCCCCCCCCCGATATAAATCACTGGCAGAATCTGCAATTCCCGAGGACCCTCCCCGATATAAATCACTGGCAGAATCTGCAATTCCCGAGGACCCTCCCCTCCCCGATATAAATCACTGGCAGAATCTGCAATTCCCGAGGACCCTCCCACCCCCCCGATATAAATCACTGGCAGAATCTGCAATTCCCGAGGACCCTCCCCTCCCTGATATAAATCACTGGCAGAATCTGCAATTCCCGAGGACCCTCCCCTCCCCTCCCCGATATAAATCACTGGCAGAATCTGCAATTCCCGAGGACCCTCCCCTCCCCGATATAAATCACTGGCAGAATCTGCAATTCCCGAGGACCCTCCCCCCCCCCCCGATATAAATCACTGGCAGAATCTGCAATTCCCGAGGACCCTCCCCCCCCCCCCGATATAAATCACTGGCAGAATCTGCAATTCCCGAGGACCCTCCCCCCCCCCCCGATATAAATCACTGGCAGAATCTGCAATTCCCGAGATCGGCCCATCAATCACTCCCTGATGTTAATCGATTCCGACTTCCCTCCAGGTCCAGTGTAATTTCCCTCGTATTGACCTGAGGTTAAACCACATCCTCTGACATGTAACTCCCTCACCCTAATTAACACAAATTATAGTTTAAATCATTCGATCTGCCGGTGGATTCAATGTTACAGAAACCAGTTGGCCTAAAATGATGCTAAATGCAGATTATCTTTCACTCTCCTCCCCACATTCTCTAAACCTGACCACGTGAGCAGGGGGTCGATACTGCTCACAATGTCTCAACAACATCTCACTTAATGGGCCGTTCCTGCAACTTCCTGCTGCATTAAGAAGGAGAGCAGATCTCCTGTTAAACACCGAAACCTCTTCACTCACAGAAAGTCAAGGAGATTGTTTTTTGGGAAAGATGTCATTGAGTGGAGTCACCTGATCAAGTATTGGATCGGGGTCAGTCGTGGGTCAGTGGGCAGCACTCTCGCCTCAGGGTCAGAAGGTCATGGGTTCAAGTCTCACTCCAGAGATTGAGCACAAAATCCAGGCTGACACTCCCAGTGCAATACTGAGGGAGTGCTGCACTGTCGGAGGGTCAGTACTGAGGGAGTGCTGCACTGTCGGAGGGTCAGTACTGAGGGAGTGCTGCACTGTCGGAGGGTCAGTACTGAGGGAGTGCTGCACTGTCGGAGGGTCAGTACTGAGGGAGTGCTGCACTGTCGGAGGGGCAGTACTGAGGGAGTGCTGCACTGTCGGAGGGTCAGTACTGAGGGAGTGCTGCACTGTCGGAGGGTCAGTACTGAGGGAGTGCTGCACTGTCGGAGGGTCAGTACTGAGGGAGTGCTGCACTGTCGGAGGGTCAGTACTGACGGAGTGCTGCACTGTCGGAGGGTCAGTACTGAGGGAGTGCTGCACTGTCGGAGGGTCAGTACTGACGGAGTGCTGCACTGTCGGAGGGTCAGTACTGAGGGAGTGCTGCACTGTCGGAGGGTCAGTGCTGAGGGAGTGCTGCACTGTCGGAGGGTCATTACTGAGGGAGTGCTGCACTGTCGGAGGGTCAGTCTTGAGGGAGTGCTGCACTGTCGGAGGGTCAGTCTTGAGGGAGTGCTGCACTGTCGGAGGGTCAGTCCTGAGGGAGTGCTGCACTGTCGGAGGGTCAGTCCTGAGGGAGTGCTGCACTGTCGGAGGGTCAGTCCTGAGGGAGTGCTGCACTGTCGGAGGGTCAGTCCTGAGGGAGTGCTGCACTATCGGAGGGTCAGTACTGAGGGAGTGCTGCACTGTCGGAGGGTCAGTACTGAGGGAGTGCTGCACTATCGGAGGGTCAGTACTGAGGGAGTGCTGCACTATCGGAGGGTCAGTACTGAGGAAGTGCTGCACTATCGGAGGGTCAGTACTGAGGGAGTGCTGCACTATCGGAGGGTCAGTACTGAGGAAGTGCTGCACTATCGGAGGGTCAGTCCTGAGGGAGTGCTGCACTATCAGAGGGGTAGTACTGAGGAAGTGCTGTAAACTGAGGCCCCGTCTGTCCTCTCAAGTGTGTTTAAAGTTCGCATGGCTCTATTTCGCCGGAGAGTTGTGCCCTGACCAATATTTATGCCTCAACTGACATCATTAAAACAGACTATCTGGTCATTATTCATTGCTGTTTGTGGGACCTTGTTTTGCACAAATTGGCTGCTGTGTTTCCCACATTTCAACATTGACTACACTTCGAAAGTATTTTATTGTCTGTAAAGCTCTTCGGGACGTCCTGAGGATGTGAAAGGCGCTATATAAATGCAAGTTCTTTCTTTGTAGAAAAATTCCAGTGGCTAAATCAGAATGAACTCTCTTCACAAAGTGTAATTAAGGGAACGGTGCAGACAGTAATTAATATCCCTGTGACTGGGTCACTGGGTCCCGATCATCGATCAGACCCTCTCCCTGCAGGACTGAAGGACTGGGTTTCACTATAAGGAGATGCCACTTTCATTATTACAGAGTGCGATCCCATTCAGGTACAAAGTCAGTCAGTGGGGCCTCTGGGAGTTCCCTCCCCACCTGCTCCTCATATTAAAATAATATTCATTCTAATATAGAACTGGACGATCGCTCTTGTTAATTGTCTGGTGTTTATCTGAAAGGCCGAGTGTAATTAATAGTCTGACGGGTTTAATCAGAGTCATCATACGACTTTATGAAAGTTCTTTGTGATTGAAACAGATTTTAATTGAGACGAATGTGAGTTCCTGAGCTTGCTGGGCCGGTGGGTTTATTTGTTGTAAAGGAAGTCCATTGGAGGGGAACTGATTCCCTCCACACACTCCTATTAATGAGATCGAGGGTTTGAAGTGAGAGATTGAGGAAGAGGCGATAATTAACAGGGGATTGTGAGGATTTCCTGGTGACAGTATTCTGAATAGGACAGAAGGTTATTATATTACACAGAATTACATCGAATGTACAGCACAGAAACAGGCCATTCGGCCCAACTGGTCTGTGCTGGTGTTTATGCTCCACACGAGCCTCCTCCCTCCCTACTTCATCTCACCCTATCAGCATATCCTTCTATTCCTTTCTCCCTCATGTGTTTATCGAGCTTCCCCTTAAATACATCGACACTATTCACCTCAACCACTCCTTGTGGGAGTGAGTTCCACATTCTCACCACTCTCTGGGTAAAGAGGTTTCTCCTGAATTCCCTATTGGATTTATTAGTGACTATTTTATATTTATGGCCCCTAGTTCTAGTCTCCAGTGTAAACATCTTCTCTACGTCTACCCGATCAAACCCTTTCATAATCTTAAAGACCTCTATCAGGTCACCCCTCAGCCTTCTCTTTTCGAGAGAAAAGAGCCCCAGCCTGTTCAGCCTTTCCTGATAGGGATAACCTTTCAGTTCTGGTATCATCCTTGTAAATCTTTTTTGCACCTTCTCCAGTGCCTCTATATCCTTTTTATAATATGGAGACCAGAACTGTGCACAATTCTCCAAGTGTGGTTTAACCAAAGTTCTATACAAGTTTAAAATAACTTTTCTGCTTTTCAATTCTATCCCTCTAGAAATGAACTCCAGGGGTTAGATTGTTTTTTTGTGCCCTGATTAACCTGCGTCTATTAACCAGATTTGTGTGTCTGGACCCCGAGCTCCCTTTTCTCCTCTACCCCATTTAGACTCTTATTATCCAAGAAATATGTGGCCCCCTTATTCATCCTATCAAAATACACCACCTCACACTGATCAATATTGAAATTGATTTGCCAATTACACGCCCATTCTGAAGTTTATTCATGTCTTCCTGTATTTTGTCACATTCTTCCTCAGTATTAACTACACCCCCCAATTTGATGTCGACCACAGATTTTGAAATTGTGCTTCCGATTCCCGAGTCCAAATCATTAATGTAAATTGTGAACAACAGTGGTCCCAGCACCGATCCCTGTGGAACACCACTTCCCACCTTTTGCCAGTCTGAGTTACTACCCTTAACCCCCACTCTCTGTTTTCTGTTTTGTAGCCAATTTGCCATCCATTCTAATACTGGAAAAATAATGTTGGAATTCACGTTAGGAATTTCTGTGATGCTGTTCCTGTGATTTACTGTGATCTTATTCCTGTGATTTACTGTGATCTTATTCCTGTGATTTCCTGTGATCTTATTCCTGTGATTTCCTGTGATCTTATTCCTGTGATTTACTGTGATCATATTCCTGTGATTTATTGTGATCTTATTCCTGTGATTTACTGTGATCTTATCCCTGTGATTTACTGTGATCTTATTCCTGAGATTTACTGTGATCTTATTCCTGTGATTTACTGTGATCTTATTCCTGTGATTTACTGTGATCTTATCCCTGTGATTTACTGTGATCTTATTCCTGAGATTTACTGTGATCTTATTCCTGTGATTTACTGTGATCTTATTCCTGTGATTTACTGTGATCTTATTCCTGAGATTTACTGTGATCTTATTCCAGTGATTTCCTGTGATCTTATTCCTGAGATTTACTGTGATCTTATTCCTGTGATTTACTGTGATCTTATCACTGTGATTTACTGTGATCTTATTCCTGTGATTCCCTGTGATCTTATTCCTGTGATTTACTGTGATCTTATCCCTGTGATTTACTGTGATCTTATCCCTGTGATTTACTGTGATCTTATTCCTTTGATTTCCTGTGATCTTATTCCTGTGATTTACTGTGATCTTATCCCTGTGATTTACTGTGATCTTATTCCTGTGATTTACTGTGATCTTATTCCTGTGATTTACTGTGATCTTATTCCTGTGATTTACTGTGATCTTATCCCTGTGATTTACTGTGATCTCATTCCTGTGATTTACTGTGATCTTATTCCTGTGATATACTGTGATCTTATTCCTGTGATTTACTGTGATCTTATTCCTGTGATTTACTGTGATCTTATTCCTGTGATTTACTGTGATCTTATCCCTGTGATTTACTGTGATCTTATCCCTGTGATTTACTGTGATCTTATTCCTGTGATTTACTGTGATCTTATTCCTGTGATTTACTGTGATCTTATCCCTGTGATTTACTGTGATCTCATTCCTGTGATTTACTGTGATCTTATTCCTGTGATTTACAGTGATCTTATTCCTGTGATTTACTGTGATCTTATTCCTGTGATTTACTGTGATCTTATTCCTGTGATTTACTGTGATCTTATTCCTGTGATTTACTGTGATCTTATTCCTGTGATTTACTGTGATCTTATCCCTGTGATTTACTGTGATCTTATCCCTGTGATTTCCTGCTGTCCAGTTACAGTGACTGTGCCATAAAACTCCTTTTATTTCCCACGGCCCACAGAGGGGGTTTAAAGCACAATTGAACCTCACTGACCCTGATCTATAACTCAGCACTGGAGGTTCTCGTTGGAGGAGAATCACTAAATCAGCTGCATCGTTTAAACTGTCACCAGCGGTGAGATTATTCAGGGCTCATCGTTATCACAAAGAAACAAACCGAAGGACAAGTCCTGCAGAGCCCAGGGAACACTGTCTGGAGGGAGTGATACTCTCTCACCCCCAGCCCAGGGAACACTGTCTGGAGGGAGTGATACTCTCTCACCCCTAGCCCAGGGAACACTGTCTGGAGGGAGTGATACTCTCTCACCCCTAGAGCCCAGGGAACACTGTCTGGAGGGAGTGATACTCTCACCCCGAGCCCAGGGAACACTGTCTGGAGGGAGTGATACTCTCTCACCCCTAGAGCCCAGGGAACACTGTCTGGAGGGAGTGATACTCCTTCACCCATAGAGCCCAGGGAACACTGTCTGGAGGGAGTGATACTCTCTCACCCCTAGCCCAGGGAACACTGTCTGGAGGGAGTGATCCTCTCTCACCCCTCGAGCCCAGGGAACACTGTCTGGAGGGAGTGATACTCTCTCACCCCGAGCCCAGGGAACACTGTCTGGAGGGAGTGATACTCTCTCACCCCTAGAGCCCAGGGAACACTGTCCGGAGGGAGTGATACTCTCTCACCCCTAGAGCCCAGGGAACACTGTCGGGAGGGAGTGATACTCTCTCACCCCTAGCCCAGGGAACACTGTCTGGAGGGAGTGATACTCTCTCACCCCTAGCCCAGGGAACACTGTCTGGAGGGAGTGATACTCTCTCACCCCGAGAGCCCAGGGAACACTGTCTGGAGGGAGTGATACTCTCTCACCCCTAGAGCCCAGGGAACACTGTCCGGAGGGAGTGATACTCTCTCACCCCTCGAGCCCAGGGAACACTGTCTGGAGGGAGTGATACTCTCTCACCCCAAGAGCCCAGGGAACACTGTCTGGAGGGAGTGATACTCTCTCCCCCCTAGCCCAGGGAACACTGTCTGGAGGGAGTGATACTCTCTCACCCCTGGAGCCCAGGGAACACTGTCTGGAGGGAGTGATACTCTCTCACCCCATGCCCAGGGAACACTGTCGGAGGGAGTGATACTCTCTCACCCCTAGAGCCCAGGGAACACTGTCTGGAGGGAGTGATACTCTCTCACCCCTAGCCCAGGGAACACTGTCTGGAGGGAGTGATACTCTCTCACCCCTAGCCCAGGGAACACTGTCTGGAGGGAGTGATACTCTCTCACCCCTAGAGCCCAGGGAACACTGTCTGGAGGGAGTGATACTCTCTCACCCCTAGAGCCCAGGGAACACTGTCTGGAGGGAGTGATACTCTCTCTCCCCTAGCCCAGGGAACACTGTCTGTAGGGAGTGATACTCTCTCACCCCTAGCCCAGGGAACACTGTCTGGAGGGAGTGATACTCTCTCACCCCTAGAGCCCAGGGAACACTGTCTGGAGGGAGTGATACTCTCTCACCCCTAGAGCCCAGGGAACACTGTCTGGAGGGAGTGATACTCTCTCTCCCCTAGCCCAGGGAACACTGTCTGGAGGGAGTGATACTCTCTCACCCCTCGCCCAGGGAACACTGTCTGGAGGGAGTGATACTCTCTCTCCCCTAGCCCAGGGAACACTGTCTGGAGGGAGTGATACCCTCTCACACCTAGCCCAGGGAACACTGTCTGGAGGGAGTGATACTCTCTCACCCCTAGAGCCCAGGGAACACTGTCTGGAGGGAGTGATACTCTCTCACCCCTAGCCCAGGGAACACTGTCTGGAGGGAGTGATACTCTCTCACCCCTAGAGCCCAGGGAACACTGTCTGGAGGGAGTGATACTCTCTCACCCCTCGAGCCCAGGGAACACTGTCTGGAGGGAGCGATACTCTCTCACCCCTAGCCCAGGGAACACTGTCTGGAGGGAGTGATACTCTCTCACCCCTAGCCCAGGGAACACTGTCTGGATGGAGTGATACTCTCTCACCCCTAGCCCAGGGAACACTGTCTGGAGGGAGTGATACTCTCTCACCCCTCGCCCAGGGAACACTGTCTGGAGGGAGTGATACTCTCTCACCCCCAGCCCAGGGAACACTGTCTGGAGGGAGTGATACTCTCTCACCCCTAGCCCAGGGAACACTGTCTGGAGGGAGTGATACTCTCTCACCCCTAGAGCCCAGGGAACACTGTCTGGAGGGAGTGATACTCTCACCCCGAGCCCAGGGAACACTGTCTGGAGGGAGTGATACTCTCTCACCCCTAGAGCCCAGGGAACACTGTCTGGAGGGAGTGATACTCCTTCACCCATAGAGCCCAGGGAACACTGTCTGGAGGGAGTGATACTCTCTCACCCCTAGCCCAGGGAACACTGTCTGGAGGGAGTGATCCTCTCTCACCCCTCGAGCCCAGGGAACACTGTCTGGAGGGAGTGATACTCTCTCACCCCGAGCCCAGGGAACACTGTCTGGAGGGAGTGATACTCTCTCACCCCTAGAGCCCAGGGAACACTGTCCGGAGGGAGTGATACTCTCTCACCCCTAGAGCCCAGGGAACACTGTCGGGAGGGAGTGATACTCTCTCACCCCTAGCCCAGGGAACACTGTCTGGAGGGAGTGATACTCTCTCACCCCTAGCCCAGGGAACACTGTCTGGAGGGAGTGATACTCTCTCACCCCGAGAGCCCAGGGAACACTGTCTGGAGGGAGTGATACTCTCTCACCCCTAGAGCCCAGGGAACACTGTCTGGAGGGAGTGATACTCTCTCACCCCAAGAGCCCAGGGAACACTGTCTGGAGGGAGTGATACTCTCTCCCCCCTAGCCCAGGGAACACTGTCTGGAGGGAGTGATACTCTCTCACCCCTGGAGCCCAGGGAACACTGTCTGGAGGGAGTGATACTCTCTCACCCCATGCCCAGGGAACACTGTCGGAGGGAGTGATACTCTCTCACCCCTAGAGCCCAGGGAACACTGTCTGGAGGGAGTGATACTCTCTCACCCCTAGCCCAGGGAACACTGTCTGGAGGGAGTGATACTCTCTCAGCCCTAGCCCAGGGAACACTGTCTGGAGGGAGTGATACTCTCTCACCCCTAGAGCCCAGGGAACACTGTCTGGAGGGAGTGATACTCTCTCACCCCTAGAGCCCAGGGAACACTGTCTGGAGGGAGTGATACTCTCTCTCCCCTAGCCCAGGGAACACTGTCTGTAGGGAGTGATACTCTCTCACCCCTAGCCCAGGGAACACTGTCTGGAGGGAGTGATACTCTCTCACCCCTAGAGCCCAGGGAACACTGTCTGGAGGGAGTGATACTCTCTCACCCCTAGAGCCCAGGGAACACTGTCTGGAGGGAGTGATACTCTCTCACCCCTCGAGCCCAGGGAACACTGTCTGGAGGGAGCGATACTCTCTCACCCCTAGCCCAGGGAACACTGTCTGGAGGGAGTGATACTCTCTCACCCCTAGCCCAGGGAACACTGTCTGGATGGAGTGATACTCTCTCACCCCTAGCCCAGGGAACACTGTCTGGAGGGAGTGATACTCTCTCACCCCTCGCCCAGGGAACACTGTCTGGAGGGAGTGATACTCTCTCACCCCTAGAGCCCAGGGAACACTGTCTGGAGGGAGTGATACTTTCTCTCCCCTAGCCCAGGGAACACTGTCTGGAGGGAGTGATACCCTCTCACCCCTAGCCCAGGGAACACTGTCTGGAGGGAGTGATACTCTCTCACCCCTAGAGCCCAGGGAACACTGTCTGGAGGGAGTGATACTCTCTCACCCCTAGCCCAGGGAACACTGTCTGGAGGGAGTGATTCTCTCTCACCCCTAGAGCCCAGGGAACACTGTCTGGAGGGAGTGATACTCTCTCACCCCTCGAGCCCAGGGAACACTGTCTGGAGGGAGTGATACTCTCTCACCCCTAGAGCCCAGGGAACACTGTCTGGAGGGAGCGATACTCTCTCACCCCTAGCCCAGGGAACACTGTCTGGAGGGAGTGATACTCTCTCACCCCTAGCCCAGGGAACACTGTCTGGATGGAGTGATACTCTCTCACCCCTAGCCCAGGGAACACTGTCTGGAGGGAGTGATACTCTCTCACCCCTCGCCCAGGGAACACTGTCTGGAGGGAGTGATACTCTCTCACCCCTAGAGCCCAGGGAACACTGTCTGGAGGGAGTGATACTCTCTCACCCCTAGCCCAGGGAACACTGTCTGGAGGGAGTGATACTCTCTCACCCCTAGAGCGCAGGGAACACTGTCTGGAGGGAGTGATACTCTCTCACCCCGAGAGCCCAGGGAACACTGTCTGGAGGGAGTGATACTCTCTCACCCCGAGAGCCCAGGGAACACTGTCTGGAGGGAGTGATACTCTCTCACCCCGAGAGCCCAGGGAACACTGCCTGGAGGGAGTGATACTCTCTCACCCCTAGAGCCCAGGGAACACTGTCTGGAGGGAGTGATACTCTCTCACCCCGAGAGCCCAGGGAACACTGTCTGGAGGGAGTGATACTCTCTCACCCCGAGAGCCCAGGGAACACTGTCTGGAGGGAGTGATACCCTCTCACCCCTAGAGCGCAGGGAACACTGTCTGGAGGGAGTGATACTCTCTCACCCCGAGAGCCCAGGGAACACTGTCTAGAGGGAGTGATACTCTCTCCCCCCTAGCCCAGGGAACACTGTCTGGAGGGAGTGATACTCTCTCACCCCTAGAGCCCAGGGAACACTGTCTGGAGGGAGTGATACTCTCTCACCCCTCGCCCAGGGAACACTGTCTGGAGGGAGTGATACTCTCTCACCCCTAGCCCAGGGAACACTGTCTGGAGGGAGTGATACTCTCTCACCCCTCGCCCAGGGAACACTGTCTGGAGGGAGTGATACTCTCTCACCCCTAGAGCCCAGGGAACACTGTCTGGAGGGAGTGATACTCTCTCACCCCTAGCCCAGGGAACACTGTCTGGAGGGAGTGATACTCTCTCACCCCTAGAGCGCAGGGAACACTGTCTGGAGGGAGTGATACTCTCTCACCCCGAGAGCCCAGGGAACACTGTCTGGAGGGAGTGATACTCTCTCACCCCGAGAGCCCAGGGAACACTGTCTGGAGGGAGTGATACTCTCTCACCCCGAGAGCCCAGGGAACACTGCCTGGAGGGAGTGATACTCTCTCACCCCTAGAGCCCAGGGAACACTGTCTGGAGGGAGTGATACTCTCTCACCCCGAGAGCCCAGGGAACACTGTCTGGAGGGAGTGATACTCTCTCACCCCTAGAGCCCAGGGAACACTGTCTGGAGGGAGTGATACTCTCTCACCCCGAGAGCCCAGGGAACACTGTCTGGAGGGAGTGATACTCTCTCACCCCGAGAGCCCAGGGAACACTGTCTGGAGGGAGTGATACTCTCTCACCCCGAGAGCCCAGGGAACACTGCCTGGAGGGAGTGATACTCTCTCACCCCTAGAGCCCAGGGAACACTGTCTGGAGGGAGTGATACTCTCTCACCCCGAGAGCCCAGGGAACACTGTCTGGAGGGAGTGATACTCTCTCACCCCGAGAGCCCAGGGAACACTGTCTGGAGGGAGTGATACCCTCTCACCCCTAGAGCGCAGGGAACACTGTCTGGAGGGAGTGATACTCTCTCACCCCGAGAGCCCAGGGAACACTGTCTAGAGGGAGTGATACTCTCTCCCCCCTAGCCCAGGGAACACTGTCTGGAGGGAGTGATACTCTCTCACCCCTAGAGCCCAGGGAACACTGTCTGGAGGGAGTGATACTCTCTCACCCCTCGCCCAGGGAACACTGTCTGGAGGGAGTGATACTCTCTCACCCCTAGCCCAGGGAACACTGTCTGGAGGGAGTGATACTCTCTCACCCCTCGCCCAGGGAACACTGTCTGGAGGGAGTGATACTCTCTCACCCCTAGAGCCCAGGGAACACTGTCTGGAGGGAGTGATACTCTCTCACCCCTAGCCCAGGGAACACTGTCTGGAGGGAGTGATACTCTCTCACCCCTAGAGCGCAGGGAACACTGTCTGGAGGGAGTGATACTCTCTCACCCCGAGAGCCCAGGGAACACTGTCTGGAGGGAGTGATACTCTCTCACCCCGAGAGCCCAGGGAACACTGTCTGGAGGGAGTGATACTCTCTCACCCCGAGAGCCCAGGGAACACTGCCTGGAGGGAGTGATACTCTCTCACCCCTAGAGCCCAGGGAACACTGTCTGGAGGGAGTGATACTCTCTCACCCCGAGAGCCCAGGGAACACTGTCTGGAGGGAGTGATACTCTCTCACCCCTAGAGCCCAGGGAACACTGTCTGGAGGGAGTGATACTCTCTCACCCCGAGAGCCCAGGGAACACTGTCTGGAGGGAGTGATACTCTCTCACCCCGAGAGCCCAGGGAACACTGTCTGGAGGGAGTGATACTCTCTCACCCCGAGAGCCCAGGGAACACTGCCTGGAGGGAGTGATACTCTCTCACCCCTAGAGCCCAGGGAACACTGTCTGGAGGGAGTGATACTCTCTCACCCCGAGAGCCCAGGGAACACTGTCTGGAGGGAGTGATACTCTCTCACCCCGAGAGCCCAGGGAACACTGTCTGGAGGGAGTGATACCCTCTTACCCCTAGAGCGCAGGGAACACTGTCTGGAGGGAGTGATACTCTCTCACCCCGAGAGCCCAGGGAACACTGTCTAGAGGGAGTGATACTCTCTCCCCCCTAGCCCAGGGAACACTGTCTGGAGGGAGTGATACTCTCACCCCTAGAGCCCAGGGAACACTGTCTGGAGGGAGTGATACTCTCTCACCCCTCGCCCAGGGAACACTGTCTGGAGGGAGTGATACTCTCTCACCCCTAGCCCAGGGAACACTGTCTGGAGGGAGTGATACTCTCTCACCCCTCGCCCAGGGAACACTGTCTGGAGGGAGTGATACTCTCTCACCCCTAGAGCCCAGGGAACACTGTCTGGAGGGAGTGATACTCTCTCACCCCTAGCCCAGGGAACACTGTCTGGAGGGAGTGATACTCTCTCACCCCTAGAGCGCAGGGAACACTGTCTGGAGGGAGTGATACTCTCTCACCCCGAGAGCCCAGGGAACACTGTCTGGAGGGAGTGATACTCTCTCACCCCGAGAGCCCAGGGAACACTGTCTGGAGGGAGTGATACTCTCTCACCCCGAGAGCCCAGGGAACACTGCCTGGAGGGAGTGATACTCTCTCACCCCTAGAGCCCAGGGAACACTGTCTGGAGGGAGTGATACTCTCTCACCCCGAGAGCCCAGGGAACACTGTCTGGAGGGAGTGATACTCTCTCACCCCGAGAGCCCAGGGAACACTGTCTGGAGGGAGTGATACCCTCTCACCCCTAGAGCGCAGGGAACACTGTCTGGAGGGAGTGATACTCTCTCACCCCGAGAGCCCAGGGAACACTGTCTGGAGGGAGTGATACTCTCTCTCCCCTAGCCCAGGGAACACTGTCTGGAGGGAGTGATACCCTCTCACCCCTAGCCCAGGGAACACTGTCTGGAGGGAGTGATACTCTCTCACCCCTAGAGCCCAGGGAACACTGTCTGGAGGGAGTGATACTCTCTCCCCTCTAGCCCAGGGAACACTGTCTGCAGGTGACGATCCGGATTCTTTCCCCTCAGTCTGGTTCAGTAATAACTGAAGTCGAATACATTTTAAAGTTCAACACATCTTTAATAGCAGGGTTCTTAGTCTGCAGCATTGATTTGGACTCCTGATAGAGTCCCTCTATGCTGGCAGAGCAAGAACAACAACATACAGAAATCCACACGTTTTTATACAGATGAATTGGGTTGGAACATACTTAACGAGGGTCAACACCAATCATAAGCCGGGCATAGGTTGCCATGCGAGGTTACATTATTTCCGGCCAATCATAAATCGTCCATGTGCTGATCATGCTGCTGTTAGACATCAAAGGGGATAACTTCCTCACTTTCCAACTTAGAATGTTCTTCCCTGTTCCTTCTGTTCCTTATCTCCCAACCTGGAATGTCTTTCAACTTTGGCTAAGCTCGTTACCTATATTGATCTGCCATAAACATGGAGACATTCAGACCAGTCCTTGACTCACATCAAAGACCTATCATTGATAAGACAATGCAGGCCTGCTGACTAAGCAAACATATGGCCCAGCAGGAGGGCCAGGCCACTTGTATCAATCTCAGTTACTAACTAATTAACCCTTTCTAACCATTTTGCATTCTGCTTCTTTGCCACGTAGACATTTTAATATTTTACCGAAAACTGACCATGTAGGGATTCTCAGAGGGAGTGATACTCTCTCACCCCTAGAGCCCAGGGAACACTGTCTGGAGGGAGTGATACTCTCTCACCCCTAGCCCAGGGAACACTGTCTGGAGGGAGTGATACTCTCTCACCCCTAGAGCCCAGGGAACACTGTCTGGAGGGAGTGATACTCTCTCACCCCTCGAGCCCAGGGAACACTGTCTGGAGGGAGTGATACTCTCTCACCCCTAGAGCCCAGGGAACACTGTCTGGAGGGAGCGATACTCTCTCACCCCTAGCCCAGGGAACACTGTCTGGAGGGAGTGATACTCTCTCACCCCTAGCCCAGGGAACACTGTCTGGATGGAGTGATACTCTCTCACCCCTAGCCCAGGGAACACTGTCTGGAGGGAGTGATACTCTCTCACCCCTCGCCCAGGGAACACTGTCTGGAGGGAGTGATACTCTCTCACCCCTAGAGCCCAGGGAACACTGTCTGGAGGGAGTGATACTCTCCCACCCCTAGAGCCCAGGGAACACTGTCTGGAGGGAGTGATACTCTCTCACCCCTAGCCCAGGGAACACTGTCTGGAGGGAGTGATACTCTCTCACCCCTCGAGCGCAGGGAACACTGTCTGGAGGGAGTGATACTCTCTCACCCCGAGAGCCCAGGGAACACTGTCTGGAGGGAGTGATACTCTCTCACCCCGAGAGCCCAGGGAACACTGTCTGGAGGGAGTGATACTCTCTCACCCCGAGAGCCCAGGGAACACTGCCTGGAGGGAGTGATACTCTCTCACCCCTAGAGCCCAGGGAACACTGTCTGGAGGGAGTGATACTCTCTCACCCCGAGAGCCCAGGGAACACTGTCTGGAGGGAGTGATACTCTCTCACCCCGAGAGCCCAGGGAACACTGTCTGGAGGGAGTGATACCCTCTCACCCCTAGAGCGCAGGGAACACTGTCTGGAGGGAGTGATACTCTCTCACCCCGAGAGCCCAGGGAACACTGTCTGGAGGGAGTGATACTCTCTCACCCCTAGCCCAGGGAACACTGTCTGGAGGGAGTGATACTCTCTCACCCCTAGAGCCCAGGGAACACTGTCTGGAGGGAGTGATACTCTCTCACCCCTCGAGCCCAGGGAACACTGTCTGGAGGGAGTGATACTCTCTCACCCCTAGAGCCCAGGGAACACTGTCTGGAGGGAGCGATACTCTCTCACCCCTAGCCCAGGGAACACTGTCTGGAGGGAGTGATACTCTCTCACCCCTAGCCCAGGGAACACTGTCTGGATGGAGTGATACTCTCTCACCCCTAGCCCAGGGAACACTGTCTGGAGGGAGTGATACTCTCTCACCCCTCGCCCAGGGAACACTGTCTGGAGGGAGTGATACTCTCCCACCCCTAGAGCCCAGGGAACACTGTCTGGAGGGAGTGATACTCTCTCACCCCTAGCCCAGGGAACACTGTCTGGAGGGAGTGATACTCTCTCACCCCTCGAGCCCAGGGAACACTGTCTGGAGGGAGTGATACTCTCTCACCCCTAGAGCCCAGGGAACACTGTCTGGAGGGAGCGATACTCTCTCACCCCTAGCCCAGGGAACACTGTCTGGAGGGAGTGATACTCTCTCACCCCTAGCCCAGGGAACACTGTCTGGATGGAGTGATACTCTCTCACCCCTAGCCCAGGGAACACTGTCTGGAGGGAGTGATACTCTCTCACCCCTCGCCCAGGGAACACTGTCTGGAGGGAGTGATACTCTCCCACCCCTAGAGCCCAGGGAACACTGTCTGGAGGGAGTGATACTCTCTCACCCCTAGCCCAGGGAACACTGTCTGGAGGGAGTGATACTCTCTCACCCCTCGAGCGCAGGGAACACTGTCTGGAGGGAGTGATACTCTCTCACCCCGAGAGCCCAGGGAACACTGTCTGGAGGGAGTGATACTCTCTCACCCCGAGAGCCCAGGGAACACTGTCTGGAGGGAGTGATACTCTCTCACCCCGAGAGCCCAGGGAACACTGCCTGGAGGGAGTGATACTCTCTCACCCCTAGAGCCCAGGGAACACTGTCTGGAGGGAGTGATACTCTCTCACCCCGAGAGCCCAGGGAACACTGTCTGGAGGGAGTGATACTCTCTCACCCCGAGAGCCCAGGGAACACTGTCTGGAGGGAGTGATACCCTCTCACCCCTAGAGCGCAGGGAACACTGTCTGGAGGGAGTGATACTCTCTCACCCCGAGAGCCCAGGGAACACTGTCTGGAGGGAGTGATACTCTCTCACCCCTAGCCCAGGGAACACTGTCTGGAGGGAGTGATACTCTCTCACCCCTAGAGCCCAGGGAACACTGTCTGGAGGGAGTGATACTCTCTCACCCCTCGAGCCCAGGGAACACTGTCTGGAGGGAGTGATACTCTCTCACCCCTAGAGCCCAGGGAACACTGTCTGGAGGGAGCGATACTCTCTCACCCCTAGCCCAGGGAACACTGTCTGGAGGGAGTGATACTCTCTCACCCCTAGCCCAGGGAACACTGTCTGGATGGAGTGATACTCTCTCACCCCTAGCCCAGGGAACACTGTCTGGAGGGAGTGATACTCTCTCACCCCTCGCCCAGGGAACACTGTCTGGAGGGAGTGATACTCTCCCACCCCTAGAGCCCAGGGAACACTGTCTGGAGGGAGTGATACTCTCTCACCCCTAGCCCAGGGAACACTGTCTGGAGGGAGTGATACTCTCTCACCCCTCGAGCGCAGGGAACACTGTCTGGAGGGAGTGATACTCTCTCACCCCGAGAGCCCAGGGAACACTGTCTGGAGGGAGTGATACTCTCTCACCCCGAGAGCCCAGGGAACACTGTCTGGAGGGAGTGATACTCTCTCACCCCGAGAGCCCAGGGAACACTGCCTGGAGGGAGTGATACTCTCTCACCCCTAGAGCCCAGGGAACACTGTCTGGAGGGAGTGATACTCTCTCACCCCGAGAGCCCAGGGAACACTGTCTGGAGGGAGTGATACTCTCTCACCCCGAGAGCCCAGGGAACACTGTCTGGAGGGAGTGATACCCTCTCACCCCTAGAGCGCAGGGAACACTGTCTGGAGGGAGTGATACTCTCTCACCCCGAGAGCCCAGGGAACACTGTCTGGAGGGAGTGATACTCTCTCCCCCCTAGCCCAGGGAACACTGTCTGGAGGGAGTGATACTCTCTCACCCCTAGCCCAGGGAACACTGTCTGGAGGGAGTGATACTCTCTCACCCCTCGCCCAGGGAACACTGTCTGGAGGGAGTGATACTCTCTCACCCCGAGAGCCCAGGGAACACTGCCATGAAGATCATTGCAACCAATACCACAAAGATGGACAACAGAATGAGGTTTGATCCAATGATCATACAGATTCTGTGAGTGCTGTTTTTATCGAGCAATGAGTTGTGTCCACAGAAATGTTGTGATCACATTGAGCCGTCAAACATGAATTCTACCTCCTGATAGGCTGCTCAGGTCGCTTTGAAATCAGACCTTTGGTAAAGGAATTCTGGGAGCAATATTTGAAATCGAACCCGAACAAAATTAGGTCTCGATCGAAATCCAATCAGAACTTCTCCTGATTCAGTAAAATTGTACGTTTCATCACACAAAGGATAAATACTCTCACAGTGTTTAATGACCTTCCCACCGCCTCATTCCCAGAGAGAAATCCCAAATTGCCCCAACTATTAACGCCTGGAATGATTTGCTGAAACGGGGAACTTAAACCAATGGAAATGCTGAGCTGTCCAATGTTCTGTAATCACCTCTCGGTCTCCTGACCCACTCTCAATACACCGAGTGTTCATTATAACAGGAATAATTGACCATTGAGGGACCGCACTGTAAGGGGCATCTAACGCTGATTACTGGAGCATATTTGATATTATCCACTCACACACAGCAGGTTTATATTGACCAAGAGTGAGGGGCAGGCAGAGTATGTCCACAGTCTCCCCAACCAGTGGGAGTGGGGGATGGGCTGCTGCTCCCTCCCCTTTCCTCCAATACTCGGTCATTAACCGTTCCTAATGAACCAGCTCCCTCTCAGCACAAGGTTCTGTACTTTGGGAGTCTGGAGACAGAAACTGTGGGTCACTCACAATGAATCTCAGCAACAAAACACACAGAACATTCAACGCTGTGTAGACAGAGAATTGATATTTGTCTCACTGCTAAAAGGTTAATGGTTCTTCAATTCAACATATTCAAAGAATAATTAATAATGTTTAAACATTAATGAAAGGCAGAAACTGTACTGAACATTCAAAGGGAGACAGGAAGGAATTGCAGCAAAGAAGAAAGAGAGAATTTGTATTTATATAGCGCCTTAAACCACCTCAGGATGTCCCAAATCACTTTACACCGAATGAAGTACTGTTTGAAGTGTCATAAGAACATAAGAAATAGGAGCAGGAGTAGGCCAATCGGCCCCTCGAGCCTGCTCCGCCATTCAATAAAATCATGGCTGATCTGGTCCTAACCTCAAATCTAAAATCATGTCCAATTTCCTGCCCGCTCCCCGTAACCCCTAATTCCCTTTACTTCTAGGAAACTGTCTATTTCTGTTTTAAATTTATTTAATGATGTAGCTTCCACAGCTTCCTGGGGCAGCAAATTCCACAGACCTACCACCCTCTGAGTGAAGAAGTTTCTCCTCATCTCAGTTTTGAAAGAGCAGCCCCTTATTCTAAGATTATGCCCCCTAGTTCTAGTTTCACCCATCTTTGGGAACATCCTTACCACATCCACCCGATCAAGCCCCTTCACAATCTTATATGTTTCAATAAGATCGCCTCTCATTCTTCTGAACTCCAATGAGTAGAGTCCCAATCTACTCAACCTCTCCTCATATGTCCACCCCCTCATCCCCGGGATTAACCGAGTGAACCTTCTTTGTACTGCCTCGAGAGCAAGTATGTCTTTTCTAAGTGTCGTCACTGTTGTGATTTTGGAATCGCAGCAGACAATTTGCGCACAGCAAGATCCCACAAACAGCAATGAGATAAATGACTGGACATTCTGTCTTTCAGTGATGTTGGTTGAGGGATAAATATTTTCCAGGTCACTGGGAAGAACTCCCCTGCTCTTCTTCAAGTATTAACCATGGAATCTTTTACATCCACCTGAGAGGGCGGACGGGGCTTTGATTTAAGACTCATCCGAAAGATGGCCCCTCCGACAGAGCAGCACTCACTCACTCAGTACTGACCCTCCAACAATGCAGCACTCCCTCAGTACTGACCCTACGACAGTACAACACTCCCTCAGTACTAACCCTCCGACAGTGCAGCACTCCCTCAGTACTGACCCTCCGACAGTGCAGCACTCCTTCAGTACTGACCCCCCGACAGTGCAGCACTCCCTCAGCACTGACCCTCCAACAGTGCAGCATTCTCTCAGCACTGACCCTCCGACACTGCAACACTCCCTCAGCACTGACCCTCTGACACTGCAACACTCCCTCAGTACTGACCCTCCGACACTGCAACACTCCCTCAGTACTGCCCCTCTGACACTGCAACACTCCCTCAGTGTTGCACTGGGAGCGTTGGCCTGGATTTTGTCTTCGAGTCTCTGGAGTGGGACTTGACCCCATGACCTTCTGAGCCAGAGTTGAGAGTTCTGCCCACTGAGCCACGACTGACAATCGGGCCCCTCCTGTTTGGATCCTTCATTCATCCTTCCCCTTTTATATGGACCTCGATCTCAAACATTGGAGGGGAGGGAATGATAGTTTAATGATTTCTATGTTTTGATTTAATCTAGACTTTGCAAAATATTGAATTAATGAATCACATTTTCCCAAAAATTCCATTCCTAATTTAGAATCCGGACAGCCGGATGATTCCACTCGTGAATCCCATTCATTGGTCTCGGGATCAATGAACAAACCTTCCCCTCTTCTCATAGTCTGAGGGAAATGGAACAGAATAAGGAAAGAAAATGAGTGAATGAACACCTGGTGTTCCAGGAAATAACTCAGGCACGGTCAGTACATGAAGAGGCCGGGGACAGGGGATAAAACAAGACCAGGGGCTGATCGAATCGAGGGGATTCAAAGGATTAAAGGATTCGATAGGGGAGATAGAGAGAAACTATTTCCTCTGGTGGGAGAGTCCAGAACAATGGAGAATAATCTTAAACTTAGAGCTCGGCCGTTCAGGGGTGATGTCAGGAAGCATTTCTTCACACAAAGGGGAGTGGAAATCTGGAACTCTCTCCCCCAAAAAGCTGTTGAGGCTGGGGGTCAATTGAAAATTTCAAAACTGAGATCGATAGATTTTTGTTCGGCCAGGGTATTAAGGGTTACTGAACCAGGGCGGGTAGATGGAGTTAAGGTACAGATCAGCAAGGATCCAATTGAATGGTGGAACAGGCTGGAGGGGCTGAATGGCCTCCTCCTGTTCCAATGAACGGTGGAACAGGCTCGATGGGCTGAATGGCCTCCTCCTGTTCCTATTTCCTGGACTGTCCAACACCCCCTGCTGAAATGGCAGGTGACGGGTGTAAAACAGGAACTAATGGAACCGCAAACCTCTCCCGCTCATTTCATGAAGCCTCATTTCTCCACAAGGCACAGATTTGAGACTCGAATCGTCACAGCCCGTTCCCGTGGGGTGGGATTCGGGAGTTTGACTCCCTGAAGATCAGGGGACACCACCCCAGGAACTGGCCGTCCTTAATCCACCATGATGATGGCATCGCTGCGACAGCATCAATACTCAACACCAACAACAGCCAATCACCAGACGCCATCCTACAACTCATCCGCTTCATCCTGGATCACAATGTCTTCACCTTCGACAACCAGTTCTTTACCCAAACACACGGAACAGCCATGGGGACCAAATTCGCACCCCAATACGCCAACATTTTCATGCACAAGTTCGAGCAGGACTTCTTCACTGCACAGGACCTCCAACCAACACTATACACCAGATACATCGACGACATTTTCTTCCTATGGACCCATGGCGAAGAATCACTGAAGAGACCACACCATAACATCAACAAGTTCCATCCCACCATTAAGCTCACCGTGGACTACTCCTCAGAATCGGTTTCTTTCTTGGACACATGAATCTCCATCAAAGACGGGCAACTCAGCACCTCACTCTACCGCAAGCCCACGGACAACCTCACGATGCTCCACTTTTCCAGCTCCCACCCTAACCACGTCAAAGAGGCCATCCCCTATGGACAGGCCCTGTGAATACACAGGATCTGCTCAGACGAGGAGGAACGCGATGGACACCTACATACGCTGAAAGACACCCTCGTAAGAACGGGATATGACGCTCGACTCGTCGATCGACAGTTCCGACGGGCCACAGCGAAAAATCGCATTGACCTCCTCAGAAGACTAACACGGGACGCAACCAACAGAGTACCCTTCGTCGTCCAGTACTTCCCCGGAGCGGAGAAACTACGCCATGTTCTCCGCAGCCTTCAACATGTCATCGATGACGATGAACACCTCGCTATGGCCATCCCCACACCTCCACTACTCGCCTTCAAACAGCCACCCAACCTCAAACAGACCATCGTTCACAGCAAATTACCCAGCTTTCAGGAGAACAGCGTCCATGACACCACACAACCCTGCCATGGTAACCTCTGCAAGACATGCCAGATCATCGACACAGATACCACCATCACACGAGAGGACACCACCCACCAGGTACATGGTTCATACTCCTGTGACTCGGCCAACGTTGTCTACCTCATACGTTGCAGGAAAGGATGCCCCGGAGCATGGGACATTGGCGAGACCATGCAGACGCTGCGACAACGGATGAATGGACACCGCGCAACAATCACCAGACAGGAGGGTTCCCTCCCAGTCGGGGAACACTTCAGCAGTCAAGGACATTCAGCCACCGACCTTCGGGTAAGCGTTCTCCAAGGCGGCCTTCAAGACACACGACAATGCAAAATCGTCAAACAGAAATTGATAGCCAAGTTCCGCACCCACGAGGACGGCCTCAACCGGGATCTTGGGTTCATGTCACGCTACACGATACCCCACCAGCGAAAAAAAGTTATCTGTTTTTAACACAACGGGTCATTCTCTGTCTTTCTCTTCCTTTCGGATGTTTCTCTCCCTTTCTCTCTCTGTTTTGTGTTCTGGCTGTTTGTGTATTCGGTGGTCCTGTAGGTAACATCACTCTGTCTGAACACTTTGATTGCCTTGACAACGGGCAGTTGGAAAGATTATCTGCAATCACCAGGTATTGTTCTCTGAATATAAATGCAGTAACCTTCCATGGAATCCCACACTTGCTCACCTGACGAAAGAGAAAGCCTCCGAAAGCTTGTGATTTTCAAATAAAACAGTTGGACTATAACCTGGTGTTGTAAGATTCCTTACATTAATCCATCACTGACACTGCTATCGGCCGCTCCTGATCTCACCCAGTTTGGACAGATTAGATTAGTCGCTCTCAGTCCTTTCAAGGTGTCAGCAAGGAGACTCACAAGAAGAAAGTATCTGGAGGTCGGCAGTGACTGTGAGATTTCCCAGGAGAAGGACAGACACGGACACAGTCGCTGAACAGAACCAGCGGCAGTGAAAGGAGAGACAGACTCGCTGAGGGGCACAGAGCAGGGTTTAATTCCCCTCTCACTGCCCAGGCTCTGAATACAGGCAGCGTTTGCTGTTTGTACTTCCCCCCAAATCTCATTTACAGTTTGTGGATCAAACCCCCATCTCCATTTCCAAACCCCCATCTCCATTTCCAAACCCCCATCTCCATTTCCAAACCCCCATCTCCAATTCCAAACCCCCATCTCCATTTCCAAACCCCCATCTCCAATTCCAAACCCCCATCTCCATTTCCAAACCTCCATCTCCATTTCCAAACCCCCATCTCCATTTCCACCCTAACACTATTTCACAGAGACTTTCCTGCAGGTTAAATATTGACCGTGTGTGGTTAGTGAATACAATTCTTCACAAAGCCCCATCAGAAATAGGCAGGAGAATTCTCTTCGGAGTAATCACAGAATCGGACAGCACAGAGGGAGGCCATTCGGCCCATCGTGCCTGTGATGGCTCTTTGAAAGATCTTTCCCACCAGTCCCACTCCCCTCCTCTTTCCCCTGCGATTTTTTTCCTTTTCAAGTATTTATCCGATTCCTTTTTGAAAGTTGGGCGGAGTTTGTGTGATTGACCAGACACCATGTTCTGGTCTCAATCCTCGGGTTTCGATTCATTCTGTTGACCTCCTCGGCTGTGCCTCGATATTCGGACTGGTTCTTTGATCTAGAGAATGGTGATTGAGGTGACGAGCGTTTATTCTATTCATGGTTCGAGAGGCGCAGGTTTTGGGGTTGGGGAATCAACGTAAGAAACCCAAAAAAACCGAAAAACCCCAAAACCCCCAAAAAACATAAAATCCCTAAAACCCCAAAAAACCTTAAAACCCAAAACCCGGAATCCCTAAAACCCCCGGTCGATGCAAACCCTTCGATTCACAGGTTGAGTTCTGGCCTTTGGTCAATGTTATTTCCAACACCTCTCCCTCTCTCTGTCTCGATTTCTCTGTTGAAACAATAAGAGGCTGAATCAAAGAGAGTGAGTTGGGAGGAACTTTCTCTGTCAATCCATCTTCTCCCCCTTACCCATAATTTAATTAATATCAGACAGAATCACACACTGTGTTTAGTGATGTGCTGTGGTTTGATATTCTAATACCCAATAGGGGATAAACTCAGTGTCAGTCGTGTCTCAGTGGGCAGCTCTCTCGCCTCTGAGTCAGAAGGTCATGGGTTCAAGTCTCACTCCAGGGACTTCAGAACATAATCCAGGCTGACACTCCCAGTGCAGTACTGAGGGAGTGCTGCACTGTCGGAGGGTCAGTACTGAGGGAGTGCTGCACTGTCGGAGGGTCAGTACTGAGGGAGTGCTGCACTGTCGGAGGGTCAGTGCTGAGGGAGTGCTGCACTGTCGGAGGGTCAGTACTGAGGGAGTGCTGCACTGTCGGAGGGTCAGTACTGAGGGAGTGCTGCACTGTCGGAGGGTCAGTACTGAGGGAGTGCTGCACTGTCGGAGGGTCAGTACTGAGGGAGTGCTGCACTGTCGGAGGGTCAGTACTGAGGGAGTGCTGCACTGTCGGAGGGTCAGTACTGAGGGAGTGCTGCACTGTCGGAGGGTCAGTACTGAGGGAGTGCTGCACTGTCGGAGGGTCAGTACTGAGGGAGTGCTGCACTGTCGGAGGGTCAATACTGAGGGAGTGCTGCACTGTCGGAGAGGGAGTGCTGCACTGTCAGAGGGTCAGTACTGAGGGAGTGCTGCACTGTTGGAGGGTCAGTACTGAGGGAGTGCTGCACTGTCGGAGGGTCAGTACTGAGGGAGTGCTGCACTGTAAGAGGTGCCAACTTTTGGATGAGATGTTAAACCGAGGCACCATCTGCCTTTTCAGGTGGATCTGGACGATCCCACGGCTCTATTCGAAGAAGTGCAGGGGAGTTCTCCCTCGTGTCCTGGGCCAATATTTATCGATCAACCCACATCACTAAAATGGATGATCTGGTCATTGTCTCATTTCTGTTTATGGGATCTTGCTGTGCATAAATTGGCTGCCGTGTTTCCTACATGACAACAGTGACCACACTTCAAAAATACTCCATTGACTGTCAAGCACTTTGGGCCGTCCTGAAGTTGTGAAAGGCTCGAAATAAATACAAGTCTTTCTACTTTCCAACACTCCCATCGGGTGTAACGGGGAGTTGTGACGATGCTGTCTGACTGGGATAGACCCACCATCAGATTCCACAAATTCACAGGAGGGAGAGAAGGGGGAGAGAGAGTGAGAGAGAGACAGAGAGGGGAGAGAGAGGGGAGAGAGGAGAGACTTACCCTCACTGGTCAGGTGTTCATGGGCCCTGAGTTCTGAAACAGTCCGATCTCCTGCTGTTTTGCCGATCGCTCTGTCGTGAGGTCCTGAACTCTCCTCGATTCCCCTCAAGGGATCTTTCAGTAAAGGAGAGAGAGAGAGAAGAGAGAAGCAGGGAGAGAGAGGGATAGAGAGAATGCAAGAGAGAGAGAGAGAATGAGAGGAGAGGCGAGAGAGAGAATGAGAGAGGGACAGAGCGAGAAAGGGAGAGGAGAGACAGGTAGAAAGAGAGAGAGAGAGGGATAGAGGGAATGAGAGAGAGAATGAGAGAGAGAGAGGGAATGGGGGAGAGAGAATGAGAGTGAGAGAGAGAGAGGGAGAGAGAGGGATAGAGACAATGAGAGAGAGAAGAGAGAGAGGGAACGGGGGAGGAGCTGCTGGAAAGTAAATGCTCTTCCCCCCGAGACCCTTCACAAGACGGGAGGGCTGGGGGTGAAGAGGTGCTTTCTGTTTGGGAGGTTCCCAGAGCCGAGAGTGAATGTGACACAAGTCACTTTCTCCACAGTCGCTGCCTCTCGCTCCCTCTCATTCTCAGTCTTCACCACAGCACCTTGATCCTGGGTTTATTGATCAATCTTTGATTGGGCTGCAATGAATAATTCAAGCTGTGGGCGACAGGCTGCCTGGGTGTGTGAGGAGTGAGAGGAGGTTCCCGTGTAACCTGCTGCCTGTCTCTGCTCCCGTTATCAAGCCTTTTCTTTCCTTCTGGTCTCTCGCAGATGCTCATTAAAGGGTCTGTGTTCATTGGCCAGTGATGGGCGAATGATGACCTGTGGGGACAGATTGTCTTTCTCGGATTTCCATCGAACTGACTGAGTCCCAGTGAAAGCAAAACAACAACTGGCATTTATACAGCGGCTTTAACCGAGTAAAACGGCCCAAGGCGCTTCACAGGAGAGTAAATCAGACAAAAATTAACACCGAGACACATTAGGAGATATTAGGACAGGAGATCAAAAGCTTGGTCAAAGAGATGGGCTTTAAGGAACATCTTAAAGGAGGAGAGAGAGGTAGAGAGGGGGAGAGGGTTAGGGAGGGAATTCCAGACTTCAGGGTCGAGACAGCCAAAGGCACGGCCGCCAATGGTGGGGCGAAGGGAGTGGAGGATGGACAAGAGGCCAAAATTGGAGGAATTGGGTGTTGGGCTGGAGGGGGTTACAGAGATAGGGAGAGGGTAGGGCTGGAGGAGGTTACAGAGATAGGGAGGGGTGTAGGGCTGGAGGGGGTTACAGAGATAGGGAGGGGTGTAGGGCTGGAGGAGGTTACAGAGATAGGGAGGGGTGTAGGGCTGGAGGGGGTTACAGAGACGGGGAGGGGTGTGGGGCTGGAGGGGGTTACAGAGATAGGGAGGGGTGCAGGGCTGGAGGGGGTTACAGAGAAAGGGAGGGGTGTAGGTCTGGAGGGGGTTACAGAGATAGGGTGGGGTGTCAGGCTGGAGGGGGTTACAGAGATAGGGTGGGGTGTAGGGCTGGAGGGGGTTACAGAGATAGGGAGGGGTGTGGGGCTGGAGGAGGTTACAGAGATAGGGAGGGGTGTAGGGCTGGAGGGGGTTACAGAGATAGGGAGGGGTGTAGGGCTGGAGGAGGTTACAGAGATAGGGAGGGGTGTAGGGCTGGAGGGGGTTACAGAGACGGGGAGGGGTGTGGGGCTGGAGGGGGTTACAGAGATAGGGAGGGGTGCAGGGCTGGAGGGGGTTACAGAGAAAGGGAGGGGTGTAGGTCTGGAGGGGGTTACAGAGATAGGGTGGGGTGTCAGGCTGGAGGGGGTTACAGAGATAGGGTGGGGTGTAGGGCTGGAGGGGGTTACAGAGATAGGGTGGGGTGTAGGGCTGGAGGGGGTTACAGAGATAGGGAGGGGTGTAGGGCTGGAGGGGGTTACAGAGATAGGGTGGGGTGTAGGGCTGGAGGAGGTTACAGGGATAGGGAGGGGTGTAGGGCTGGAGGGGGTTACAGAGATAGGGAGGGGTGTGGGGCTGGAGGAGGTTACAGAGATAGGGAGGGGTGTGGGGCTGGAGGAGGTTACAGAGATCGGGAGGGGTGTGGGGCTGGAGGAGGTTACAGAGATCGGGAGGGGTGTAGGGCTGGAGGGGGTTACAGAAATAGGGAGGGGTGTAGGGCTGGAGTGTGCCCGACATTGGATAATGTGACCTCACTCGGAACTTCCCATCCCTCCCCAGACCAGTGAAACTCTCGAGGACCCAGCCTGTAACTAGCTTCGATCAGGCCCTTCACTCTGCTCACCGAGTCCTGGTCAAACCACAGTCAGGAATCGGATCAGGCCCTTTAATCACCCACTGGTGTCGCACATCGAACCATAGAAAAATACAGCACAGAAGGGGCCCATTCGGCCCATCATGTCCGCGCCGGCTCGAAGAACAACCAGGTGTCCATTCTAATCCCACCTTCCAGCACCCGGTCCGTAGCCCTGCAGCTTACAGCACTTTAGGTGCAGGTCCAGGTACTTTTTAAAAGAGTTGAGGGTCCCTGCCTCTACCACCAATTCGGGCAGTGAATTCCATACACCCACCACCCTCTGGGTAAAAAAGCTTTTCCTCATGTCCCCTCTAATCCTTCCGCCAATCAGCTTAAATCTATGCCCTCTAGTTCTTGAACTCTCCGCTAGGGGAAACAGGTACTTCCTGTCTACTCTATCTGGACCCCTCATAATTTTGTACACCTCAATCAAGTCTCCCCTCAGCCTCCTCTGCTCCAAGGAGAACAACCCCAGCATATCCAATCTCTCCTCGTAGCTGCAATTTTCAAGCCCTGGCAACATTCTTGTAAATCTTCTCTGCACTCTCTCCAGAGCAATTACATCCTTCCTGTAATGTGGTGACCAGAACTGTGCACAATACTCCAGCTGTGGCCTTACCAGCGTTTTATACAGTTCCATCATTACATCCCTGTGTTTGTATTCTATACCTCGGCTAATAACGGAGAGCATTCCGTATGCCTTCTTCACAACCTTATCCACCTGCAGCCCTTTTTTTGCCTTTTCCAATATGGTGGCCGGCGCACTTCTGGCGTGTAATGAGCGTATCCTGCCCGCCATATTGGATGTTTAGGGGCCCATTTTGGGCCTGAAATCCGGGCGTGTCTCCATCGAATGTCCAGGCGGTGTTGTGAGGGGTGAGGGGACAGAGAAACAGGAGAATGAGGAATCAGTCGGAGGCGGGAGGATTCCCAGATTCACCTCACGCCGTGTGGAGACAAATTACATCCCAACGCTGCCATCTGTCAGAGTGAATTACCCCGGCCTTGCTTCAGGACCCAGTTACAACAAAGATTTCTCCAGCTGACTATTTCCAGATTCTTATTATTTCCGGCAAAACACTGAAATCGCAACAAGAAAAAAGACATATTTCTGAGCAGAAAATCGGATTATTCTGTGACTTAAACCATCACAACCTGCCCTCTCGACATTGTTCAAACGGTAGATTCAATGTTACGAGGGGAGCAGGAGTTAGTACAACACAGACTCTGGACTTTCTCCCACAGATTTCTGCCAATTACTGGACGTGACTTCAGTCTCCGAGAGCTCGTTAATCTTTATCGCAGCTCTCACACGTCCACCGACCGTCAACCAGCTCCTTGTGTCAGGTGTGGCTCAGTGGGTAGAACTCTCACCTCTGAGTCAGAAGGTCAAGGGGTCACGTCCCACTCCAGAGACTTGAACACAAAACCCAGGCTGATAATTTGAGAGCAGGATCTCCCACACTCTGTCCATCAGCCTGTTCCATGAACCCTGTTGTATAAAATGTCGATGGGAGAAACACAGCCTCTCACACGGTTAATAAATGAACATTGAGATTCTCCTCCTTTTCAGTCCCAGGCACAGAATCCTCAGGAATAATTCTCCTGCTGATATCCCGGGTCTACGGGTCGGATATTCTGAGCATCACCTCCATCGTTTCACCGCTTCAGATCACAGTGGGTTTGACAAACAGAATTTATCTCTTTCTTCCATTTTCAATGAGCTGCCCTGTTTCAGCTTTGAAATTCTGGAGAGAGAGAAATCTGGGAGTTGTTCTGATCTGGAATGCGCTGCCTGAAAGGGCGGTGGAGGCAGATTCAATAATAACTTTCAAAAGGGAATTGGATAAATACTTGAAAAGGAGAATTTGCAGGGCTGTGGGGAGAGAGCAGGGGAGTGGGACTAATTGGAGAGATCTTTCAAAGAGCCGCACAGGCACGATGGGTGGAGATGGACCAGTAGATAATCCACTGTTACCAGGATAAAAACATCACAACAAATCCAGGTGTCAGTCGTGGCTCAGTGGGTGGAACCTGTCCAAACATCTCCTTTGGCTCGGTGTCAAATTTTGTTTGATAATCGCTCCTGTGAAGCCCCTTGGGACGTTTCACTACGTTAAAGGCGCTATATAAATGCAGGTTGCTGTTGTTATGAATATTACACGTTGAACAAAAACACAATTCCTGAAAAACTGAAATCTTGTGAGTGAAAGTTTTTAGTTTCCTGTTTTAAACGACGAGCCTTTGAGGGCTGTCGCTGGGAAGGTGTTTCACACAATGAGAAATATAAAGAATTTAGTCATTAGGATGTGAGACATTGACAGGAGCTGGAGGTTTGAGGAGAGATTGTAATTATACCGAGGGACAGAGCTCGATCGATAGATCACTGTGTCAGATGGAATATGGAGACAATATTCCACTTGACATTTTACAGATAACTCCAGAACTTTCAGTTAATTCACGCTCTCGATGGCTGGAGAATAAACAGCCGTTAAATCTCAATCCAATCCTGTTCCTTGGGGGCTCCCTGAGACCGAAAAACAACTCCCGGGGAGGGGGAGGGGGGAGGGGAGGGAAGTGGATGGGGAGGGGAAGTGGATAAGCAGAGGAGGAGCGGGAGGGGGAGGGTTGCAGTGGAGGGGAGGGGAGGGTTGCAGTGGAGGGGAGGGGAGGGCCCACAGACATTGAACACAAAGGAGGTTTGCAGACAGGAGAAATGAGGGGAAGGGGGTGATGTCACTGAGGGGAGAGGATGATGTCATTGAGGGGCAGTGATGGTGTCACTGAAGGGCAGTAATGATGTCACTGAGGGGGAAGTGATGATGTCACTGAGGGGGAAGTGATGATGTCACTGAGGGGCTGTGTTGGGGAAATTATTCCAGATTATCCTGTTAACCAGCGGCCCAATTATCCCCCTGAGATATTAATTATACAGAGTTACACGGGACTGGGTGAGATCCCCCCGTGATATTAATTATACAGAGTTACACGGGACTGGGTGAGATCCCCCCTGTGATATTAATTATACAGAGTTACACGGGACTGGGTGAGATCCCCCTGAGATATTAATTATACAGAGTTACACGGGACTGGGTGAGATCCCCCCGTGATATTAATTATACAGAGTTACACGGGACTGGGTGAGATCCCCCCTGTGATATTAATTATACAGAGTTACACGGGACTGGGTGAGATCCCCCCGTGATATTAATTATACAGAGTTACACGGGACTGGGTGAGATCCCCCTGTGATATTAATTATACAGAGTTACACGGGACTGGGTGAGATCCCCCTGTGATATTAATTATACAGAGTTACACGGGACTGGGTGAGATCCCCCTTGTGATATTAATTATACAGAGTTACACGGGACTGGGTGAGATCCCCCTGTGATATTAATTATACAGAGTTACACGGGACTGGGTGAGATCCCCCTGTGATATTAATTATACAGAGTTACACGGGACTGGGTGAGATCCCCCTGTGATATTAATTATACAGAGTTACACGGGACTGGGTGAGATCCCCCTGTGATATTAATTATACAGAGTTACATGGGACTGGGTGAGATCCCCCTGTGATATTAATTATACAGAGTTACACGGGACTGGGTGAGATCCCCCTGTGATATTAATTATACAGAGTTACATGGGACTGGGTGAGATCCCCCTGTGATATTAATTATACAGAGTTACACGGGACTGGGTGAGATCCCCCCGTGATATTAATTATACAGAGTTACACGGGACTGGGTGAGATCCCCCTGTGATATTAATTATACAGAGTTACATGGGACTGGGTGAGATCCCCCTGTGATATTAATTATACAGAGTTACACGGGACTGGGTGAGATCCCCCCTGTGATATTAATTATACAGAGTTACACGGGACTGGGTGAGATCCCCCCGTGATATTAATTATACAGAGTTACACGGGACTGGGTGAGATCCCCCCTGTGATATTAATTATACAGAGTTACACGGGACTGGGTGAGATCCCCCTGTGATATTAATTATACAGAGTTACACGGGACTGGGTGAGATCCCCCTGTGATATTAATTATACAGAGTTACACGGGACTGGGTGAGATCCCCCTGTGATATTAATTATACAGAGTTACACGGGACTGGGTGAGATCCCTCTGTGATATTAATTATACAGAGTTACACGGGACTGGGTGAGATCCCCCTGTGATATTAATTATACAGAGTTACACGGGACTGGGTGAGATCCCCCTGTGATATTAATTATACAGAGTTACACGGGACTGGGTGAGATCCCTCTGTGATATTAATTATACAGAGTTACACGGGACTGGGTGAGATCCCTCTGTGATATTAATTATACAGAGTTACACGGGACTGGGTGAGATCCCCATGTGATATTAATTATACAGAGTTACACGGGACTGGGTGAGATCCCCCCGTGATATTAATTATACAGAGTTACACGGGACTGGGTGAGATCCCCCTGTGATATTAATTATACAGAGTTACACGGGACTGGGTGAGATCCCCCTGTGATATTAATTATACAGAGTTACACGGGACTGGGTGAGATCCCCCCGTGATATTAATTATACAGAGTTACACGGGACTGGGTGAGATCCCCCTGTGATATTAATTATACAGAGTTACACGGGACTGGGTGAGATCCCCCTGTGATATTAATTATACAGAGTTACATGGGACTGGGTGAGATCCCCCTGTGATATTAATTATACAGAGTTACACGGGACTGGGTGAGATCCCCCTGTGATATTAATTATACAGAGTTACACGGGACTGGGTGAGATCCCCCCGTGATATTAATTATACAGAGTTACACGGGACTGGGTGAGATCCCCCTGTGATATTAATTATACAGAGTTACACGGGACTGGGTGAGATCCCCCCTGTGATATTAATTATACAGATTTACACGGGACTGGGTGAGATCCGATATATTAATATTTTTCCACATCGAGGTGGGGATGGGGAGCAGACCCTGAGATGATGAACTGTCGCCCACACAGGGTTTATCTGGAGAATGAAACATGAATCTACTCTCACCTCGCCCTTTTTGCAGAATCTCCCAACTCACCCACAGTCCTCTCTTATCTCGGGTCTGAATTATTTCTGGACGATTTTCCCCTCCTCACTTCTTGGGATCATTTTTCTTTCATCGCTCCCTTCAGCAGAGAAACAAACTGCCGATTGAGACCCAAACCCCAGGGGGGGTGATGTTTAATCTCCTCACTGTTTGAAGAACAGTCGGAGGATGAATTTTCAATGAACTGTCCCACAGATAACCTTGAAATGTGCTGTGGTGGAGGAGAGAGATTCCCTGATGGAACCCCATCTTAACAGAAATAAAGAGGGAGGAAATAAACAGGGCGGGAAAATGCAGCAAAAAGCCCAGTGTTTGTCCATTGTGGTTCGGGCTGGTGAAAAGGGACCTTAAATCACCACAAGGTCAACAGATAAACAGAGTTTCATCATCGGACCAACTCCAGGGGAATCTCTCAATGTTTGCAATCACTGGCAGTAATATTGACTCCCGAGGTGATTCTGCTCCTTGACGCTGATGTTGGGGAGAAATTTTGTGTAAATGTCGTGGTTCTGTTCCTGGACCAATAATCCCGAGATCGTGAGTTCAAATCCCACCAGAGCAGATTGAGAATTCAAATTCAGTTTAAGAAATAAATCTGGAAATAAAAATCTGGTCTCAGTAAAAGTGACCATGAAACTGTCGGATTGTCGTAAAAACCCAACTGGTTCACTAATGTCCTTTAGGGAAGGAAACCTGCCGTCCTTACCCGGTCTGGGCCTATATGTGACTCCAGTCCCACACCAACGTGGTTGACCCTTAACCTCCCTCTGAAGTAAGGAATCTTACAACATCCACCCTAACCACGTCAAAGAGGCCATCCCCAATGGACAGGCCCTGCGAATACACAGGGTCTGCTCAGACGAGGAGGAACGCGATGGACACCTCCAGACGCTGAAAGACGCCCTCGTAAGAACGGGATATGATGCTCGACTTGTCGATCGACAGTTCCGACGGGCCACAGCGAAGAATCGCATAGACCTCCTCAGAAGACAAACATGGGACGCAACCAACAGAGTACCCTTCGTCGTCCAGTACTTCCCCGGAGCGGAGAAACTACGCCATATTCTCCGCAGCCTTCAACATGTCAACGATGACGACGAACACCTTGCTAAGGCCATCCCCACACCTCCACTACTCGCCTTCAAACAGCCACCCAACCTCAAACAGACCATCGTTCGCAGCAAATTACCCAGCTTTCAGGAGAACAGCGTCCATGACACCACACAACCCTGCCACGGTAACCTCTGCAAGACATGCCAGATCATCGACACAGATACCACCATCACACGAGAGGACACCACCCACCAGGTACATGGTTCATACTCCTGTGACTCGGCCAACGTTGGCTACCTCATACGTTGCAGGAAAGGATGCCCCGGAGCATGGTACATTGGCGAGACCATGCAGACACTGCGACAACGGATGAACGGACACCGCGCAACAATCGCCAGACAGGAGGGTTCCCTCCCAGTCGGGGAACACTTTAGCAGTCAAGGACATTCAGCCACCGATCTTCGGGTAAGCGTTCTCCAAGGCGCCTTCAAGACACACGACAACGCAAAATCGTCGAGCAGAAATTGATAGCCAAGTTCCGCACCCATGAGGACGGCCTCAACCGGGATCTTGGGTTCATGTCACGCTACACGTAACCCCACCAGTGGAAAAAAAAAGTTATCTGTTTTTAATAAAACTGGACATTCTCTCTCTCTCTCTTTCTCTGCCTTTCGGGTCTCTTTCTCTCCTTGTCTGTGTAATTTGACCCTTGTGTATTCAGTATACTGGGACATACTGTTTTCCATAGCTAACCTGTCTGAACACCAACGACACCTTTGATTCCCAGCCTAATATAAGATATGCGATTTGAGAACCTCTCATTCACTCACTCACCTGACGAAGGAGATAATCTCCGAAAGCTTGTGATTTTCAAATAAAACTGTTGGACTATAACCTGGTGTTGTAAGATTCCTTACATTTGTCCACCTCAGTCCATCACCGGCATCTCCACATCATCCCTCTGAAGTGTCCGAGCGAGACACTCAGTTTGTATCAAACCCGCTCCCAGTGGTTCAAGAAGAAGGCCCAGCACCACCTTCTCAGGGCAACTAGGGATGGGCAATAAATGCCGGCCTTGCCAGCGACGCCCACATCCCCAGAATTAATAATAAAAATCAGTCCAGAGAGATTTTTTTATTGTTGATTCTGTTCCATCTTTCTCAGTGTTTGTGTCTGTGAAACTTTCGGGTAAATTGGGGAAGGAGAAAGATGGAGAGACCTTGAACAAGAAGGGTCAGAAATAGATTTTGTCCCAAACTTCTGATTGTTTTTTCTGATCGAGGGAAAGAGCAAAAGAGCGAATAAAATCAATGAGATAAAAAGCTGCCTTGTGACATCAGAAATTAGCTGTTTCCTGTAATGAAGAGAATTACTCTGAACACAAAAGCTCATTTCATTTCACCTACATTGGCTCCCAGTCCGGCAACGCCTTGATTTTAAAATTCTTATCCTTGTTTTCAAATCCCTCCATAGCCTCGCCTCCCCCTATCTCTACAACCCTCCGAGATCTCTGTAACCTCCCCCCATCTCTACAACCGTCTGAGATCTCTGTAACCTCCCCCCATCTCTACAACCGTCTGAGATCTCTGTAACCTCCCCCTATCTCTACAACCCTCCGAGATCTCTGTAACCTCCCCCTATCTCTACAACCCTCCGAGATCTCTGTAACCTCCCCCTATCTCTGTAACCCTCCGAGATCTCTGTAACCTCCCCCTATCTCTGTAACCCTCCGAGATCTCTGTAACCTCCCCCTATCTCTACAACCCTCCGAGATCTCTGTAACCTCCCCCTATCTCTACAACCCTCCGAGATCTCTGTAACCTCCCCCTATCTCTGTAACCCTCCGAGATCTCTGTAACCTCCCCCTATCTCTACAACCCTCCGAGATCTCTGTAACCTCCCCCTATCTCTACAACCCTCCGAGATCTCTGCAACCTCCCCCTATCTCTACAACCCTCCGAGATCTCTGTAACCTCCCCCTATCCCTACAACCCTCCGAGATCTCTGTAACCTCCCCCATCTCTACAACCCTCCGAGATCTCTGTAACCTCCCCCTATCTCTACAACCCTCTGAGATCTCTGTAACCTCCCCCTATCTCTACAACCCTCCGACATCTCTGTAACCTCCCCCTCTCTACGACCCTCCAAGATCTCTACGTTTCTTCAATTCTGGCCTCTTGTGCATCCCCGATTTTCATCACCCCTCCTTCAGCTGCCTAGGCCGTAACCTCTGGAATTCCCTCCCTAAACCTCTCCCCCTCTCTACCTCTGGAAACACTGGACTAGGTTTAATATCTGTCCATTGTCCAATTGAGCAGGTAACCTGGCCCAGTGTCACCTCTACAGGTCGTTATAACAACACTGGAATTAAACTTTTGAACCCACAGAATCTCCTGTGATTTTTACAACACAGCTCCCCGAATCCTGGGCTTAATCCCAGTCATTTCAATAGATTCTGACACTGGTGGTTCATTAGCTCCATTATAGAATCACAGCACAAAAGGAGGCCATTCGGCCCATCATGCCTGCTCTGGTGCTTGCTCTTTATCTGGGCCTGTCTGCTCGAAACTCTGTTCCCCATATCCTGTTCTATTTTCCCTTCTCATTACAGCCTGACAGCTGGAGAATCTCTCGACAGTTAACAGTCTTTGCCTCACCTCCCCTCTCAGCTCCTCTCCCCTGACAAGGTTCCTGAACGAACAGACACAGACCTTTAGGGGAAGAATAAACCTGGGATCCCCCTGTGCTGGAGTGTGAGAGCTCACAGTATGGACAGCAGCCATTGAGAGCTCGGTTACTCCCCCTTCCTGTAATAAGACAATCGCATCCTCCCACATTACAGGCTCTCTCAGCACTTTCCAAACTCATTCTTCAAAGCCTCCTCCTTCACTTTCCCCTCGATCGCCCTGCCCTTGTCTTTCATTTACATCTTCTTATTGTGTCTGAGAAAAACCCACCAGCTCCTTGTCCTCACTGAATGAGGAGACACTTGGGAATGAAACGGATCATCAGTGATTTTCTCTGAGGAACACTTGACATTTCTGAGACACGTTCAGTTAATTGATCTCGACTTCAAGCTCTGCTCATGTCTCTCCCTCACGGGACCTCCAGATGTCATAAACCAACTGTAGTTTAAAACACAATGTTTCATCACAGAATCATACAACACAGAAGGAGGCCATTCAGCCCATCGTGCCTGTGCCGGCCCTTTGAAAGAACTATCCAATTAATCCCACTCCTCTGCTCTTTCCCCATCGCCCTGCAGCCTTTTCCCTTTTGAAGTATTTATCCAATTCCCTTTTGAAACTACCAGATTGTCGTAAAAACCCATCTGGTTCACTAATGCCCTTTGAGGGAAGGAAACCTGCTGTCCTTACCCGGTCTGGCCTATATGTGACTCCAGACCCACAGCAATGTGGTTGATTCTTAATTGCCCTCTGAAATGGCCTATCAAGCCACTCAATTGTAAAATCTCGCTTAAAAAAAGTTACCATAAGAATAAAACCGGACGGACCACTGGGCACTGGACAAGACAAAGGCAAACCAAGCCCAGTCGACCCTGCAAAGTCCTCCTCACTAACATTTGGGGACTTGTGCCAAAATTGGGAGAGCTGTCCCACAGACCAGTCAAGCAACAGCCTGACATAGCCACACTCACAGAATCATACCTTTCAACCAACATCCCAAACTCTTCCATCACCATCCCTGGGTATGTCTTGACCCACCAGAGGTGGTGGTACAGTGATATACAGTCAGGAGGGAGTGGCCCTGGGAGTCCTCAACATTGACTCTGGACCCCATGAAATCTCATGGCATCAGGTCACCTACCGCCCTCCCTCAGCTGATGAATCAGTCCTCCTCCATGTTGAGAAGCACTGAGGAGAGCAAGGGCACAGAATGCACTCTGGGTGGGGGACTTCAATGTCCATCACCAAGAGTGGCTCGGTAGCACCACTACTGACCGAGCTGGCCGAGTCCTGAAGGACATAGCTGCCAGACTGGGCCTGCGGCAGGTGGTGAGTGAACCAACATATGAGGGAAAAACTTACTTGACCTCGTCCTCACCAATCTACCTGTCACAAATGCATCTGTCCATGACAGTATTGGTAGGAGAAACCACCGCACAGTCCTCGTGGAGACGAAGTCCTGTATTCGCACTGAGGACACCATCCAACGTGTTGTGTGGCACTACCACTCCCCTAAATGGGATAGAATCAGAACAGATCTCGCAGCTCAAAACTGGGCATCCATGAGGCGCTGTGGGCCATCAGCAGCAGCAGAATTGTATTCCATCACAATCTGTAACCTCATGGCCCGGCATATTCCTCATTCTATCATTACCAACAAGACAGGGGATCAAATCTGGTTCATAGTAAGAGCATGCCAGGAGCAGCACCAGGCGTACCTAAAAATGAGGTGCCAACCTGGTGAAGCTACAACTCAGGACGACATGCATGCTAAACAGCGGAAGCAACATGCTATAGACAGAGCTAAGCGATTCCACAACCAACGGATCAGATCAAAGCTCTGCAGTCCTGCCACATCCAGTCGTGAATGGTGGTAGACAATTAAACAACTAATGGGAGGAGGAGGCTCTGCAAACATCCCCATCCTCAATGATGGCGGAGTCCAGCACGTGAGTGCAAAAGACAAGGCCGAAGCCTTTGCAACCATCTTCAGCCAGAAGTGCTGAGTGGATGATCCATCTCGGCCTCCTCCCGATATCCCCACCATCACAAAAGCCAGTCTTCAGCCAATTCGATTCACTCCACGTGATATCAAGAAACAGCTGAGTGCACTGGATACAGCAAAGGCTATGGGCCCCGACAACATCCCGGCTGTAGTGCTGAAGACTTGTGCTCCAGAACTAGCTGCGCCTCTAGCCAAGCTGTTCCAGTACAGCTACAATACTGACATCTACCCGACAATGCGGAAAATTGCCCAGGTATGTCCTGTCCACAAAGAGCAGGACAAATCCAATCCGGCCAATTACCGCCGCATCAGTCTACTCTCAATCATCAGCAAAGTGATGGAAGGTGTCGCGACAGTGCTATCAAGCAGCACTTACTCACCAATAACCTGCTCACCGATGCTCAGTTTGGGTTCCGCCAGGACCACTCGGCTCCAGACCTCATTACAGCCTTGGTCCAAACATGGACAAAAGTGCTGAATTCCAGAGGTGAGGTGAGAATGACTGCCCTTGATATCAAGGCGGCATTTGACCGAGTGTGGGATCAAGGAGCCCTATTAAAATTGAAGTCAATGGGAATCAGGGGGAATACTCTCCTGTGGCTGGAGTCATACCAAGCACAAAGGAAGATGGTCGTGGTTGTTGGAGGCCAATCATCTCAGCCCCAGGGCATTGCTGCAGGAGTTCCTCAGGGCAGTGTCCTAGGCCCAACCATCTTCAGCTGCTTCATCAATGACCTTTCCTCCATCATAAGGTCAGAAATGGGGATGTTCGCTGATGATTGCACAGTGTTCAGTTCCATTCGCAACCCCTCAAATAATGAAGCAGTCCGAGCCCGCATGCAGCAAGACCTGGACAACATCCAGGCTTGGGCTGATAAGTGGCCAGACAACTGCCAGGCAATGACCATCTCCAACAAGAGAGAATCTAACCATGTCCCCTTGACATTCAATGGCATTACCATCACCGAATCCCCCACCATCAACATCCTGGGGGTCACCATTGACCAGAAACTTAACTGGACCAGCCATATAAATACTGTGGCTACGAGAGCAGGTCAGAGGCTGGGTATTCTGCGGCGAGTGACTCACCTCCTGACTCCCCAAAGCCTTTCCACCATCTACAAGGCACAAGTCAGGAGTGTGATGGAATACTCTCCACTTGCCTGGATGAGTGTAGCTCCAACAACACTCAAGAAGCTCGACACCATCCAGGACAAAGCAGCCCGCTTGATTGGCACCCCATCCACCACCCGAAACATTCACTCCCTTCACCACCGATGCACAGTGGCTGCAGTGTGTACCATCCATAGGATGCACTGCAGCAACTCGCCAAGGCTTCTTCGACAGCACCTCCCAAACCCGCGACCTTTACCACTTAGAAGGACAAGAGCAGCAGGCACATGGGAACAACACCACCTGCACGTTCCCCTCCAAGTCACACACCATCCCGACTTGGAAATTTATCGCCGTTCCTTTATCATCGCTGGCTCAAAATCCTGGAACTCCCTTCCTAACAGCACTGTGGGAGAACCTTCACCACACGGACTGCAGCGGTTCAAGAAGGCGGCTCACCACCACCTTCTCGAGGGCAATTAGGGATGGGCAATAAATGCCAGCCTCGCCAGCGATGCCCACATCCCATGAATGAATAAAAAAAACACCTCACTAGGGATGTCCACATCAGGACGGTCATGGGGTTGAAAAATGTTGTGGATGTAATTTGAGAACAATTGGGTGATGGTTCTGGGAAAGGGCCTCGCTCCCCAGGGGTCTTTAAAGAGGTTTCTAATGGAGCAGAAGATCCCACAGTAGGAAGTGTTGAAACACATGATGTTCACAACATCATTCTCCCCCACGTATTTAAACACATCGGGCGCTAAATGGGGCCATGTAGCGCTTGTTGTTTCGACGCTACACGGCCTCTCCGACATCCAAGATGGCGTCTTGGATGCACACACATGTTTCCTGCGTGACGTGCGCCAGACGCCATCTTGGTATAGGAGTTAGCGCAGGCGCAGATAACAAACGCTGGAATCAAGTAAAGTCAGGAGAAAATGGCTTCATTATGGCTGATTTAAAGTGCTAGACACCATTTTGGGACTTAACGCTCAGCTCAATGCACAGTCTTAACCCCGACCATCTGAACGTGTCTTCGAGTGCCTGGAGGACACCCCACCGGTGCTATTTAAAGGGGCCATGCAGGATTTACAGGTTAGTGGCTGGATTATTGTCTTTGGAGGTCTCCTACACTTCAATACTAGGACGCGGGGACATAGCCTAAGATTTAGAGCCAGGACGTGCAGGAGTGAAGTTAGGAAATGCTTCTACACGCAAAGGGTGGGAGACGTTTGAAACGCTCTTCTGCAGACGGCAGTTGATGCTCGCTTGTGAATGTTCAATCTGAGATTGATCGATTTCTGTGAACCAAGGGTATTAAGGGATATGGGGCGAAGACGGGTACATGGAGTTAGGTCACAGGTCCACCATGATCTCATTGAATGGTGGAACAGGCTCGAGGGGCTAATGGCCACTGCCACTTGCTGCCTCTTGATATGCGCCACCTTCTCCTGCAAGAAAGCGGGACGTGTGTCTGGGTGATGTACCTGTCATGGTTGAATAGCTGCCAGTGGGTGTGGCCTGTGAGTTGTGGGTGGGCGGCTTGAAACAGTGGTAATGTGTAAGGGTGAGAGGAAGCATCTGATTGGAAGAGTTGAGTGTTGATGGAAAGAGTTTATTGGTGTGTGGGTGATGGGGGTGTCGTGTGTGGAGCAGTTGGTCGGAGACACCACTTGACAGTTGACCTCACTCACCTTGACCACTCATGTCAAAGCATTGAACTTCTTCCTGCACTGCATCCATGTTCATGATGCTGTGCGCCTGGCATTGACTTCGTCCCCCACTGCCTCCCACTGTTTTTTGAGTACATGTCTGGAGGGCCTCTTGCCCCCCCCCCCCCTCCCGCGGTTATAGGATGTCCCTCCTTCTGTCCACCTCTTGCACCCAAGGTCTCCAGCGCATCAGCAGAGAACCTTGGTGCACGCACTCTCGCAGGCCTGGTACCAACTCAGATCGGCAGATTGGTGAGGTCTGGTGTGCAGATTGGAGGATGTGGGATTTCGTAGTGCGCAATCTTTAATCAATGTTTTAACATAACTCATCAGTTTGTAAACATAGGGATGGGATCTGAATCTGTGTTTTACCTGTGTGATGTCCGATCTCCGTTCAGACTCCATGCAGACAGTAGACTGTTATTTTCAGCAAATAACAGGTACCAGCTACCTTTAAGAGATTTCTGAGAAACATCCTCCCTTTAAGAGATTGAGCTCCCTCTGGCGTTGCAAAGTGCGAATTGCATTGATTCCACCCACAAGGCCTGGAAAGGAAGGCTGATTGCGGGTGAGTTCTCCGGTGGGTCCAAGTTTGCGACCTGCTTGTGGAGGGTTCGTCGGGTGTGGAGTCCGCCCAAAACGGACCCTTATCGAATTTTTCCCCATCGTCTCCAAGCTTCTCATTCCCAAAGATCCGTCCGAAGTATTCCTTCCTTTCATTGGCCAGGAAGCCCAAGATTTGGGCCAACAGATTGACCTCAGCCTTGTCCAGTGTCGAAGGCAGTCGGACGGCTGGTGACCAACACTGAGCAGCCTGGCAGCAGCTTCTGCTGTATGGGACAGCACACAATGTCAGACACTTCACACCAACAGTCCGCTCCCAAACAGTGGGGCTGAGCCTCTGTGTCTCTCTTGGTATCTGTGAAATCAGTGGTATCCTTGAATTCATTCAGTTGGTCAAAGATGAAGAGCAGGTTCTCCGGGGCTTCCCACACATGTTCCAGCTCCGTGTGTAAGTAATCCGGTGCCACGGCTTTCAGGCTCGTTCGACCGTGAATGGCGTTCAGGTCACGGAATCTGAAATGAAAGACAAACTGAAACTGAGAGCAGATTTTCCCCGCGGCCCAATCATGGACAGTCTTTTGCACCATGGTGCTGTTCCCAATCCTGGCCACACCGCTGACCACTGAGGTCCCAGATCGGCGGCCTTTACCAAAACTGCTTCCGAATAATTGACCAATCTGGATTTTCTCCAGCTCATTCTTGACTTGGTTCTGTTGTCACTTCTCATGGTCCTGACCTCTGGCCAACAGTTCCTGCTCCACAAGTCTCAGCTCACGGGCAGAGGAAGTGACTATTAATTCCGGGTATTGATCAGGCGGTGGTAAGGTCTTCACAGACTGCTTTCCCTGTATCGTTCTCATCGTCAGTGTTTGATGTTTTTTGCAGAGAGTTTCCTTGTGTTGTTGCTCAATATCTTGGGATCATTTCAGAAAATATGTTAATTGTTGCACTCAGAATTACAACAGAACAGATTATCACTGGTCAGGCCTCAGCTGGAGAATTGTGTCCAATTCTGGGCACTGCACTTTCGGAAGGATGTCAAGGCCTTACAGAGGGTGCAGAGGAGATTTACTAGAATGGTACCAGGGATGAGGCTCTTCAGTTATGTGGAGAGACTGGAGAAGCTGGGATTGTTCTCCTTAGAGCAGAGAACGTTAAGGGGAGATTTAATAGAGGTGTTCAAAATCATGAAGGGTTTTTGACTGAGTAAATAAGGAGAAACTGTTTCCAGTGGCAGGAGGGTCAGTAACCAGAGGACACAGATTTAAGATAATTGGCAAAAGAACCAGAGGGGAAATGAGGAGATTTTTTTTTACGCAGTGAGTTGTTCTGATCTGGAATTCACTGCCTGAAAGGACGGAGGGAGCAGATTCAATAATAACTTTCAAAAGGGAATCGGATAAATACTTGAAAAGGAAAAATTTGCAGGGCCTTGGTGAAGGAGCGGGGCAGTGGGACTGATTGGATAGATCTTTCAAAGAGCCGGCACAGACACGATGGGCCCAATGGCCTCCTCCTGTGCTGTATTATCCTGTGAAATGCTACAATTCAATGACTTTATCTTCATTAATCTTACTTGTTTCACTTCAAATTAAACATAAAAATAAATGGGCATCAGTAACACAGCTTTCAGGTAATGCATTGCTTCAGACCCCAGCTGATTCCAGGTTGCTTCATAATGTAAATCAGAACCTGGTTTAAAAAATTAAAATCCGTCTGAAACAATGCAAAAACACATGAAAATAAACTCTTGCCTTTGCCTCTGATTATAGTACATGTCGTACAATACCCTTCCTGCAGGTTTCTTTCAGGATCGTTCTGAGCTTTGGTTTTGCTATCTGCAATTTCACAAATATCTCCCACATGGCCATTCCTGCCCGAACAACTCTCCTCATCACCATGTCCAGTAAATACTTCGATGCTTCATCTCTCTGTCCATTCTCAGCCAGTCGTGTGACATTCTGTGAAGATAAACCAGTTCACATTCTATCCCTCAGTACTGACCCTCCGACAGTGCAGCACTCCCTCAGTACTGACCCTCCGACAGTGCAGCACTCCCTCAGTACTGACCCTCCGACAGTGCAGCACTCCCTCAGTACTGACCCTCCGACAGTGCAGCGCTCCCTCAGTACTGACCCTCCGACAGTGCAGCGCTCCCTCAGTGCTGACCCTCCGACAGTGCAGCGCTGCCTCAGTGCTGACCCTCCAACAGTGCAGCGCTCCCTCAATACTGACCCTCCGACAGTGCAGCACTCTCTCAGTACTGACCCTCCGACAGTGCAGCACTCCCTCAGTACTGACCCTCCGACAGTGCAGCGCTCCCTCAATACTGACCCTCCGACAGTGCAGCACTCCCTCAGTACTGGACTGGAGTATGAGCCTGGATTTTGTCCTCAAGTCTCAGGAGTGGGACTTGAACCCTTGACCTTCAGACTCAGAGGTGAGAATAAATGATTTAATTACTTTCATGGTGCACTTGTTTTTCTGTGTCAAATATCATTGGGGTCAGTGTTGTACAATGTTGCTTGCATAGTTATTTTATTCATTTACTGTTGGCCATTATAAGGAGCCAAGACTTAGCCCATTGAAGGAAATGTTCCATAACAAACAAATAACTTGCATTTATATAGCGTCTCTAACATTGAAGAAACGTCCCAAGGTGCTTCACAGGAGAGTGGGACATGGAGCCAATGTAGAAAGGTGTGAAATTGGTCTGTGCCAATAGTGTAAATCGACAGCCCATTTTACACCTCGCCCGAGGATCGATTGTGAATGGAGGTGGGAATCGGACACAGTGTGAAACGGGTGATGGGGAATCGACAGCCTGTTTCACACCTCGCCCGAGGATCGATTGTGAATGGAGGTGGGAATCGGACACAGTGTGAAACGGGTGATGGTGAATCGACAGCCTGTTTCACACCTCGCCCGAGGATCGATTGTGAATGGAGGTGGGAATCGGACACAGTGTGAAACGGGTGATGGGGAATCGACAGCCTGTTTCACACCTCGCCCGAGGATCGATTGTGAATGGAGGTGGGAATCGGACACAGTGTGAAACGGGTGATGGTGAATCGACAGCCTGTTTCACACCTCGCCCGAGGATCGATTGTGAATGGAGGTGGGAATCAGACACAGTGTGAAACGGGTGATGGGGAATCGACAGCCTGTTTCACACCTCGCCCGAGGATCGATTGTGAATGGAGGTGGGAATCGGACACAGTGTGAAACGGGTGATGGGGAATCGACAGCCTGTTTCACACCTCGCCCGAGGATCGATTGTGAATGGAGGTGGGAATCGGACACAGTGTGAAACGGGTGATGGGGAATCGACAGCCTGTTTCACACCTCGCCCGAGGATCGATTGTGAATGGAGGTGGGAATCGGACACAGTGTGAAACGGGTGATGGTGAATCGACAGCCTGTTTCACACCTCGCCCGAGGATCGATTGTGAATGGAGGTGGGAATCGGACACAGTGTGAAACGGGTGATGGTGAATCGACAGCCTGTTTTACACCTCGCCCGAGGATCGATTGTGAATGGAGGTGGGAATCGGACACAGTGTGAAACGGGTGATGGGGAATCGACAGCCTGTTTCACACCTCGCCCGAGGATCGATTGTGAATGGAGGTGGGAATCGGACACAGTGTGAAACGGGTGATGGGGAATCGACAGCCTGTTTCACACCTCGCCCGAGGATCGATTGTGAATGGAGGTGGGAATCGGACACAGTGTGAAACGGGTGATGGTGAATCGACAGCCTGTTTCACACCTCGCCCGAGGATCGATTGTGAATGGAGGTGGGAATCGGACACAGTGTGAAACGGGTGATGGGGAATCGACAGCCTGTTTCACACCTCGCCCGAGGATCGATTGTGAATGGAGGTGGGAATCAGACACAGTGTGAAACGGGTGATGGTGAATCGACAGCCTGTTTCACACCTCGCCCGAGGATCGATTGTGAATGGAGGTGGGAATCGGACACAGTGTGAAACGGGTGATGGTGAATCGACAGCCTGTTTCACACCTCGCCCGAGGATCGATTGTGAATGGAGGTGGGAATCAGACACAGTGTGAAACGGGTGATGGGGAATCGACAGCCTGTTTCACACCTCGCCCGAGGATCGATTGTGAATGGAGGTGGGAATCGGACACAGTGTGAAACGGGTGATGGGGAATCGACAGCCTGTTTCACACCTCGCCCGAGGATCGATTGTGAATGGAGGTGGGAATCAGACACAGTGTGAAACGGGTGATGGGGAATCGACAGCCTGTTTCACACCTCGCCCGAGGATCGATTGTGAATGGAGGTGGGAATCGGACACAGTGTGAAACGGGTGATGGTGAATCGACAGCCTGTTTCACACCTCGCCCGAGGATCGATTGTGAATGGAGGTGGGAATCGGACACAGTGTGAAACGGGTGATGGTGAATCGACAGCCTGTTTCACACCTCGCCCGAGGATCGATTGTGAATGGAGGTGGGAATCGGACACAGTGTGAAACGGGTGATGGTGAATCGACAGCCTGTTTCACACCTCGCCCGAGGATCGATTGTGAATGGAGGTGGGAATCGGACACAGTGTGAAACGGGTGATGGGGAATCGACAGCCTGTTTCACACCTCGCCCGAGGATCGATTGTGAATGGAGGTGGGAATCGGACACAGTGTGAAACGGGTGATGGTGAATTGACAGCCTGTTTCACACCTCGGCCGAGGATCGATTGTGAATGGAGGTGGGAATCGGACACAGTGTGAAACGGGTGATGGGGAATCGACAGCCTGTTTCACACCTCGCCCGAGGATCGATTGTGAATGGAGGTGGGAATCGGACACAGTGTGAAACGGGTGATGGGGAATCGACAGCCTGTTTCACACCTCGCCCGAGGATCGATTGTGAATGGAGGTGGGAATCGGACACAGTGTGAAACGGGTGATGGTGAATCGACAGCCTGTTTCACACCTCGCCCGAGGATCGATTGTGAATGGAGGTGGGAATCGGACACAGTGTGAAACGGGTGATGGTGAATCGACAGCCTGTTTTACACCTCGCCCGAGGATCGATTGTGAATGGAGGTGGGAATCGGACACAGTGTGAAACGGGTGATGGGGAATCGACAGCCTGTTTTACCCCTCGCCCGAGGATCGATTGTGAATGGAGGTGGGAATCGGACACAGTGTGAAACGGGTGATGGTGAATCGACAGCCTGTTTCACACCTCGCCCGAGGATCGATTGTGAATGGAGGTGGGAATCGGACACAGTGTGAAACGGGTGATGGGGAATCGACAGCCTGTTTCACACCTCGCCCGAGGATCGATTGTGAATGGAGGTGGGAATCGGACACAGTGTGAAACGGGTGATGGGGAATCGACAGCCTGTTTCACACCTCGCCCGAGGATCGATTGTGAATGGAGGTGGGAATCGGACACAGTGTGAAACGGGTGATGGGGAATCGACAGCCTGTTTTACCCCTCGCCCGAGGATCGATTGTGAATGGAGGTGGGAATCGGACACAGTGTGAAACGGGTGATGGGGAATCGACAGCCTGTTTTACACCTCGCCCGAGGATCGATTGTAAATGGAGGTGGGAATCGGACACAGTGTGAAACGGGTGATGGGGAATCGACAGCCTGTTTCACACCTCGCCCGAGGATCGATTGTGAATGGAGGTGGGAATCGGACACAGTGTGAAACGGGTGATGGGGAATCGACAGCCTGTTTTACACCTCGCCCGAGGATCGATTGTGAATGGAGGTGGGAATCGGACACAGTGTGAAACCGGCCGTTGATTCGCTCCTGGTGTCGAGCGATTTCACCCCCGTGATATTACAGAGTTGTCCAAAAGGGGTTTTTAAGGAAAATCTTAAAGGAGGAGACGGGTTGGAGAGGCAGAGGGGTTTGGGGAGGGAATTCCAGAACAATGGGGGTTGGACTAACAATCCAGAGTTCATGAGTTCAAATCCCACCATGGGAGTTTGAGGATTTGAATTCAATTTAAACAATCTGGTTTCTGTAAAAGTGACCATGAAGCTGTCGAATTGGCGTAAAAACCCAACTGGTTCATTAATGTCCTGTAGGGAAGGAAACCTGCCGTCCTTACCCGGTCTGGGCCTATATGTGACTCCAGTCCCACACCAACGTGGTTGACCCTTAACCTCCCACTGAAGTGGCCGAGCGAGACACTCAGTTTGTATCAAACCCGCTCCCAGTGGTTCAAGAAGAAGGCCCAGCACCACCTTCTCAGGGCAACTAGGGATGGGCAATAAATGCCGGCCTTGCCAGGGACGCCCACATCCCCAGAATCAATAATAAAAATCATCTTTGGGAGTTGTGCAAAACGATTGATAGTGAATCAGCCGCCTGTTTTCACCCCCAGTGTTTCTCAACTCTGTTCTTGAGAGGTTGCAATGAGCAGATTGTTCACAGAGCCACTTCACTTAGTGACATTTGAAGGGAATTGAGTGGAGCTTGTGGTGGAAGCAGAGAACAGCTGAAGATCATCGAAAGATATTTCATAAAATGCAGAAACCACCGTTCAACAATCCATGAAAGTGGCAGCACTTTAAAGCTCCTCCACATAATAGATCACCAAAAGAGAGGTTTGCCAAAGAATGATTGGAATCATTTGTTATTACCTGGGGTTACAAATGATCAGAGATATACTTGTTCATTCTGTCGAAATGCAATGACCAGAGCAGGTGCACTCGTCATTATTTACCAAAACTCTCTCGGTTCAGGAATTGTGCCTTTGGATTGGAAAATTGAAAATGTCACCCCACTATTTAAGAAGGGAGGGAGGGGGAAACCTTCTCATTCCTGATGCTCCTTTATCACTGGAGGGAATCGGCTTCTTCTCGTTAAAACAAGTCGAACCGGTCTGATTCCCCGCAGGTTTCTTTCTGCAAGAAGAAAAATGTGACGACGAGTTCTAACAGGAGTCTTGTCAACAGGTCCTTGTGTTCTGCGCCAATGGCCTCGTTCCCCAGAGACAATCAGAATAATCTTAAACCAGTTGTCAATGTAGTTTTATCCGTACCAATATCAAGGAAAAGAAAGAACTCGCATTTATAAAGCACCTTTCACGACCTCATGATGTCCCAAAGAGCTTTACAGCCAATGAAGTGCTTTTTGAAGTGTACTCACTGTTGTAATGTAGGGAGTATCAGGCTTCAAAATTGAATTATTTTGCTTATCGCAGCGAGGGCCAACTGACAAATATTCGGGCCATTGGCTCGACACCGCCTGCTTTTGTTTCCTTAAGTTCAATCGGAATGCTTCTCACTCCTCCGTTTCCATCACAACCAGGCATTTTACATCGAGAGATAATTGTGATGCCAGAAAACAAACATTGTTTCACAGGGCAGTGGTGCTCACCTCAAATTCCAAAGATGTCTCTGAAAATTGTAAAGAAACAGAACGCCTGAGGAAGGGCCAAGAATGGACATGATCCCCCCGTCCGTGTTCACACTGACTGACCTGCCCTGTGTGTGTGTCTATGTGTCTGTGTTTATGTGTGTGTGTTTGTGTGTATGTACGTGTAAGTCTTTATGTAGGTGCGTGTGTGTGTGTTTGTGTGTGTTTATGTATGTGCGTGTTTATATGTATATGTGTCATGTTTATGTATGTGCGCATGTCCATGTATATGAGTATGTGTGTTTGTATGTATATGTGTGTGTGTCTATGTAGATGTATGTATGTGCATTAGAACATGAGACCATAAGAAATAGGAGCAGGAGTAGGCCACACGGCCCCTCGAGCCTGCTCCCCTTTTCAATCGGATCGTGGCTGATCTTCAACCTCAATTCCACTTTCCCGCCCGATCCCCATATCCCTTGATTCCCTTAGTCCAAATATCCATCGAACTCATTCTTGAATATAATCAACGACTGAGCATCGACAACCCTCTGCGGTAGAGAACTCTCTGAGTGAAGAAATTCCTCCTCATCTCAGTCCTAAATAGCCGACCCCTTATCCTGAGACTGTGACCCCTAGTTCGAGACTCTCCAGCCAGGGGAAGCATCCTCTCAGCATCCACCCTGTCAAGCCCTCTAAGAATTTTATACATTTCAGTGAGATAATGTATGCATGTTTGTATATATGTGTGTATGTTTGTCTGTATTTGTATGTGTGTGTTTACATATGTATGTATGTATATGTACCTGCATGTGTCTGTATATATATGTGTGAATGTATGTGTATGTGTTTATGTCTGTGTGTGTCTATATGTATATGTGTATATGTGTGTGTGTGTAGGTATAGTGTAAATTTTTTATTTGTTCATGGGATGTAGGCGTTACTGGCAAGGCCAGCATTTATTGCCCATCCCTAATTGCCCTTGAAAAGGTGGTGGTGAGCCGCCTTCTTGAACCGCTGCAGTCCGTGTGGTGAAGGTTCTCCCACAGTGCTGTTAGGAAGGGAGTTCCAGGAATTTGACCCAGCGACGATGAAGGAACGGCGATATATTTCCAAGTCGGGATGGTGTGTGACTTGGAGGGAAACGTGCAGGTGGTGTTGTTCCCATGTGCCTGCTGCTCTTGTCCTTCTAGGTGGTAGAGGTCGCAGGTTTGGGAGGTGCTTTCAAAGAAGCCTTGGTGAGTTGTTGCAATGCATCCTGTGGATGGCACACACTGCAGCCATGGTGCGTTGGTGGTGAAGGGAGTGAATGTTTAGGGTGTTGGATTGGATGCCAGTCAAGCGGGCTGCTTTGTCCTGGATGGTGTCGAGCTTCTTGAGTGTTGTTGGAGCTGCATTCATCCAGGCAAATTGTTCCATCGTATTCCTGAGTTGTGCCTTGTAGATGGTGGAAAGGCTTTGGGGAGTCAGGAGGTGAGTCACTTGCTGCAGAATACCCAGCCTCTGACCTGCTCTTGTAGCCACAGTATTTATGTGGCTGGTCCAGTTAAGTTTCTGGTCAATGGTGACCCCCAGGATGTTGATAGTGGGGGATTCGGCGATGGTAATGCCGTTGAATGTCAAGGGGAGGTGGTTAGACTCTCCCTTGTTGGAGATGGTCATTGCCTGGCATTTGTCTGGTGCGAATGTTACTTGCCACGTATCAGCCCAAGCCTGGATGTTGTCTAGGTCTTGCTGCATGCAGGCACGGACTGCTTCATTATCTGAGGGGTTGTCAACGAACATGTGTGTCTATGTTTATGTGTTTATGTATGTATGTGTGTGCATATGTATATGCTTATATGTGTGTGTATGCATGTGTGTGCGTATTTGCATATTTTTTAATTCATTCATGGGATGTGGTGTTGCTGGTAAGACCAGCACTTAGTGCACATCCACAAAAGGAATTGAAGGTGAAATATTAGTGAGCATTCCTGGTTCCTTTCAGAGACCGAGCAATCAGTTATTGAAGCCCCCCTGCCCATGGTTTAGTGGGTAAAGTGTAACTGGTCTGATGTGTTGACCGTGGGCTCCACATGGTCTCGGTCTCATTAAACTGGGGCAGGACAAAGAATCAGTCAGGGTTAAATTTATATTTATCAGTGACTTGGATGAAGGAATAGAGAGCCGTGTATCTCAGTTTGCTGACGACACTAAGTTAGGTGACACAGTAAATAGTGTAGATGGGAGCAGAAAGTTGCAAAGGGACATTGGTCGATTCAGTGAGTGGGCAAAACTGGGGCAGATGGAGTTCAATGTGGGGAAGTGTGAGGTCATTCACTTTGGACCGAAGAAAGATCGATCAGAGTATTTTCTAAATGGTGAGAAGCCGGGAACTGTGGAGGAGCAGAGAGATTTAGGGGCCCAAGTACAGAAATCACTAAACGCCAGTGGACAGGTACAAAAAATAATTAAAAAGATGAATGGAATGTTCACCTTTATCTCGGGGGCTGGAATACAAAGGGGAGGAAGTGATGTTCCAGCTGTACAGAGCTCTGGTCAGACCCCATCTGGAGACTGGGTTCAGTTCTGGGCACCGCACCTCAGGAAGGATATATTGGCCCTGGAGAGGGTGCAGCACAGATTCACCAGAATGATACCGGGGCTAAAAGGGTTAAATTATGAGGACAGGTTGCATTGACTACGCTTGTATTCTCTTGAGTATTCAAGATTAATGGGTGATCTAATTTGAGGTGTTTAAAGATGATTAAAGGATTTGATATGGTAAATAGAGAGAAACATTTCCTCTGGTGGGGGAATCCAGAACAAGGGGGCAAAACTTTAAAATTAGAGCTAGAAAGTTCAGGGGTGATGTCAGGAAGCACTTCTTCACACAAAGGGTGGTAGAAATCTGGAACTCTCTCCCCCAAAAAGTTGTTGAGGCTGGAGATCAATTGAAAATTTCAAAACTGAGATTGATAGATTTTTGTTAGTTAAGGGTATTACGGATTATGGAACCAAGGCAGGTAGATGGAGTTAAGATACAGATCAACCATGATCTAATTGAATGGCGGAACGGGCTCAAGTGCTGAATGGCTTCCTCCTGTACCCGAGGTAGGTCTGACCAGAACTGGACACAGTACTCGAGGTGGGTCTGACCAGAACTGGACACAGTACTCGAGGTGGGTCTGACCAGAACTGGACAAACAGGGGGCTCTAGGGGGGGAGGAGCTAAATACGATTAAAATCACTGAGGAATTGGTACTCAGTAAATTAATGGGACTCAAGGCGGATAAATCCCCTGGACCTGATGGCTTACATCCTAGGGTCTTGAGGGAATTGGCAGTAGGGATTGTGGATGCTTTGGTAATAATTTTCCAAAATTCTATGGACTCGGCAAAGGTCCCGGCAGATTGGAAAACTGCCAATGTAACACCCTTATTTAAAAAGGGTAGTAGGCAGAAGGCTGGAAATTATAGACCAGTTAGCTTAACATCTGTGGTGGGTAAAATTTTGGAGTCAATTATTAAGGAGACAGTAGCAGAACATTTGGATAAACATAATTTAATAGGACAAAGTCAGCATGGCTTTACGAAGGGGAAGTCATGTCTGACAAATTTGCTTGAGTTCTTTGAGGATATAACGTATAGGGTGGATAAAGGGGAACCAGTGGACGTAGTGTATTTGGACTTCCAGAAGGCATTCGACAAGGTGCCACATAAAAGATTATTGCTCAAGATAAAGAATCACTGGATTGGGGGTAATATTCTGGCCTGGGTGGAGGATTGGTTATCTAACAGGAAGCAGAGAGTTGGGATAAATGGTTCATTCTCGGACTGGCAACCTGTAGCCAGTGGTGTTCCACAGGGGTCGGTGCTGGGTCCCCAACTCTTTACAATCTATATTAACGATTTGGAGGAGGGGACCGAGTGTAACACATCAAAGTTTGCAGATGATACAAAAATGGGAGGGAAAGTAGAGAGTGAGGAGGACATTAAAAACCTACAATGGGATCTAGACAGGCTGGGTGAGTGGGCGGAGATTTGGCAGATGCAATACAATATTGGAAAATGTGAGGTTATGCATTATGGCAGGAAAAATCAGAGAGCAAGTTATTATCTTAATGGCGAGAAACTGGAAAGTACTGCAGTACAAAGGGATCTGGGGGTCCTCGTGCAAGAAAATCAAAATGTTAGTTTGCAGGTGCAGCAGGTGATCAAGAAGGCCAACGGAATGTTGGCGTTTATTGCTCGGGGGATAGAATATAAAAACAGGGAGGTATTGCTGCAGTTATATAGGGTATTGGTGAGACCGCACCTGGAATACTGTATACTTAAGAAAAGACATACTTGCTCTCGAGGCAGTACAAAGAAGGTTCACTCAGTTAATCCCGGGGATGAGGGGGTGGACATATGAGGAGAGGTTGAGTAGATTGGGACTCTACTCATTGGAGTTCAGAAGAATGAGAGGCGATCTTATTGAAACATATAAGATTGTGAAGGGGCTTGATCGGGTGGATGCTGTAAGGATGTTCCCAAGGATGGGTGAAACTAGAACTAGGGGGCATAATCTTAGAATAAGGGGCTGCTCTTTCAAAACTGAGATGAGGAGAAACTTCTTCACTCAGAGGGTAATAGGTCTGTGGAATTTGCTGCCCCAGGAAGCTGCATCATTAAATAAATTTAAAACAGAAATAGACAGTTTCCTAGAAGTAAAGGGAATTAGGGGTTACGGGGAGTGGGCAGGAAATTGGACATGAATTTAGATTTGAGGTTAGGATCAGATCAGCTATGATCTTATTGAATGGCGGAGCAGGCTCGAGGGGCCGATTGGCCGACTTCTGCTCCTATTTCTTATGTTCTTATGTACTCTCGGTGCAGTCTGACCAGAACTGGACACAGTTCTCGAGGTGGGTCTGACCAGAACTGGACACAGTACTCGAGGTGAGACTGACCAGAATTGGACAAATTACTCGAGGTGCAGTCTGACCAGAACTGGACACAGTACTCGAGTGGGTCTGACCAGAGCCCTGTACTGTTTGACCATGACTTCCTCTGACTGTATTCTCCTGTTTTGGATTTGTTGTCCAACATTCTTTTGTCTTTCTTGGTTTCCAGCTCTGTGTTGGTCGGACATGTTTCGTGTCGAGTTTACTAAGACCTGTAGCCTCTGCTGCTTTGCTTTTTCTCATCTCTCTTTGCCCACTGATAAATATTTTAACTTTTTCTGTATATTTTTCTATTCCTCCCAGAGAGCTCCTTCCCTTTCCTCTCTGGGGGATTTGTAAAGGTTATTGTTCCTCTTTATATCAGTTTTAAATCATTTGTTAAACCATTTAGGGTCTGGTCTGAGCTGATTAGTTTTCAGTTTGTGTTTACTGAGCCCAGCTTGCTGTATTCTGGCTCCAGATTGTAAAATTGCAATCTTGTTTTTCTGATTTTGGTTCTGAGCTGCTACTGCAGGCCTGAAAGGGTTCATCTTCAACCAAAGTGAGAAATGAAAGTGAAACTAACATTTTCACTCCTTCCTGGTCTGCTTCCTTGCCCTCTCTTCTTTGCTGCGTGAAAACTTGAAAACTCTTTCAGGTGCTGTAGTAACAGAGCCCGGAGCTTTAGAGGATGAATTAACCTGTGCTGTGTGTCTCCAGGTGTACCAGGACCCTGTGATATTACCCTGTCTGCACAGTTTCTGTTTGAAATGTATTGAGGGAGTTTGGGCCCAGACCGCAGGCCCAGAAGGGTTTGAGTGCCCTCAGTGTCGCCGGAAATTCAACCCCAGGCCCAGTCTGGAGAGAAACTTCACGCTGTGTAATATCGTGGAGAAATACAATCGCTCACAGCCTCCTGCTGATTCAGGCTGTGTCATGTGTGAGTACTGTGATGGGAATCGAACCCCAGCTGTGAAGACGTGTCTGAAATGTGAAACTTCCTTTTGCTCCCTTCATTTAAAACCACATTTAATGAAAGAGGCCTTGAAAGATCACACCCTAATCGAGGCTGTGATGTATTGTATGTAATTGTATGTATGTCAATGCCTTGGAGAGGGTGCAGAGGAGATATACTAGAGTGGTACCAGGGATGAGAGACTACAGTTATGTGGAGAGACTGGAAAAGCTGGGATTGTTCTCTTTAGAACAGAGAAGGTTAAGGGGAGATTTAATAGAGGTGTTCAAATTTTTGAGTGGTTTTGATCGAGTCCAGAGAGAGAAACTGTTTCCACTGGCGGGGGGTCAGCAACCAGAGGACACAGATTTAAGGTAATTAGCAAAAGAACCAGACGGGAGATGAGGAGAAATATTTTACGCAGCTAGTTTTGATGATCTGGATGCGCTGCCTGAAAGGACGGTGGAAGCAGATTCAGTAGAAACTTTCAAAAGGGAACTGGATAAATACTTGAAAAGGAAAAATTTTACAGGGCATTGGGGAAAAAGCGGGGTAGTGGGACTAACTGGATAGCTATTTCAAAGAGCCGGCACGGGCACAATGGGCCGAATGGCCTCCTTCTTACTGTCTGATTCTATGATTCTATAGGGGACTGGTAGCAGGTCGGGTTAGTTGTGTTCAGACAGCTGGGAATATCCCCGAACTTTAATCTCAGGTCCCTGTGTGTGTGGATCAGGAGCCTGAGATTAATCCTCAGTCGCCAGTGACACCTGCTTTAAACATTCCTCACTGTAATGGGCCAAAGCTTCACCCACCATGGGTCAGGTAGGGGCGGGGTTACACACTGTCAATCAGAGTGTCTCTTAAAGGGACACTGTCCCTCACAGGGCTGTCAGTATCTGTGCTCCGGGGAGGGGGCAGAATCAGCTCAACAGGGGCAGCCCCTGTCCCAGGGATCGTCATCGAGCAGTCAACAGGGATCAGGTGGAGAGCAGGAATATTCCAAGTTGTGTTTATATCACAGGGGATCACACTGACTGTTTTTAATCTCTATTTAACCCTTTATTTTTCTATTTAATCCTTTATTATTTTCTCTAATCCTTTATTTTTCTATTCAACTCTTTAGTTTTCTATTTAACTCTTTAGTTTTCTATTTAACTCTGTTCCTATTTAACCCTTTATTTTTCTATATAAATTTTTATTTTTTAATTTTCTAGTCACCTCCTTATTTTTCTATTTAATCCTATTTTTCTGTTTAACCCTTCATTTTCCTATTTAAATCTTTATTTTTCTCTTTTAATTTATTTTTCTATTCGTACCTTTTTCTATTTAACCCTTCATTTTCTATTTAACTCTTTAGTTTTCTATTTAACTCTGTTCCTATTTAACCCTTTAGTTTTCTATATAAATTTTAATTTTTAATTTTCTAGTCACCTCCTTATTTTTCTATTTAACCCTTCATTTTCTATTTAAATCTTTATTTATCTATTTAACCCTTTTTCTATTTAACTCTTTGGGGGTGATTTTAGGAGGCAATTGCGGGCGTGTTGGAGGCAAGGTGGGGGGGGTGGGGGGGACTCCGAAAATCGCAGAAATCCCGTTTGGGTTCGGAAGCCGGCTCCAACCCGCCGACTTCCGAGTTTCCCAGGGACCCACCTGTGTGCACGCTGGCAACCCGAAAACGGAAGTCCCGCCAGCAATTAAAGCTGGCGGGATGACAGTTAAAGAGCCAAATGTACCTCATTGAGGTACGTAAGGCACTTTCCCTGTGACAGATTAAGTACTTAGAAAGATTTTTAACTTACCTGGGCGGCTTTTTCAGTACATTAAGAACAAGAGGATAGCTAAGGAAAAGGTGGGACCTATCAGGGATGATAAGGGTAACTTGTGTGCAGAAGCAGAGGATGTGGGTAGGGTTTTAAATGAATATTTTGTCTCCATATTCACAAAGGAAAGGGATGATCCGGACATAGTAGTTAAAGAGGAGAGCTGTGAAATATTGGATAAAGTAAACATAACGAGAGAGGAAGTACTAGAGGGACTGGAATCCTTGAAAGTTGATAAGTCACCAGGGGCGGATGGATTATTTCCCAGGCTATTGAAGGAAGCCAGGGAGGAAATAGCGGATGCCCTGAGGATCATTTTCCAATCCTCACTAGATACAGGGGAGGTACCGGAGGACTGGAAGACTGCAAACGTAGTACCATTGTTTAAAAAGGGTACGAGGGAAAGGCCGAACAGTTATAGGCCGGTCAGTCTTACCTCGGTGGTGGGCAAACTATTAGAATCAATACTGAGAGATAGGATAAACTGTCACTTGGAAAGGCATGGTTTGATCAGGGATAGTCAGCATGGATTTGTTCAGGGAAGGTCATGTCTTACAAATCTGATTGAATTCTTTGAGGAAGTGACAAGGAGGATTGATGAGGGTAGTGCAGTGGATGTTGTCTGCATGGATTTTAGTAAGGCATTTGACAAAGTCCCACATGGCACACTGGTCAGATAGGTAAAAGCCCATGGGATACAGGGAAATGTGATGAATTGGATCCAAAATTGGCTCAGTAACAGGAAATAAAGTGTAAAAGTCGATGGATGTCTTTGTGAATGGAAATCCGTTTCCAGTGGTGTGCCACAGGGCTCAGTGTTGGGTCCCTTGCTGTTTGTGGTATATATTAATGATTTGAACTTGAATGTAGGGGGTATGATTGGCAAATTTGCAGACGACACAAAAATTGGCCGTGTAGTTGATAGTGAAGAGGATAGCTGTAGACTCCAAGAAGATATCAATGGGTCGGTGGAGTGGGCGGAAAAGTGGCAAATGGAGTTCAACCCGGAGAAGTGTGAGGTAATGCACTTAGGGAGGGCAAACAGTAAAAGGGAATACGCAGTAAACGGGAATATATTGAGAGGGGTAGGGGAAGTGAGAGACTTTGGAGTGCATGTGCACAGGTCCCTGAAGGTGGCAGTACAGGTGGATAAGGTTTTGAAGAAGGCATACGGAATGCTCTCCGTTATTAGCCGAGGTATAGAATACAAAAGCAGGGATGTAATGATGGAACTGTATAAAATGCTGGTAAGGCCACAGCTGGAGTATTGTGCGCAGTTCAGGTCACCACATTACAGAAAGGACTTAATTGCTGTGGAGAGAGTGCAGAGAAGATTTACAAGAATGTTGCCAGGGCTTGAAAATTGCAGCTACGAGGAGAGATTGGATAGGCTGGGTTGTTTTCCTTGGAGCAGAGGAGGCTGAGGGGAGACTTGATTGAGGTGTACAAAATTATGAGGGGCCTAGATAGAGTAGACAGGAAGTACCTGTTTCCCCTAGTGGAGAGTTCAAGAACTAGAGGACATAGATTTAAGCTGATTGGCGGAAGGATTAGAGGGGACATGAGGAAAAACTTTTTTACCCAGAGGTGTATGGAATTCGCTGCCCGAATTGGTGGTAGAGGCAGGGACCCTCAGCTCTTTTAAAAAGTACCTGGACCTGCACCTAAAGTGCTGTAAGCTGCAGGGCTACGGACCGGGTGCTGGAAGGTGGGATTAGAATGGGCACCTGGTTCTAAAACCAGGCATGAAGGCCGGATCAGGGAACAAGAAACAAAATAAATTAAATAAAAAACTATAGACGGAAATAAAAACACTAAATTTACCCACGTTTGCACCCTTCTCCGATGTCCTCCGCTCTGATGTCCCCCTCTTCACCCCCCGATGTCCCCCTCTTCACCCCCCGATGTCCCCCTCTTCACCCCCCGATGTCCCCCTCTTCACCCCCCGATGTCCCCCTCTTCACCCCCCCGATGTCCCCCTCTTCACCCCCCGATGTCCCCCTCTTCACCCCCCGATGTCCCCCTCTTCACCCCCCGATGTCCCCCTCTTCACCCCCCGATGTCCCCCTCTTCACCCCCCGATGTCCCACCCTTCACCCCCCCGATGTCCCCCTCTTCACCCCCCCCGATGTCCCCCTCTTCACCCCCCCGATGTCCCACCCTTCACCCCCCGATGTCCCCCTCTTCACCCCCCGATGTCCCCCTCTTCACCCCCCGATGTCCCCCTCTTCACCCCCCGATGTCCCCCTCTTCACCCCCCGATGTCCCCCTCTTCACCCCCCCGATGTCCCCCTCTTCACCCCCCCGATGTACCACCCTTCACCCCCCGATGTCCCCCTCTTCACCCCCCCGATGTCCCCCTCTTCACCCCCCCGATGTCCCCCTCTTCACCCCCCGATGTCCCCCTCTTCACCCCCCGATGTCCCCCTCTTCACCCCCCGATGTCCCCCTCTTCACCCCCCCGATGTCCCACCCTTCACCCCCCCGATGTCCCCCTCTTCACCCCCCGATGTCCCCCTCTTCACCCCCCCGATGTCCCCCTCTTCACCCCCCCGATGTCCCCCTCTTCACCCCCCCGATGTCCCCCTCTTCACCCCCCGATGTCCCCCTCTTCACCCCCCCGATGTCCCCCTCTTCACCCCCCGATGTCCCCCTCTTCACCCCCCCGATGTCCCACCCTTCACCCCCCGATGTCCCCCTCTTCACCCCCCCCGATGTCCCACCCTTCACCCCCCGATGTCCCACCCTTCACCCCCCCGATGTCCCACCCTTCACCCCCCGATGTCCCACCCTTCACCCCCCGATGTCCCACCCTTCACCCCCCGATGTCCCCCTCTTCACCCCCCCGATGTCCCACCCTTCACCCCCCGATGTCCCACCCTTCACCCCCCCGATGTCCCACCCTTCACCCCCCGATGTCCCCCTCTTCACCCCCCGATGTCCCCCTCTTCACCCCCCGATGTCCCCCTCTTCACCCCCCGATGTCCCCCTCTTCACCCCCCGATGTCCCACCCTTCACCCCCCCGATGTCCCACCCTTCACCCCCCGATGTCCCCCTCTTCACCCCCCGATGTCCCCCTCTTCACCCCCCGATGTCCCCCTCTTCACCCCCCGATGTCCCACCCTTCACCCCCCCGATATCCCCCTCTTCACCCCCCCGATGTCCCACCCTTCACCCCCCCCGATGTCCCACCCTTCACCCCCCGATGTCCCCCTCTTCACCCCCCGATGTCCCCCCTTCACCCCCCGATCTTCCCCTGATGTCCTCACGATCTTCCGCCTCCCCCGATCTTCCCCCTCTCTGCCCCCATCTTCCATTCTCCCCCCCAATCTTCCCCTCTACCCCCCACCCCGGATCTTCCACTCTCTCTCCCCCCCCACCCCCCGCCGGTCTTCCGTTCCAGTGCCGGATGACATCTGGCTCCCTCTCTCTCCCCCACACCTCACACTGCAGCTCCTGACAGCAGCCAGCTGCCAACCCACCACCATTGCCAAATTGAGCCCCTTATTTTTCTATTTAAACTTTCATTTTTCTATTCAACTCTTTATTTTTCTATTTAGCTCTTTGTTGTTCTATTCAACCTTTTCTATTTAATTCTTTATTTTTCGATTTAACCCTTTATTTTCCTATTTAGCTCTTTATTGTTCCAGGTAACCCCTTTTCTATTCAACTCTTTATTTTTCTATTTAACGCATTATTTTCCTATTTAACCCTATTTTTCTATTGAAATCTTTATTTTCCTACTTAAACCTCTATTTTCCTATTTAACCCTTTCTTTCACGGTGATGTTTCTTCAGCCAGGGTTCAGTGCGAGGGATTCGAGGGTCGAGTTGCTGCACCTGTTCCCTCCTCACAGCTCGGAATTGGTCCAAGTCTCAGACCCAGGGCCAGAGGGAGTGTTGGTGAATTCAGAGTGAACAGGGAGCAACAGTTTAATGTACAGAAGGGACATCAGATTCATCTCAATTCACAACTGAATCCTCACTGCTGTGTGTAAACCAGTGGAGACTTTAATCAGAGCTGTGAGCAGCGTAACAGGAGGGAGAGAGCCCAGGGCACACTCCTGTATTCAGGATGGAACAGTAACAGGAGGGAGAGAGCCCAGGACACACTCCTGTATTCAGGATGGAACAGTAACAGGAGGGGGAGAGCCCAGGGCACACTCCTGTATTCAGGATGGAACAGTAACAGGAGGGAGAGAGCCCAGGACACACTCCTGTATTCATGATGGAACAGTAACAGGAGGGAGAGAGCCCAGGGCACACTCCTGTGAGCTGTGTGTTCCCAGTACAGCCAGTGCTGAGATTGTGGGGCTGCGACTGTGAATCTGTGGGATGTGTTGTGTGCCGGTGAATCCCCTCCATTGTGTCTGGGAGAACGTGTGCACAGTGCCAGGGGCTTGCGTGTTTGCACTGAGTGTACAGCACTGGGACCCACACACTGCTATTTAACAGGGATTCTGATCAAAGGCCATTTATTCAACAGGGGATGAACACAGTCTCAGAGGTGATATGGGGCTGACAGTGTCTGGGAAATACTGACACTCCCACCCTGCAGCTGTCAATCATTGATGGGAGTGGAATAACCCTGTCTGACCAATCTCTTCTCTCCTCTCTAGGGCAAAGGTCAGCGATGAGCCTGGATCCAAAGACAGCAAACTGGAACTTGGTTCTGTCGGATGATCTGAGATCAGTAACAGGGATTGAACAGAAACAGCCCTACCCACCTCACCCAGAGAGGTTTAAAGACCATTCCCAAGTCCTCTGCTCCCAGAGTTTCTCCTCAGGATCCCATTCCTGGGATGTGGAGACTGATGGGAAACGTTGGGGAATAGGGATTGTTTGTGGGAGCGCAGAGAGGGAGGGGAGAAACTCTGATCTTGGGAACAACAGTAAATCCTGGTGTTTATATTATTATAATGTTTCTCTCGGAGCCTGGCACAATTCCCGGCTCACTCCCCTCACACTGATCTCACCTAACAACCGGATCCGAGTTCAGTTGGACTACGAGGCCGGGACTGTGTCATTTCACCGGGTCACTGACTCACTGACACATTTACACACATTTCAAACCACATTCACTGAACCCGTGTTTCCAGCATTTTACTGTGGGAATAAATCCCTAAAACTGTTAAATTAATCCTGATATCAGAGACTCGGATGAGCTCACTTCTGGTTTGGGCTCTGATGATGTCATTTCCAGGTCTGCCCCTCTGGTGCTGTCGTTTCCGGGTCAGCTCCTCTGGTGATGTCACTCCCGGTCTGCCCCTCTGATGATGTCACTCCTGGCTCTGCCCCTCTGATGGTGTCACTCCCAGTTTGCCCCTCTGATGATGTCACTCCCGGCTCTGGCCCTCTGATGATGTCACTCCCGGCTCTGGCCCTCTGATGATGTCACTCCCGGCTCTGGCCCTCTGATGATGTCACTCCCGGCTCTGCCCCTCTGATGATGTCACTCCCGGCTCTGGCCCTCTGATGATGTCACTCCTGGCTCTGCCCCTCTGATGATGTCAGGAGCTCAGTGTTTTGCTGCTTTTAAGGATCCGGGGTCTTTGTGATTTTCTTTGTTCGGGTCTGTCACTAAATCTAAAAATAGCTGCTTTTGGTGAGTTTGCTTGTAATTCGTAGCGTTCCAATTAATTGTCTCCTTCAGTTGCATAATTTTACTACTTTAGTTGCAGAATTGTAGTGGTATTAATCACAGTAGTGAATCAGAATAGTGGCAGGCACAACTGCATTAATCATAGTAGTGAATTATAGTAATGTCAGGCACGACTGCATTAATCACAGTAGTGAATCAGAATAGTGGCAGGCACAACTGCATTAATCATAGTAGTGAATTATAGTAATGTCAGGCATGACTGCATTAATCACGGTAGTGAATTATAGTAATGGCAGGTGCGACTGCATTAATCACGGTCGAGAACTGTTGTCATGGAAGGAACGACTGCGTTAATTTAAGTAGTGTAGTACGTCCCTCGACCCCCTCCACTATCTCTGATTTGTCACACTGTTTGTCTGACATCCAGAATGAGCAAAAATTTCCTCCCCTAGCCACCGATTCCATCCCCCTCCCTGGCCACTGTCTGAGGCTGAACCAGACCGTTCACAACCTTGGAGTTCTATTTGACCCTGAGATGATCTTCCGACACCATATCCACTCCATCACCAAAACCGCCTACTTCCACCTCTATAACATCACTCGTCTCCACCCCTGCCTCAGCTCATCTGCTGCTGAAGCCCTCATCCATGCATTTGTTACCTCCAGACTTGACTATTCCAATGCTCTCCTGGCCGGACTCCCATTTCCACCCTCCGTAAACTTCACCTCATCCAAAACTCTGCTGCCCGTATCCTAACTCGCACCAAGTCCCGTTCACCCATCACCCCCTGTGCTCACTGACCTACACTGGCTCCCGGTCCGGGAACGCCTCGATTTTAAAATTCTCATCCTTGTGTTCAAATCCCTCCACGGCCTCGCCCCTCCCTATCTCTGTAACCTCCTCCAGCCCTACAACCCTCCGAGATCTCCGCGCTCCTCCAATTCTGGCCTCTTGAGCATCCCCGATTTTAATCACTCCACCATTGGCGGCCGTGCCTTCAACTGCCTAGGCCCTAAGCTCTGGAATTACCTCCCTAAACCGCTCCATCTCTCCTCTTTTAAGATGCTTCTTAAAATCTACTTCTTTGACCAAGCTTTTGTCCTAATATTTTTATGTGGCTCGGTGTCAAATTTTATTTGATAACGCTCCTGTGAAGCACCTTGGGACGTTTTACTATGTTAAAGGCGCTGTATAAATGCAGGTTGTTGTTGCTGTTGTATCATATTAGAGGCAGGCACAATTGCACTAATCATTGTAGTGAATCGTAGTAGTTGAAGGCCGACTGCGTTAATCTCAGTAGTGAATCATAGTAGGCAGGCACGAGTGCATTAATTTCAGTGGTGAATAGTAGCAGTGGCAGGCACGATTGCATTAATCATAGTAGTGAATCATAGTCATGGAAGGCATGACCGCATTAATCTCTGTAGTGAATCCTGGTAGTGTTGGGAACAACAGCATTACTCTCAGGAGTGAATTATAGTGGCAAACATGACTGCATGAATCTCAGTAGTGAATAGTAGTGGCAGGCACGCGTCATGAATCTCAGTAGTGAATAGTAGTGGCAGGCATAACGTCATGAATCTCAGTAGTGACAGGGCACAATTGCATGAATCGCAGTAGTGAATCGTAGTGACAGGGCATGACTGTATTAATCTCAGTCGTGAATGGTAGTGACGGGGCACGGTCCCTTTAAAGTGCTGCTGTGAAAATCTGAGGCTGGGTTTGAAATTGTTCTTTGACGGTCACTCCAAACAGCGATGGTGAATCGACAGCCCGAGTTACACTGACTTCAGTGGGAAAGAAAATGGTGCAGGTGTAAAATGGGCTGTCCATTCACTATTGCCCGTGTTGCACTAACACCAGAGACTAATTTCACCCCCGGGGTCTCCTGGGCATCGCTGAGAGCTTCTGGGACTGCCCAGGGGGGTAACACATCTGTCCGAAACTAAGTAAATGTATTGATTCATTGGACCAGACTGGGAACTTTTAATCTGTGTTTTATGGGGTGGTGATTTTTAGTTTATTGGACAGTAAGGTTCCTCCAGGGCTCACAACCAACATGAACTGGGAGTATTATGGGATGTTTAACTTAATTAGACATGAGGAGGTGATGAGTGTGTGAGATAGAAACAGGAAAATTGCCCACCAATTGGGGTCTACAATCAGTGTCCCAGGTGGTCATGGGTGATAATGGGACATTTTGTGATCACCAAAACCAAAGGGTCAGGAAAACGATGTGTGAGTGACCGGTGAGAAACAAAGATCACCTGGGAACAACCCCCAAAGGGCATCAATCAGGAATCAACACACAATCCAGTGAAAGTCAGGAAGGGGAGTTAACAATCGTTAATTGATAGCTTTCTCTTGGAGACGGTTGTGTCCTTGCTTATACTGAACAGTGAGAAGAATATTTTATAACCTGGGCTCGACCCGAGAGATCGGGACCATGCAGGGGGAGATAAGCAAAGACCTCCAGACACCCCCCCCCCCCCGGTCTGTTGATCAGATGGCCTGAAAGCACAGGAATGGCTTGTATTTGATGTCACGTTCGGTGTGATTTTGGGAAACTGCTGTGTGTGTAAATGTGATATTTTGCACGTGAGGCAACCAGTCTGTGGAATGCATGATGGAGATGCCCTGAAGGACGGGACTCAGACATGCTCAGTCACGTTGACAACACCACTACATGAAATGGTTAATGTGCTCAGGAGAGTGAGGACAGATACTGGATCACCACTGATTTTACACTTGGTAATCAAGGCACTGACACATGCTTCATAGAGAAACCAACTAGTTAATGAAACAATCAGGATAGTGTTAAACACACTGGTCCCGATCAGAGGGATTGAAATTAAAGTAAAGACAGACATAGATTTGGATTTCCAAAATTCAGGGTTGGGTTCCTTTGAGTTAACGATGAAATTGGGACAACTGAGGGCCGGGGAGAAATAATACTGAGCCAGAATTATCCACAAGATGGATAATGGTAAAAAGGAGAGCTGGAGGATCTTTTAAGTCCAAGATTTCTTGATAATATGGTGGTATTTGGGGGGAGCCTAGTTTCTGTAGTTTTCTGTACAATGTATTATGATTTTCTTTGTCTGTATCATGATGTGTGATATTAACCAAATGAAACTTAGATTAGAAGAGCAAATGGCTGGAGATCGGTCTGTGATGCTCACAGGATGAGGACCTTAGATAAGGCCCCAGGATCCCACAAAGTTGGGGGGAAGGGAGATTGTTGAAGATTAAGACTGAGAAGTAATGAGGGAAACCACTTTCTTAGATTACTTCTGCAGTTTAACACCCCTAATATTGATAGACTGACAGTGCATTCGAAACAACGTAATGCTGACATTGAAAAGGGACCTCTACCCCTGGGGATCATGAATGGAGGGAGTCGTCTATAATGTGGGACAGCATCCTTGGGTGAAAATCATGTCTCTGCTTTTTGTTATCATACAGCTTGTCATGATTGTAACACTTTTCTTTTCCATTTGTCGTATTTGAAAGAACTTTTTGCGTAAATATGACGGTGATTAAACTTCTTGTAACAATGTTTAACCTGATCTGTGGTGAGTGCAATTCAGATTCAATGAATGGGTTAAAGTGAGTTGTTCGACCTCACACTCACTTGAGGGGCGACTGAAGGATTTTGGACTTTCAATACCAGTTATTAAAGGAGCTGAGTTTGGTTAAAAGTATTAATTCAACAAAGGAACGGTTAAACTGACTGTTCAAGACGGCATGCTGGGAAGGTTGGCCACATTGGAAAAGTCTCATTCAGCAGATTGTCTCGAAGGTTAAAGGTAAGACAGATGCAAGGCCTTGAAAGTCTGTGAGAAGCTGTTGCAAACATCAGATGCTGCAATATCACCTTGTTTGAACCATGGGAAAGAGAGGGGAAAAGTAACAACAGTATGTTTTTGCCAGCAACAGTGGGGGGAGGGGGAGAAGGAGAGGGAACGTGGGGCCTGGTTCCCACACTGCCCGTGGGGCACTGTTTATTGTCCTTCCCAGATTTGTGCCATCTGCAAATTTTGAAATTGTGCCCTGCACACCCAAGTCCAAATTCAAAAGAGAGGATTGTGAAGTTAGACTCGGGGTCGATTCTCACTCCCCTCCCGGTCTGAGAATGGGGGTCAGTCGCCTCTCCCGCCCCGGTAACCCGGCGATGGAGCCGGTGCATTTTGAAAGGGGCCTCCCGCCGGGTGTCCAAATCACCGCCTGTTTCAGACGATCAGCCCCCTGTTAATATGGAAATCGGGGTAAATGGGCCCCGATCGCCATTTTAGGCCGGAGCCTGCACTGTTCTCACTCCGACCAGCTCCACGGGCGATGGAACCCGAAGAGGCCCGGAAAAGGGAAGTGGCCAACTATGTTTGTGTGTGATGGAGGAGCAGGAGGGACCCACAGAAATAATCTGGGCTGCTGCCTCCCCGGGACCCTCACCCTCCGCGACCCAACCGTCACCATTGGAAGAAGTCATGATGTGGAGATGGCCGGTGATGGACTGGGGTTGACAATTGTAAACAATTTTACAACACCAAGTTATAGTCCAGCAATTTTATTTTAAATTCACAAGCTTTCGGAGGCTACCTCCTTCCTCAGGTGAACGATGTGGAAAAAAAAATAAATTTTTCCCATTTTTTTTCCCACATCGTTCACCTGAGGAAGGAGGTAGCCTCCGAAAGCTTGTGAATTTAAAATAAAATTGCTGGACTATAACTTGGTGTTGTAAAATTGTTTACAATTGGAAGAAGAGCAGGGGAGTTCTCCCCGGTGACCTGGGACTAATATTTATCCCTCAACTAACATCACGAAAAAACAGATTATCTGGTCATTTATCGCATTGCTGTGTGTGGGATCTTGCTGTGCATCAATGAGTTATTTTCTTAATGGCGAGAGACTGGAAAGTACTGCAGTACAAAGGGATCTGGGGGTCCTAGTGCAAGAAAATCAAAAAGTTTGGTATGCAGGTGCAGCAGGTGATCAAGAAAGCCAACGGAATGTTGGCTTTTATTGCTAGGGGGATAGAATATAAAAACAGCGAGGTATTGCTGCAGTTATATAAGGTATTGGTGAGACCGCACCTGGAATACTGCGTACAGTTTTGGTCTCCATACTTAAGAAAAGACATACTTGCTCTCGAGGCAGTACAAAGAAGGTTCACTCGGTTAATCCCGGGATGAGGGGGCGGACATATGAGGAGAGGTTGAGTAGATTGGGACTCTACTCATTGGAGTTCAGAAGAATGAGAGGCGATCTTATTGAAACATATAAGATTGTGAAGGGTCTTGATCGGGTGGATGCGGTAAGGATGTTCCCAAGGATGGGTGAAACTAGAACTAGGGGGCATAATCTTAGAATAAGGGGCTGCTCTTTCAAAACTGAGATGAGGAGAAACTTCTTCACTCAGAGGGTGGTAGGTCTGTGGAATTTGCTGCCCCAGGAAGCTGTGGAAGCTACATCATTAGATAAATTTAAAACAGAAATAGACAGTTTCCTAGAAGTAAAGGGAATTAGGGGTTATGGGGAGCGGGCAGGAAATTGGACATGAAGCTGAGTTCGGATCGGTCAATGCCCTGTGGGTGGCGGAGAGGGCCCAGGGGCTATGTGGCCGGGTCCTGCTCCGACTTCTTGTGTTCTTTAGATTTGAGGTTCGGATCAGATCAGCCATGATCTTATTGAATGGCGGAGCAGGCTCGAGGGCCGATTGGCCTACTCCTGCTCCAATTTCTTATGTTCTTATGTTCTCATTCCCTCCATTCCAACAGTGACTACACTTCAAACCCACCTCATTGTGTGTAAA